>NC_089777.1:12256197-12338697 GCF_040412425.1 Macrobrachium rosenbergii | reverse complement strand
GTACACCAAGGAAGGACCGATGCTGGTAATCTGGAAAGGGTCGAATGCTTCTGGAATAGATTTGGTCAAAGTCTGTAATGAAACAAGAAAAGGAAATAATTCTCCAGTAGGATAAAATTGTTTCCAAGTCATAGTTTCCAAAAAGAGGGACATTTTAAAATTATTGTGACACTTACTTTTAACCTAAACATGTTTAACGATGAGATGAAATATAAAACGTATAGAATATACAAAATATACTTAGAAGTGTTGATTTGTCAAATATCACTACAGTGCAATGAGGGTTATTTTATAGGTTTTGATGCAGTATGAATAAAGATCTGTAAGAAATTAATATTAATTTTTACCTCTGCTGGAACAACGTACTGTAAGGTATACTGCAGATCCTTATGAAGTGGTGTCAGTAGCAACAACATAAAAAATTCGAATAAAAATATGTCCATGGTCATTGTGGTCTGCAGTTCAAACTGTTTTAGTATACTTTAGGTAATATTATATAATTGTTTTGTAGGCAGGACTCAAAAAGGACATAGTAGCCTTCCTGGAAGTGGCATGGGACAAAGGACAGGCTGCTCAAAAGCAGGACTGTGCTGCCCATAGTAGGATTATTTTCATTACCAATGCTGTCTTCGTTAATCTTCTCACAATATCGAGATTTGCAGAATAAATTAATTTTAATTGGATGTTAGTCTCAGGAAAACGAACAGCAGGGTTAAATTAATGGTCTGCTTGCTTACAACATTCAGAAATGATACTACTTTAACAGTCACTGGATTTTTTACGATAAGGAGTCCTGACCTGAAATAAAATACTGTAAAAGTTATCCACAGGAACAACTACTCCATCGTATTCATAATCTGTCATTGAATTTGCTGATGACTTGGACAGCAGCATTGTGTCTGAAAAAATTATACATCATTACTAGAGACAATGAAAGGAGCGCTCACTTGGCTTAAAGGATGCCCTTTAGCAAGGCTCATGACGGCTCCATTGATTGTTGCGTTGTCGAGTCGCCCCAAATAATTGGTCCTGTTCGGAAGCGGTCGAAGAATCAAGGCATCCATATCCAAGTAGGTACCGCCATATTTTCTCAGGATCTCGGCTCTGGAGGCATCGGAAATAAAGATGCATTGGTGCTCTGTCGAAGGAGACTCTTACTCACATGTGACGCCAACCATCATCAAAATAAAAATGAACAAAAACCACCACCATAATACGCCAAGTTTCAAAAAGGATGAAGAGCGAACAAAAACAAACCCGGATTGGTACTTATTAATAATAAGATTTATTTTAGCCCTAATTGTAGCGAGAGAGATCCCGTACTCATCATGCTTTTCCCCCCACAGTTACAGAACCTTTGCAGCTCACCTTCATTAATAAGCCAGAGTCTCTCTTGGTACCAGTGCCGGAGGGGAGAGTCCAAAAACAGTTCATCGAGGTCAAGCAAGGAGAAAAGGACGTTGTCTTGCTTGGTGAGGATCTGTTGCAACAGAGAGACGAATTCTGATTTTTTTTTTTTTAATCTAGACATGGATGATAAAATATCACTACAGCTCTACAGACAGAAAAGATGAAGATTCTTATCAAAATTATTTCGAGATATCCTACAAATGACTGCAAGTCTGCTCTTCCAAAATTATATGATTATATACTTGGCGACGTTTTTAAAAATTATTTTGATGTGGAAAGAATGCATTAATTTGGTTTTAGAAAGAGAAGAACAAAAGACATTGAAATACCTTCATTCTTATCCACCCTCTTATTCTGATGGACATTTAATTGCTTGGTCAACCCAAAAAAATGTTGCCTATCGGAATTAAAAAGGATAATTAAAATGCTTCATTCAAGGAAAACATAATTGAGCTGCTAATTGTGTGAGTGTTGTTGCTACTGATATGTCAATCAGAAATCCTGTAGAAAATCCCTTTAATCATGTGCGGGAAACGTCACTTTTCACAGTTTTGTGAATTTTTCCAAGGAAACACTTTAGATCAGTTTGTGATATTCTTTCCAACTCAGAGCAGAGATGAAGGCCATTGAATAGCACAAACATAATTTCTCACAGGTCCACAACTTCTTTGCAAATGTAGAAATTCAGACTTTATAGATTACATAATCCGTCAGTTAATGACCTCATGACCTTCAAACTAGGTCAACGTCATGATCATTAGGGCCAGATAGTCAGCGAACCACTGGGTACCCTCCCATCACATTTTATGAAAATTTTAATTAAAAGTGGTTAATAACGATAACAATAATAATAATGACATGGAAAACAATATAATGTTTATGGAAGTGGAGTTTGGTAATAAAGAAAAAATAACAACTCTAACCCAGTATTCTTTTGTATACAGGACAGAGATAAAGAATATACAGGTAATGCTATAATGTACCTTAATCAAAGGATGTGACATATCAATAAAGGGAGCAGTCACGTAAATGGTAACTGACCGGTCGCGATGGTGACGAGCTGCACTCTCAACGGCACACGCCTGCGAAGAGAAAGAAAACTTAGCTGTGTTCTTTTGTTGATGTATATTGACAAAATTCAGTTCATGTATATAATATATATATATATATATATATATATATATATATATATATATATATATATATATATATATATATATATATATATATATATATATATATATATATATATATATACGTGTGTGTGTTTGTATAAGTAATCCTTCAGTTATCCGAATTAACAGAGCCAAGGGTCTGTCGGATATGGGCAAAATCCGAATAATGGTGAGTAAAAATAAAATCTAGGGATGTTCAAGGGTAACTTCGTACCCTTCCTCACCCAACCGTGGCAATACCACATATCTGTAAACCCTCAGTATGCTTATAAACAGCAACCATCAAACTGTAAACTGAAAACTTAATGCAAAAAGGCAATTAGTTATATTTTTTCCCCATATTTGTAACAAAATGTAGTGCAAAAATGCACTTTGAAAAAACGCAACCCCCCCTTCTTTTTCTCTACCTAATAAGTGGCACAGTTCAGTAGGCAAGTAGCCTACCTGTGTTTACCCACAGGCTACCATGGTTTTATGATCATTAATGTATTTTTATACAGCAACTTCCTTATCAGTTGTTACTATATTGTATTACCATACATGAGATAAAAATGTGTAGGATGTGTGAACTATAGACCTAGGCTAGCCCAGGTGTTACATTCATAGTATCCATTTGGTAAAATCAGATAAGTTATTACAGCTGTATATAAGATAAAGGTAATGGTAATGAAACTGTTACATGTATTTTACTTACAAAATCCATTTATACAAGCAGACACTTTGCTATCCGTGTAGACATCCCTGGATTATATATGTAATCAACGGATAGGTTTGCTTAAAAAGCAAATGGGTGTTACAGACTAAATACACACACAAAACAAAGCCACTACAACACCTTCTAAAAACATAACAAACATCTCACACGTCTCGAACTCTCGCCCTACCCGCGCAACAACTTCTAGCTGCTGGGAAGAAAGGGCGTTGGGTCGGGTATGATACATGAAACATACGCTACCGGGGTCTAAGCGATGTCAGGCAGGGCAGCCGATCGAGACCACAGGTCTACCCCAAAGCCAAATCAAAAAGTCCTTCAAAAGAAGGCATCGTGCTTACCCCATACAAAGATGGGAAAAAAGCATGTTAAAAGAAGAAGAAGAAGAATTATATTGTTATATTATGATTGTGAAACATATAAAAAAAAGATTGGCCTGCCATTTGCAGTGTTCATGTTCTTAGAATCAACTGGTTGAGCCTACGAACAAAAGAATTAGGAAAACAATTTTGTACTTGCTCAAAGAAACGAATGTATTAATGGAACTGTTATTTATATCTTTGCACAAAAATACAAAACTGGTATACAAAGGGAAACTAGAATACTTTATGTTAAAGTAAAATCCCTCAGAATCACAAAACAGCTGTTTCTGGATTCGTTTGTTTACTGATGTGAACATACCTCATTTCCCCCCTCTCTCTCTCTCTCTCTCTCAGTATTAATGAAATATGAATTACTGTATCATTAACAAAAAATACGAAACTAAACTCCAGGAAGTTCACAAAGCCATCGAATGAGCGCGTGCATGCATATGTACATTTATCTTTTTTTTTATTTTTGCTTAATTTACTGTATGGTTTTTATTACAAATTTAGTTGACTCTTAAGTATGGTTATTCAACATATCATAACAGTACACTAGAGAATATTTTATCACTGTTAATGTTTCATCTCTAATCGCTGTAAAAACAGTACACAAGAGGATATTTTATCACTGTTAATGTTTCATCTCTAGTCACTGTAAAAATATTTAACATGCGAATTTATATGTAGGCAAGAGAACACCGAACAGGCTATTGTAAGTTTACCCATGCCATGGAATAAGTATGTACATTTTTTTTTATCTCTCCATCATTCTGTTCTCAGTTTGCTGTACAAAACCAAATGCCTTAGAACACTCAGTTCATGTACACCAGTGTTGTTTACGATGCTTTTCACCTTTTTGTACATTTGGATTAAAAGTATTTTTTCCCATTTGTATTCTGCATCGGCACACTGATAAGTTTTTTATGGAACCAAAAGGAAATATTAAGAAAAATACAAGATTCTGTCACCGTCAGATGATATCAGATCAAATTTTATGGTGATCCTTAGTTGAAAGCTAAAGCGTATGACTTATTTGCTTGCTGATATTAAACTATTCTGGGCTGATGGTCCTTCAAAGCGAAAATAGTCACCTGGCGTCCATTGAAGTTGAGTCCACAAGACGTCTGCGTGAAGATAATCGTGTCCTCGTTCGGGGGACGCCATTTGAGCTGCGAGGGTTTGGCCATCTTCTGGAGGTGGTATCGAGGGCACAGCAAGTCGTACCATTCGCCGTCTACGGGAATCCTGCCAAGTGGCTCTCTGGATCTAGCGAGAAGGCTGGGAATCATCGTGTTCCCGAAATGAAAGTATTTGAACATGCCCACCGTACAAACAGAACACAGTATGAGCCAGGCATATTTCGTCCTTTGGGCTTTTGTGCAGGTGAAATTGGTTACAGTCGCAGATTCCATCACCGTGACTTCACTATTTTTTTCAAAGAAAAATAAAGCCAATTTCAGGTGTTATCTCGTGAGGGAGGCCAATCTCCCTTATCTGCAACTTATATATATATGTGCAGTACCAATAAAAGTTTAATTTCATATGACCCGGAAGGTTAATCTGCCTTTCTCTTCTGAATATAAAAGAAAAATCCACAAAGACTCACTCCGTATGACCCGTAAAACAGACAGTCGGTCATGCACATAAGAAGGTGACCGTCATGATACTTCATGGAAACTTTCCTCATGCGTCTTTCAGTTTTCTCTAATATTTCCTGAAGCCGCCAGAATAACATACAGCAGCTGCAGCGTTGACAAAACACCGACATTACCTGGTCTGCAGGATGTCGGGATTTGGAGTTCGACGGACGAAACCATGGCAGCAATATACAAGAATATGTATGGCTTACATATTCTTTAAATAAATGTCATTAATCCAAAAATATTTCAAATAAAACTCACGAGAGAGAGAGAGAGAGAAAGAGAGAGAAAGAGAGAGAGAGAGAGAGAAAGTACATCTTAGTTTAACCAGACCACTGAGCTGGTTAACATCTCTCCTAGGGCTGGCCCGAAGGATTAGATTTATTTTACGTGGCTAAGAACCAGCTGGAGAGAGAGCGTAAGTGGTGGGGGGGGGGGGAGGGGGTAAAAGTCTATGCCATTTGAAACGGCTGTACAGTGAGTGAAAATTATAATTCACCTAGCTATAGATCTTCCTTGGTTAAGCACTAGCACCGAAGTGCATTTAATTATTTTTATTTTGATACATTCATTATTACATATAATAATTGTTCAGTTAATCATTGCAAAGGAATTATGAAATGCTTTGCTAGCTAGTGAAAAATGATGCTCTTTGTGCCTTTCACGTTTATTTTGTTTAAAAGAAATAAAACTTATTGCATACATACCATGAGAGATTTACTGCTATTACATTGATGAGAGGGCCTAAAATATTTGCTTTGCTCGTAAGACAAGGATTAAATTGGTGTAGAAGAACACTTCCAGCGTGTGCTGTGCGCGCCAAGAAGCTCGCCACTTATGTAACGAAGGACACATTTTGTGAGAGGATCAGTGCACTTGTGATTTCATTCAAGTAACTGGCTTTTTCTTTTTACTTTGAAATTGTCTCTCTCTGCCCCTGGAGCTTCACAGATGCAAAAGATTACACTGCCGTACACTACAGTACCAGGACACACATCGAAAGGGGTGTACGCAACTTCACTTCATAGATTCCAGAGTCTGAAGACCCCTGGTGACTACTAAGAAGTGGATAGACGCAGAAAAGGATTGTCTGAAGAAAGAAGCGTTGAAAAAGTGAGAAGGAGACTGAACAAAGTAAACGGGGGAAAATTGTCTTTAGCTATGAGCACATCCGTTACCTCTTGTGAAGGCAGTTATGTGTTATAAGTCATGAGCATTTTGGAATGATATGATATAAATATAAGGAAATACTTCGATCGAAATTTCACTTATTTGCTTGAATATTTAAAAGTTGAATATTTTCTTGTAATTTTATCAACTAATGTTTTTTCCGCTTGGATATTTTTTAACAGAGCTAAAAGGTGTGGTCATTCGAGTGTCGTTTAAAAGAAGCCAAGGGAATTTTAACTCAAAAGCTGAGCAGAATTAATTTATTAAGAAATCTGGTTGTTTGTCTACAAAAGTTATTTGTTATGGAATTCTTAAAAGAATATTATAGGTTATCAGTTTTGGTGGCATTTTGTTATAATGTATATGGGTTCAGTTTAGTAAATCTGGATACGAAAATTAAAACGACATAATTAATGTGGAAGCTTCGACTCAACCCAAAGGTCTTTGCAAAAGTTGAAAAACAGTTTTTCGTGATTCACAGACATTTCGAGTGAAGGCTACTGAATGACGTCGTCGATATGAATTTGATGCAACAACGCCAATAGATTGTTTCAGTCAGTCAGTCAGTTGGTGAATCAAACGTCTGCCTTTGCAGGAGTGGACTTGAATTACTTTGATCCACATCTGCGTTGTGTGACTGATTCCCCACAACACTTATGAGCGTTTTATACGCAATTGGAAAATGCGCCTAAATTCTGAAACCTTAGCAATACTCTATTGCATATATTGTGCCGTATCATACACGTTGTTTATTGTTTCTTATATTTCTGTATTCATTACATTACTTACATTATTTTAAAGATCGGAATATGACCCTTAGGTAAGACTTTTTGATCGCCCCGCCCCCGCCTCTCCCCACCCCCCACACTCAGAGGAATTCGTGGCTACGCCCCGAGGCTCGTAACCATAATTATCACGGAAGTATTAGATGAGAAAGGACAGCCGTAAAGGAAAAGGAGAAACTTGTCCGCAGGAGGCTGCCGATGCTGCAGATGTAGGACATCAGACCAAAAGTCAGCAAAGATTTCCAGAACTTTCTTTGCCACGGCAAGACATACTGAAGCCAGTGCTTTCATCTCCTACGGAGTAGTGATCCCGTCTGTGTGGGTGTGACGTAAGCAAGGACAGCCATCCTTACCAGAAATTCGCTGCCGCCTAGGAACTGGTTTTCCATTTTCACGGCTGAGGGAAGCTACAGATGTCTCTGTTAGCTTTTCCACGTGCGTGTCACAGACGCTGCTCGTTGATAGTCTGTGTTTTAATTTTTATATCTTATTTTGTTTTAACTGGACCCAGTAATTATAAAACAAAGCTACCTTAAGTTAACCCATTTATTTTTATTTTTTACGAATTTCGTGACAGAAATGTTCATTTTGCAGGCAAACAACTATGTTTTGTGATAAGACCTTCATTTGTTCAGCTTTTGACTTAATCCCTCTTTTGTTTGTTTGAAACGACTGCACGTTTTTGATATCTTAAAATATTTCAAAACGGAAAAAAGAATAATTGTGAGAAATTTACAGGAGAATTTTTCGCTTTAAAATACTAATGCAAGTTAGTGAAATTTCGATCGAAGTATTTCCTAACATTTTAAAACCATTATTCGAAATATTCATGACCTCTGCGACAAAATAGCCTTCACAGGAGATCACGGATGTGCTCATTTCCCAGAGTTTTTCCCCCGAGTTTCCTCTTCGTCTTTCCTTGTTCTGTTTCCTTGTCCATTTTCAACGCTTCTTCGCCGGGAAATCCCCTTTTCCTTCTGTTAACGTCACAGAGAGAGAGAGAGAGAGAGAGAGAGAGAGAGAGAGAGAGAGAGAGAGTTTCTGTTCTATTAAAAGAATATGAGAAGTTGAGAGAATCCTGGTTTCGAATCAGGAAGAGACTCTTCTTTTGACGGTTAAGCCACGCCCAGACTTTCTGACACCTCGTGGCAATTGGAGCAGCTTCCGACAAGTTGTTATGTACAGTTTTATCCCTAAACTGAATAATAAATCTTATGCTTTTTTCTATCAGCCTGCCCTTCCTTGTGGTTGTCGCAGGACCCCACAAGAACATTACGCATCCCTTGTAATTCGAAAAAAGAGAAAAACGCATAAGAATGATTGAGGCTTCTTTTCACAGACCAGATGGAAGATAACAATGTCTACCAAAAATCTTTTCTCCGGAACTCTAATAGATGTGGAGAACTCGGACCTCCTCCCTCTCTGTTGTGTCTTATTGTATTATACTGTAGCTCCTTTTCCCTTCATCCAATCCCCTCCGGACAAACTCAGTTCCACTCAAAATCTCAGGGCATTCATTATTGATTGCCCCCCCTTTTATTGTTCACAGTATTTCAGTGGAAACGCGTTGATTTACTCCAAGAGGTTTTCCCATATTTACCAATCGATCTCCCCCCCCAAAAACTCACTCTCATTCCGGTGTCTGATACGATCTATTGACTTCCACGGTATCGATACTGCTCTTCCGTTTCATCGCGGTTGTTACAATGCCCATCGGCGCACATGTAAAGAGGGCATCATCCACTTATTTCTCTTGCCCTGAAATATTTTCCAGCGCCTCTAGGTAAAATTGCAACTTTCTGATTCATCTGCGTCGTCTTGACATTCATCCTATTTCAAAGAATTCCTTAAACGATTAACCGTCTGTTCTCAGTATTATAGCTGTGCTAGGTCTCCTATATTACTCGGGTTGCAAAACTTACGGATTCCCGAGTCTGTCTCTCCTTTCATGGGATTCCCGAGTCTGTCTCTCCTTTCATGGGCCACCAGTGAGGTGCCGCCTGAAATGGCTGCCATGCGAGCGCAATTCGTTATTCAACAGGACCGATGAAATATAGGCAAATCCAGTAATTCAACAGTAACTAACGGTTCTGTAAGCTTATGGAAGGCTTCTTTGGTCTGTTTCCATTTGAAGGTCTTTTGCTCCATATAACATCCGATGGGCGGACAATTTGTTTCTTGCTACCACACCGATTTAGTACTGAGACGACAACTGTGGCATTTAATCCAAGGGATCTCGATATGGTATCATTGCCACGCTGATCTTCTTCATCCAGATAAGATCACGTGCCCTAAGCGTTCGACGTCGGCGTCTTTTTAAAAATTAATAATATGTATTCTGTTTCAGTTCATAGCCTTTAATACATCGACCAGTTTCAGAAGAGTCCTTTCAACGTTCAGCCGACAGTTGTATCGGCCTAAATAAAAGCAAACCGCATGTCTAACCAAGAACGCTAAAAAAAGTCCTTATGTACAGAGACAATACACCACTGGCAATTAGAATTGCCTTCTGCTTATTATCTCGACCTATCGGGTTTCGATAAGAGCTCCCATTGACCTCGACGTTTAGGAGAACAGATAATTATCTAATTTCCTTGACCTTGAATAACAAGTCTTCTGTTGAGTGGAAGAAGAAAATTATCTGTTGCAACTTCGTTTATCTTTCAGTATTTTACAGCTTCTCATCGTTCTATCCGACTTTGGAATCATTATCTATGTGATATGATTTACTATATATTCATAACCTGCTTAAAAGTATTTACAGCCGAAATGTAAAGCAAAATATGCACCCACGCCACGAGTATTTGAGTCAAGTTTCTTATATTTCTCTTCATTGAAAAGTCCCATCGAATTTTTTATGTGGTAACAGTGTTGAAGCTAAGGTCAGCGGCCATCCTGTAATGTTTGGGAAATTCGTCGCCTGAGGATGTGATCATCAGATATGATGTTTCCTTTCATGACACTTCGGATATCATCTTGATGCAAGTGGTAAATCTTTTTCTCTAAGTACCCAGGCCTCTTACTCATTAGGAGAACACATTACTTACAGAAGCAAAGACGTTTTGGTCAGATTTTAATTTTTGTTTGCAAAACGGTCTAAACAAACGCACAATTAGTGAAGTGATTTCCGGGTAACCAGTTGACGACACGTGAGGTTTTACCTTTTATATTTCATTAAGTAAACTAGATCTTTACATGAATACGTTAAGTATTCAAAATTCATGTTTAGAAGGGGAAATTTAAGCCACATAGGAAACAGGGGGAAAAAAAGCCACATTTCCAGCTCTGGCTGGCAATATCATTTCGAGGTTTATTTTGAATCTTTTATTATAGTATACGACACAATGAAAAGACACAATATGGAAGGTACAATTAAATTGTCCAGTGTTTCTTAATACCTATATAGACAGCATATATACATAGGGCTATTATATGTGTGTATATATATATATATATATATATATATATATATATATATATATATATATATATATATATATATATATATATATATAGATAGATAGATAGATACAATTAAATTGTCCAGTATTTCTTAATACCTATATAGACAGCATACATACATAGGCTATATATATATATATATATATATATATATATATATATATATATATATATATATATATATATATATATAATAATAATAATAATAAGAAGAAGAAGAAGAAGAAGAAGAAAAGCTATGAATACATAAATAATAGAAATGGCAGCAAAAGAATATAATTTTATGGATGACAATTCTCTCCCTTTTCAAACAACAATAGCTTGGAAATGACACTCAAGAAGGAATTTCCAAAACGCTCAGTATAAAATTTGACGTCAGTTGGGACCTGCCAAAGTCTGGGAGTATAAAGAATATTAATCTTCCTAAAAATGGATTTCAAGATTGTGTTATCTACTAGATTATATTGCTTGTGTACTTAATCAGAGCAGCTTCAAGCACGTACCCTGTGAACTGTCAACTGCTTCAAAAAGCAGTCTGTAATGCAGCTGAGTTTAAAGTTCGTTTGGCATCAGTTAAAAGAGGTGATCTTCCAATATGGGTATCATCTTGAATTTTAAGGAAAATATTTCTGTGTTAATCATCATTACCAACTTTTGAACAATTTGATACAGAAGCATAAAGCCCTTGAGTGAGATTTCTCCTTTCTTGGACTTCTCTTGTTATTATTATTATTATTATTATTATTATTATTATTATTATTATTATTATTATTATTATTATTATTATTATTATTATTATTATTATTATTATTATTATTATTATTCTTTGGGTATTGGCCCTCTTTCAAACATGTTTTGTTGAATATGATGGCAGCCTTGGTTGCATTAATTTTGTAGATTATTCGTTCAACTCTTCTAATTAGTCTTTTTCTTCTTCAGTAACAGAATTAAGTAAAATGCCAAAGTTCATTGCAGGGGTTTTATTTTTATTTACTTCCATTATTACTAACAGAAAATTTTTGCAATTTTTCTTTACACGTTTATTATTACTGGTAGGAAATAGCTTACATTTTCATTTACATCTACGTAACTGATAACAGAAAATTACTGACATTTTCTGTGAAACCCTACGTAATTCTTACTGAAACTGACTGATGCCCTTATTCAGACCATAAATTACACTGATAGAAACTAATTTACATTTTTATTTACACCTTATTTACTAATGTTAAAATGTGACAAGCATATTCGTTTAGATCTCAGATAATACTGATGAAAAATGACTGACAATGTCATTATTTCTTAAATAAATTGAAGCGAAATTACTTACATCTTCACTTACACCTTAAATATTACTGACAGCAAATTACTAAAAATTTCACTCAGATACCTGAAATACTACAAACAGAAAATGAGAGAAATACTTTGATTAAGACCCGAGATGTAACTGATGAGAAGTGACCACCATTTTCGTTTAGACTTTTCTTATTGATGGCTGTAAATGACCATAAATTTCAATATTTCTCTTGCATGTTTTGTCAACGTTTTCAGTACTCAAATAGCCACTAGGACTCTATTAATATTAGTACAAGGTAATTTTGCATTTATTTAATTTTGCATTTTTTTGTTTACGGCTAGTTACCTCTTTCTCGAGATCTCATCTCTGTCATTAAACTGACTTTCTAAACTACCGGGAGTAATTCTTATCAACAATTTTGTCACTGACGTCTGTATTGGGTGGGCACATCCTGCAGAGGCCCTCAACAGACCCCTCACCCCCTTCAGTATCCCCACTTAGGGCATGGGCCCGTGTTCGCAAAACTCTAGGGTAATAAAGATAAACCTACCTACCTCGTCACTTAAATTGCTGACTGCTATGAGGCATTTGCACGATTCACCGTCTCATTAGCATTACTGCTGTCGTCAACGGTTTCATCTGTGCGAGCTAAACCATAGACACTGTTGATGCTCGTGTGACTCTTTCTCCCCTCGGATGATCCATGCTGTTCTACCGAGTTTCCCCTTGAATTCGATTCTTCCTCAGCCATTTGTTCACGAAGAACAGTGAGGTCGATGTAATCGTAATGGTGCTCCACAAGACTTGTCCCTGAAGTGAAGAAGAGCCATTGTCAAAAAAGTGAGCTCAGTGGATCTGTTAGTGGGTCCCTCAAGGTTTGCGTCTGAAATTAACAGGAATTATTGTCTTAAAGGTGATCACAATTAATGGTTTACTGTGTTCCACAGAATGTGTCTAAAATCAGTGAGTGTCACGTCTTAAGAGTCTGGTCAATGGATTTGATTTTGTGTTCCACAAGGCTTGTGGCCGAAATCAACAAGGGTTAATTTCTTTAAAGTGAACTCAATGGATTTATTACCGTGTTCCACAAGACTTTTGTCTGAAATTAATGGGAGTCATTGTCTAAAGTCAGGTCACTCTGAAATCAATGAGTCATTTCTTTACAGGAAGGCCAATGGATTTGTTGTTGTGTTGCTCAAGGTTTGTGTCTGAAATAATAGGGAGTTATTGTCCTAAAGATCAGGTAAATGAATTTCCTTCCTGTGATCCTCAGTGCCTGTGTGTCAAATTAATGGGCATAATTTTTTTAGGTCACTACAGTGGGTTTGTCGCTTATCCACAAGGCTTTTGTCTGAAAACAATGGGAATCATCCTCATTGTGTCAGCTCAATGGGTTTATTACTGTGCTCCTCAAGGCTTGTGGCCGAAATCAGTGGGAAAAATTGTCATTTAGGTCAGGTCAGTGCACTTGTTATAATTCCACAAGGCTCGAATCTAAAATAACTAGAAGTCTTTCATTAAAGGTCAGGTCAATGAATATGCTGCTGTGTTCCTCAAGGCTTTTTTCTAAAGTCAACAGGAGTAACCATCTTTTAAGGTCAGGTCAATGGGTTTGTCACTGTTTTCCACAAGGCTTTTCTGAAATCAATGGGGGACACTATCTTAAAAAGACCAATGGATCTAATACTGTGGTCCACAAGGCTTGTTTCTATAAAGAGAGAGAGAGAATCTTGTGCTTGAAATCACAGTCACCATCTTAAAGGTCAGGTTAATGGATTTATGACTGTGTCCCGCATGCTAGCATCTGCAGTCAATGGGAGTCACCGTCTTAAAAATCAGGTTAATGGATTTATGACTGTGTTCCACAAAACTCGCCTCTGAAATCAGCAAGAGTCGTTGTTTTTAAAGTGGGGTATTTTTAAGGTGAGGTCAATGGATCATGTATCTAAAATAAACGGGAATCATCATCTTAAAGGTCAAGTCATTGGGTAGATTTGTAATAAATTCCAATAGAACTGCGTCCGAAATCGACAGGAGTCATTGTGTTAAGGATCAGGTCTACGGATTCTCACTGTGTTTCACAAAACTTGTGTCTGGAATCAATGGAAGTCGTAGTTTTTAAGGAGAGGCATTTTCAAAGTGAGGCCAATGGATTTATTACTGTGTTCATCTTCTAAAAGGTCAGATCAATGGATTTGTTATTGTGTTCCATCTGAAATCAACAGGGTCTTGTTTTTGAAGTAAGATCCATAGTTCTGTAATGATGATCCAAAAGGAAGCAACCTAGGTCTATTATTAATGCATCTATACTGGAACTCGACAAAACACATGTCTGGAAGCTACCTGGATCATAGTTTTTAAAGTGAGGTCAATGGATTCGTACTAGTGCTTCACGAGAATTGTTTTAAAACAACACAAGGCATTGTTTACGATAATGGCAATGGATTAGCACTGGTGCCCGACATGACTTGAGCCACAAATCAACGGACTCATCACCACAGTGAGGTCACTGCGTTCACATTGGTGTTCAATAAGACTTGTGTCTGAAATTAACAGTGGTTATTTTTTTTAAGGTTCAGGGAACACTTTTTTTATGAGAATCTCCTCATCTTTCAATATCTGACGTATTGAAACATTTAATTTTGTGACCTATAAAAAATGGGAGACTATCATCAAAATTATTAATATTCAGACTTTAGCAAAGGCAAAGACTGTACTCACGCGATTAACAATTTCTTTGCTGTTTTATAACATGTCATGTAGTGGGCAGCAAAAAACAAACGCCGTATTTTCTTGGTGCATTTTTGGAGTGAAATGCTGGAGAACATTTACTTTCACTTGAAAGAGGTAAAATAGATCATAGCTCTCGCATTTAACTATAAAAAGACTGTGCTCTCACCAAGCACTTTTATGGCGTATCTTGAAGCATCATTTCATGAAGTGTTTAGATGAGAAAAGAAGAAGAAAATAAGAATCTTACTGTCAGTTTCTGCCGTTCCTCCAACACTGGAATCGCCAACAGAGTGTGGGGGAGTAAGAACAGCTGCAGCATCTGCCGGCGGCGGCGGCGGTGGTGGAAGTAAAACAGCAGCTGTACTCGCAGCAGTGGGAAAGGTCTGGTGTCTGCACAAATGGCACAGGTAGAGAGTGACTGCTGTCGAAATGACAGCCAGGACTGCGCACATGCATCCAAGGGATATTAGAGCAACATCTGGAATGAAGCATGAAAAACCATTAGTCAGTTGAACTGAATCGAATTGAATGTAGGATTTAGGCCAAAGGCCAAGCACTGGGACCAATGAGGTCATTCAGCGCAGAAACGGAAATTGACAGTAAAAGTTTGAAAGGTGTAACAGGAGGAAAACCTCGCAGTTGCACTATGAATCAACTGTTAGAGAGGAGGTACAGTAGAAGGAACAAAAGGGGTTGCAGCTGGGGGTCGAAGGCACGCTGCAAAGAACCTTAAGTGAATGCATACAGTGCACCGCATGAGGTTCACTGACGGCGCTGCCCTCCTACGGGGACCATTAGTGCAGCCGTCGCCTTAGCTTCCTGTTTTCTCCACGTTGCAGTATTGATTTGGGTTCTGTTTTAGCTTCTTATATTCGCTGTTTCTGTCGCTTCTCACATTTTCCGCTCAAGGACTTTCCATCTCTAAGGATGCATGTTTTGCATGTTAATGGCCTTTCAGGGTTCTTTCATGTCAATGTCAGAACATTTGTTTATAAATATAGATAAATATAGTAATAATACCAATATGGAAGGATACTTATTTACATTGCATTATTGATTTGGGATTTAGCTTCTGGATTCGTTGTTTTTGTCGCTATGTTTCTTACATTTTACGCTCAAGGACATTCCACTTCTAACATTTTTTAAATAATAATAATAATAATATGGAGGGAGTCTCTCTTTTAGGGCAGTGTCATTAAAAACAATTGCTGTTTCAATGGCATTTAGCTTGTAAAGGCTTTTCTCTATTCTTCTTATATTCTTCTCGTCAACAGGTATAATAAGCTAAATGCCATTGAAACAGCAATTGTTTTTAACAATAATAATAATAATAAAACTTCACAATCATCGATCATCTAAAGTTGAAGAGACCAGAATAAAGATGTTAAGGATAGACATGTATAATATAGGAGGGAATAAGTGGAGAGAGAGAGAGAGAGAGAGAGAGAGAGAGAGAGAGAGAGAGAGAGAGAGAGAGAGAGAGAGAGAGAGAGAGAGAGTTTAGACAACACTGTGAGTAATAAAATCTCTCAAACAATTTAGGGCAGCGAATACTAAATTCTTAGCTATCTTACCTCAACCACCCTTACAGAAAAACGCTCTCTCTCTCTCTCTCTCTCTCTCTCTCTCTCTCTCTAAAACATTTATTCACTTATGGTTAACCCTATACATGTCTTACGCACCTAATGTTTTTTACCCATTCATACTTTCTAAGCAACCACTTGAATCCTTAGGCCATGGTTATATTTTTCCTTGTTTCCTACAGGAATAAAGGTTAGGATCAATCTACTGCTGTTATAAATACACAACGATTAATACTCCATCAAAGACTAACTTGTGAAATGTTCAGAAAACTACGAGAAAAACGCACATCATTTCACTTGTATGTATGTAGGCTATATATATATATATATATATATATATATATATATATATATATATATATAATATATATATATATATATATATATATATATATATATGTGTGTGTGTGTTATATATAATATATACACATATGTATATGTATATAAGTTAAAAACGGTATAAACGGGTGCAATGAAGAAACAAGCCGCACAGATAAAAGAAACAAAGGAAGAACGGATAAGTGTTGAATTTTGTTCCTTGTGGGAAAAAATGGAAATAACGCAGACCAACTGAGTGAACAAAACAGTCATCCTGAGAGAGGTTTTCAATCTCGGCTGCCCTTTCTTGTCGACTGTGAGGTTAGCCCACAATGACAGTGACAAAGCTAGCTAAAATAATAATATTTATATGATAGTGGCGATAAATTCAAGCACACGAATTCTCGTGCAATATGTATTCTCATAATAATTTTGAAGTGTAATCGTAACACCTACATCGTTTATTTACGTGAAGAAGCAAAGAACGCTCATGAAAATCCAAATGATCATAAGGAAAAATAAGTAATTAGGATAAAACACAAAATGAAGGGGGGAAGCTTACCTGCCTGGCGTTGCAGTGCCGGACCAATCTCTAGGTCTGAGGTGAGTGCTTCACGTCCAGGTATACAGGGTATGGCCCACAAGACGTTGACTGACTGACTGAAGTCCAGGTAGAGATCTTTCGTTGATGCAGTTAGATTGTATACATCCTGCTTCCCTTTTAAAGGATTTTTGACAATCAGTTCCATTTTATAAAAATCATATATGTTTCCGTCATATAGATTTCCAAAGGAAACATGAAATTCCAACTGGAACCACTGATTACTGACCACTTCAAGGTCAAGGTTATTGATAGACACATTTTTAGTGATGTTCATGTGCTGTCCCATCATCACTTCAGCTGCTAGGAGATGCTCCACATCTGGCGAAGGCTTTTTCCTCCCGAATATCTTGAAAGAGGACGTGGAGTTTACTTGGGTGTAATTGATGTGAATCGTCCCCTTTTCAAAGCTATAACAGTCTGGAATAAAAAGAAAACATCTTACAGGAAACAGACTTTGTTATAACTGTGATCACTCAATTAACTTCATTGCTTTTGGCAAAATTATGTGAATTTTCTTTCATTTTGTTCAGTTTTATTTCTTTTAAATAAACAGGGTTGGGTTGATATCCAGGATCATAAAACGATACACAGTTCAGCTGCTCCAGCTGTTACAGAAAGGGACGTAGGAAGTCGGTCGATAAGTCAAGTGAAGTTCACCGATTACAAACCTTCCCATAATCCCTTGCAAAGAATTTTAAATATGCTTCATAACTGGCATTCTTCAGTCTTCCTCTTTCTTATTCTTGCTTTAATTCTCTCCCATCGTTCCCCTCGCCATTTTCTGTTCCTGTCAGTTTCTGTTATTTCCTGGTTTATAGGGATAATCAGAAAGAGTACCGAAAAAGGTTTACCTGACTCTCGATGCAAAGTTGCTGAGGGACATTCCGGTAGGCAAGACAGTGCCACCGTGGTGTCACTCTTTCGTTTGCAAGACAGTGCCGCCGTGACGTCCTTGCCCGGGTAGCAAGTCACTGCCCACAAGACGTTCTCTGAACGAGCGAAGCTCAGGTACAGATCTTTATTCGGTATGGATAATGTTTCCATAATTTTGAAGTTTGGACTTTCTTTTATCTTCGAAGGATTCGTAACTAACAATTCCACCATATGAAAAGGCTCTTGCGTGTTATTATAGAAGTCCTTAAGGGTGACACGAAACTTCAAGGAGAACCAGCCGTGGCAGGTGACTTCAGGAATGAGGGAATCGAAGAAAAGGTGATGATTTTGACCACCAGTTAACTCGACAGCGTCAGCACTGAGGTTCCAGTTTTCTGACGAAGCTTTTACCCTTCCGTAGATCATGAAGAAAGACCCCGAAGGTCCCTCCTTTCCGCTCCAGTGGATCGTCGCTTTTTCGAAGGTATAGCAGCCTGGAAAGACGAGGAAACACATGCCAGGAAATTGACATGAAAGGTTTGTTTTCATAGTATTACCCAGTGTGTGTGTTTTAGAATAAATGAACAGCATACCATGAGCAGTATGGACCCATCTACTTACATATATTTACATGCAAACACACACATATACATACATATATATAAATATATTTATATATACGCATATATATATATTGTTACATGTGGGGCTTGCTGATGAGTTTATTAATTAATTAACATAATTTATGAGGCCCCGAGTTGCCAGTGACACATGTAACCTGTCCTTTAAGGCTAAAAGTTAACCTCAAAGACAGGCAATTACTTAATTAAATAAGGTTGCCAGTCGGGGAAAACAATACAGGGAATACAGGGTTACTCTGCAACACATGGATTACAACAAACCCCCCCTAACTTCCCAATTGGTCCTGACAAAGAAAGAATGTGCGGTTAGCGAGGAAATTACATGAACTTTCGCCCACGTTGGACACAGTCAAGTTTCCCCTTACTTCAAGTAAAGTTATAACACAATGGATGTCTGTACTACTATATATCGTACGCAATTTAGTATTGGTAAAGGCTATTTCTCTTCCGAACAATGGGTTTGAGACACAAGGCTGCCTGAAATTTACTTACTTAATTTTCCCTAAGTCCTACTTACTGCATGGGAATAGTTTATACAGTGTCTCTAAGCAATATTAATTATTCTTACACTAGACTTCATAAAAATAAATTGGTTATACCCTGTTCTTGTAGATGGTGGCGAAGTGGTGAAAACAAAGGAAAAGTCTTGGAAATGGCCGTTCGTTTCACTAATATCATTGAAACAGTAAGAGGGCAAGTACAAAGAATTAGATACGCACACAACGTGTGTGACTCCCACAGTATCGAGTCTCTCTCTGATTCCTTCGGGGTCAAAACAGGGCGGCTGTAGCGTTGGAGTGTTTGTCGCATCAGTATGCCTAATGCCTCCGGCAGTCTGAAATTTTGACAATACATCGCCAAACATAGAACAGGGAAAAGGAAGCTTTAAGACCACCTTCAATAGAGGTTACGTAGTGAAACCCTCCCTATGGGTTTAGGCCCCTAATGCTAACTATTCCTGCTAAAGACGTTATTTTTTTTTTAAATACCCGCCTCCCTTAGCATGGACAGAGACGTCTTCCTGTCTTTTTTAGAATAATATGTTTACTAAATAATACAGAGAGGGCGAACAGCAGAATATTTATAAAATATATATATATAAATACACACACACACACACATATATATATATGTATATATATATATATATACACATATGAGGCCACGAGAAAATTGAAACAACGTAGTGCAAGATCTTTTGCCTTCACTCTAAGGCGATTTTGAGTTCAAGCAAGTGTGTGTGTGCACACGCGCTTGCTTGTGAGAGCACGTTATTCTTTTCATATTTCTAATGTTTAGCCAATATCTACTATCGACATCAAGCTAAATTCAGGGGCTACTGTTTAAACGTCTACAAATACAGCTGTCACAAGGCTCTATAGGTTGTGTGTGTTCGCACGCAAGTAGCAGGCCACATATTTCATTTCCTTGATTAAAAGTTACTGCTATGTTCAAAAATCCTCAAGCCCCTTGCTCCAAGGATCTGTTTTTCAATGGCAGGTAAAATTTGGAGCAGTGTAAAGTTCGAGAAGTTGGACAGGTTCATATGTGAGGAGGAGCCGAAAAGGATCGGTGGAAAAGTAAAAGGCAAAAAGCAATGCTGCAGAGAACCTTAGGCAGTATCAACAGTGTGCCGTGCAAGGCAAATCGTAGGCCTCGACTTCTTACCATGAGCGCTGATTTAATTAATATTGGCACAACAATCAAGGATGTAAAATTTCGTGGGAACCAGGAGAATACTATTTTCGTTTCACTTGAAATAGCTAATCTTCCACTTTCACTGTCAGAGCTGTGTTTGTCCATACGCTGTTCCCATAAGAGGTTAGTGCCGTCAGTGAACCTCATGCAGTGCACTGTAGGTATTACTTAAGGTCCTTTGCAGCGTCCCTTCGGTCCCTAGCTGCAACCACTTTTATTCCTTTTACTGTACCTCCGTTCATATTCTTTTTCTTCCCAGTTACTTTCCACCCTCCCCTAACAGTTGATTCATAGTGCAACAGCTTTGAGGTTTTCCTCCTTTTACACCTTTCGAACCTTTCTACTCTCAGTTTCCGTTTCAGCGCTGAATGACCTCATAGGTCCCAGCACTTGGCCTCTGGCCAAAAGTCTATATTATTGCTGTATATGCTGTTTGTTTCAGGATCGTATACCTTGAGACATATTTTTCCCGAACTCCAGATTTCGTCTGCAGGAGCCTTGTGCCCGACGTCTATTTTCTTCGTAATAATCACCTCCCTAACCTGGCAGCCATCTGGAATTTAACTCTAGGTTTTGTCTGGAAAAAAAAGTTAAGTATACCTTAGTTTCACCAGACCACTGAGCTGATTAACAGCTCTCCTAGGGCTGGCCCGAAGGATTAGACTTATTTTACGTGGCTAAGAACCAATTGGTTACCTAGCAACGGGACCTACAGCTTATTGTGGAATCCGAACCACATTATACCGAGAAATGAATCTCTATCGCCAGAAATAAATTCCTCTAATTCTTCATTGGCCGGCCGGAGAATCGAACGCGGGCCTAGCAGAGTGCTAGCCGAGTACGATATCGACCCTTCTAATGAGGAACTAGTTTTGTCTTGGGATCAAGTTCCACCTTTTTCATAAATAATTTCAGAGTTTATCTTGAATGTTCAAGATCGGATATTTCCCGTGTCAACATCATCATTCGAAACGCTGCTCTGGAAGAATTAATTATAATTATTGTTATCATTCATAAGATGACCCTTATTCATATGGAATAAGCCCACCACAGGGGCCATTGACTTGAAATTCAAGCTTCCAAAGAATATGGTGTTCATTAGGGAAGGTAAGAGAAGGTAAAGGGAAACACAGAAAGAAGAGGTGTCACTTATTAAAAAAAAAAATATAAATTAAATTAACAAATAGATAATGATGCATTAAAACGCAACTAGAATGGTGCTAGGGTAGTAATGCATTGCATCTTCGCTTGAACTTTTGAAGTTGAAAAATCCTCGTCGTATAAACGTGCTTGCGCAGTTTGCTTTTCCCGTGTGTCTGGCGACGACGAAAGAGGAAGGGCCATTTTTGGTGAATGTTAAAGCGAAGTGTTGCCAGCAAACGAAAAACTCTTTCCGCGGAATTACAAGAAGTTTTATATTCGGTGAAACAAGGGCACGGATCCAATTTTCAAAACGAGGCGGCCTCATCCTGCAATCGCTATTTCAAAATAATCCTAATAGGTTTACTTACTGACAGTCTGCAGTACCGAAAATGATTCTTATATATATATATATATATATATATATATATATATATATATATATATATATATATATATATATATATATATATATATATATATGTGTGTGTGTGTGTGTGTGTGTGTGTGTATTATGTATGTATGTATATATATATATATATATGTATATATATAAATATATGTACAGTATATGTATATATATGTATACTGTATATGCATATGTATATATATGTATATGTATGAATGTCTTTTACTGTAATACCACAGTGTAATATGAATATAAGGAGGTCCATAAAACATTATTTGAACGTTGCAACCATGTGTTTCAAGCACTTCCTTCTTTGCCCCTGTTCACTGGTAATCGAAATAGGCCTATATGGTTGCAAAGTTCAAATAGTGTTTTATGGGCCTTCTTATATTCATGTATATGTATATATATATGAAGGACTTTGATTTGCCGTTGGGGTAGGCCGTAGCCTCGATCGGCTGCCCTGCCTGACATCAATTAGACACCCCGGTAGTGAATGTGTACATGTATCGTACCAAATCTCCAGCTCCCTTTCTCCCAGCAGCGAGGAGAACTGAGCGGTTAGGACGACAGTTCGAGGCGTGTGAGGTGTCTGTTATGTTTTTAGAAGATGTTGGAGTGGCCTTGTTTATGTGTGTATTAGTCTGTAACACCCATTTGCTTTCGGCAAACCTGTTCACTGATTAGCCTACATACATAATCCCGGGGTGTCTACACAGATAGCAAAGTGTCCGCCTCTCTGACCAGTCGGCTGCGGATTTGAACCCGTGCCACAGACCTCTATGAAGTCCTAGGCTGCAGCTCTACTGACCGAACCATCGAGGCTCCATATATGTATATGTATATACTGTATGTATATTACCTACAGGCATTGTGTGAGCTCCTTGATGGTGATAAAAAAAAACACGGGAACGGTTTTTATCTTTTGTATATATATATATACAGATATATATAAATATGCATGTGTTTATATAATTATATATATATATATATATATATATATATATATATATATATATATATATATATATATATATATATATAAAATCTCCCATTCACTTTTCACCAGATATATGTGTATTTGAAATAGTCACAAAAAGGTCTTACGGACGGGTAACAGCCTCTGCAACATGGTCCCATCTCATACAGACTCCAAGACAGGACAAATATGGAAGAGAAAAAACATGAAAAACGCTAAAGGAACTTGCAACAGACTTTACAAATCGGTGGAAGTGAAGTTGGTGACCACATCACCAGACTAATTGTGTGGGAAGACCGAGCCGTGTTAAGACTTGAGGTTTTCACAGAGCAGTTTAATCAGACCTCCTAGTCGAAAAGAACAGTTTAAACAATTCACAGAACCATGTCCTAGAAAAATTCTAGTCCTTAGATTTAATTCTGAAATGAAGGGCAAGCAAATGTTGAAACACCTGGACAGCCAGGAGGGAAGAGAGCAAATGGAACGGATCTAAAGCATGAGAGAAAGCAACTCAGCTAGGAACAGAAAAGACTAATCTTCGTCGGCACCTCTCCCAAGTGTCCCGTCTGTACTGAACTGCCATTGATTTCTGAGCAACAGTGCTGCTTCCACACCATCAGTTTGCAACGCTCCCCATTTACCCATTTTCCTTTTACAGCGAGATCTTCAAAACCAAACAGCCAAAGACCTTCAAGCGAGGCAGGGAATCTGATCAACATCACAGCCCACCTCAGGGTTTGCAAATGAATCAACTCGATAATGCCGAGGCTAATTTTGGTTCTACTACTGAACTCCTTATAGCACACAAAATGGAAAAGCGTATTGTCTGTGGAAGATAAGACAGTGACCTGACAAACCTAAAGTTTACGACCACTTAACATGTTCAAAACGTGAAACTAATCTTAACCGAAACTGCTCAGAGTTGGTCGGTAAGCTCCCAAACTGAAAATAACGAAAATAGCTCGAAAGGAAGACAGTACAGAATTAAGTAATATCTCCGTTTATGAATTAAGCCGATGAAGGTTCAGAAATAAATGCAAAGATAATAATTCTACTTATCTTTTCACAACCGTAGTATCAATTAAATTTCCTACCTTCCCCGACGGTTGCATTTAAATCCTCAACAGATTATTTTCTTCCAATTTTACAACGATGTACTTACTTCCTGGACAACCGAAAGCAACGTTGACCATCTTGTAGCTTGTGAGGCGCAACTTCTGAATGTCTGTAGATAAAGGGATGGCATACTCAAGGGAATTCTTCTTATACGCCGTCAATCTGTCATCTAGGCGTCGGTAGACAAGCGTTGTATATTCTGAAAATGCATAGAGGACGATCGAATAAATAACAAAAATATATATTTATACATGTATATACTTGTATATACATAAATATATTTACATACATATATATTTATATTTTTACATATATATATATTATATATATAATATATATATATATATATATATATATATATATATATATATAATATATATATATATATATATATATATATATATATATATATATATATATATATATATATATGTGTGTGTGTGTGTGTGTGTGTGTGTGTGTGTGTGTGTGTGTGTGTGTGTGTGGATACTACAAAGCCTTGAATCCACATAAAGAACAAATGAGAGTAGCCTAACTGACTCGTGATTTTCGGGTGAAACTCGTGGTGTTAGGCAATTTTCAGCTAAATCTCTTGGGCACTTGTTCTCCCTTTGTATTTAAGGCTATGTAGTGACAAGCACATTGAATATGTGAAGAAAGAGAGAATCTGTTACCTTTCTTTACTGCATTGTAGGATATGTTCTTGGTGGTTTTAATTTTACTGAACTTATTTTGAAACACTTTAACCAAAACTAACAATATTTAAATTGCTTTTATATGGATGTCTAAAAAAGAACGATCATACAATAATTGATAATTATTACAAAATCTGTCTGTGTTCGTCTACGTACTCATTCACTTGATTTTCTAGTCTATTTTGTGTTCTGCCAAATATTGTCATCACTCTTACCGCCATCTGAAGGGAAAGTTTGGTCACAATCCACTTGCTGCTTCGAAGTGTTGTGCGTCAAGGCTACAACACATCTACCCTGTTCATCGAGGAACTGGACGACGTTGGTTTCATGGAAGATGTGGTTGACTGTCACGAAATGCTCTCCTTTGCCCGAGATGTCGTAAAATGGACTGTCCGTCTTGTCATGGACAGGGTACAGGAAGCAGCCTGAAAGAAATGAGGAAAAAAAAGCACAATGAAAGCAAAAGCTAACACAAGATAGAGATTTGTGAAATGTATGGCCTATAGAATACTATAAAGAATTTAGGCCAAAGGCCTATCTCTGGGACCTATGAGGTCATTCAACGCTGAAACGGAAATTGACAGCGAAAAGGTCTGAAAGGTGTAACAGGAGGAAAACCTCGCAGTTGCACTGTGAATCAATTGTTAGGAGAGGGTGGAAAGTAAGATGGAAGAAAGAACATGTGAATGGAGGTACAGTAAAAGGAATGAAAGGGGGTTGCAGGTAGGGGTCGAAGGGATGCTGCAAAGATCCTTAAATAATGCCTACAGTGCACCGCTTGAAGTGCATTGACGGAACTACCCCCAAACGAGGATGAAAATGCATGCATCTACAGGTTACTCTTTACCCAATGTACATTTGTTTACTAAGTTTTTGTTCTGTGGGAGCTCTTAAAATGCCATATTCTTGACATAAGAAGTGAGGCAAAAATTAAATGCATAACCACAAGCCCCTAACCATAAAAAAGAAGGCATGAATCAGCAAAACGGATTTCCTGAAGTGTTGGTTAATTAAGAAACATGGTAATTTATCTTGATTATTGCACGTCCTCATAGATACTGTATTCTAACAACAACAACAACAACAACAACAACAACAATAATAATAATAATAATAATAATAATAATAATAATAATAATAATATCTGAAAACCAGTGAAGACGAGTGGCTAAGAAGTTCATGGGAAGAAGGACTGATAAAAATAGACGAAGACCCAGAATTATACACAGACAAGAGAATGGAAAACAGAACAGAGGAATGGTACAACAAACCAATACACAGAGAGTACGTGAAACAGACTAAAGAACTGGCCAGCAATGAAATATAGCAATGGCTACAGAGGGGAGAACTCAAGGAGGAAACAGAAGGAATGCTAACAGCGGCAAAAAAGAACCATATATGTCCAAATAAGAATTGATGGAAATAACATCTCGCCCATATGCAGGAAGTGCAATATAAACCACGAGAATCCGGCGCTTGCACAGAACCGGTACAAAAAGGGGCATGATTCAGTAGCAAAAGCCCTGTAGTGGAGTTTAATATATATTTATTTTTTGCTGGTTTTACCCAATATCATTCTTCATTTTTACGTTCATATTTTAACACAATGTTACTAGTATGTCATCATTCACCTATTCATTATCAATCATATCATTAACTTATATATTTCACCTTCATTATGGCGGTGAATAATCTTGATGGGTTCCGGCGCTTGGTCTTCAAGACCTAAATTTCATAATCAATCAATCAAGGAACACCAGCTAGCTTGTAGTAATAAGCGGTACGAACACCGACCTGAGGGAGTGACAGAAAACGATCAGGCAAAGATCCTCTGGGACTATGGTATCAAAACAGATAGGGTAATACGTGCCAATAGACCGGACGTGACGTTGATTGCCAAAATCAAGAAGAAAGAATCACTCATTGATGTCGCAGTACTATGGGACACCAGAGTAGACGAGAAAAAATTGCCAAGTATCAAGACCTGAAAATCGAAATAAGAAGGATATGGGATATGCCAGTGGAAATTGTACCCAAAATCATAAGAACACTAGGCATAATCCCAAGATCCCTGGAAAGGAACCTGGAAAAACTAGAAGCCGAAGTAACTCCAGGACTCATGCAGAAGAGCGTGCTACTAGACACAACGCACATAGTGAGAAAAGTGATGGACTCCTAAGGAGGCAGGATGCAACCCGGAACCCCTCACTATAAAAATCACCCAGTCGAGTAGGTTGACTGTGATAGACAAAAAAAAAAATAAATAACAATGATAATTCTTTATCATTATTGTATCATTATATTAAGGATATACGCCCATGGAAATGGATAAACTGTATAAACTGGCATAGCTAGACTCAACATCGCAGTCTGGCTTTGTGCGATAAAATGAATGATAAGCGAGCAAGAAAAGATGAAGAAGAAGTGTCGGAAATTAATGCGTCCAATAAACCGCAATGAATAGACTCGATCGGATATAATTAATAAATAATAAATTCGTTACAACATGTAATTATCAGAAAAACAATTAAAACCGGAAAATGAACTTCAGCGAACACTCAAGGTGGCGAACTCTATCCCAAGGACTGTGGAATTCCAAGAAGCAAAGAGTACGGCTAAGCCCAAGATTGGAGAAGTTGGGGTGCATGGTTCCCACCAAGTATGCAGGAAGTCACGCAGACCCAACATATTGACCAGATGTAACTGAAAGAGGAAATCTGAGCGCGCAAAAGCTCCTGTCGAAATCTCACCCTATAAAGTCTGTAGCCAGGAAAACAAATTGTGTGTATCAGTGTGTCTGTGTGTGCGTGTTCATAATCCAGTGGTCTCCGTATTGTGTATTTTGAAACTTGAATGTAAGAGTTAGACGGCGAAAAAATTGTTAGTCCACAGCGAAAGGAAGAATAAAGTGGCAAGAATCTGTCAGGTAGGCCGTTAATGATAATAAAACAGGAGTTAAACCGGCTACTTAACCTGAAAAAAAGTGAAGCGCCTTTGCACGTGTAGTTACAAAGAAGGAAAAGGCGATTTAGCTGCAAGGGGACAAAACATAAACTGCGCATCTCCCGAGAGAGAGAGAGAGAGAGAGAGAGAGAGAGAGAGAGAGAGAGAGAGAGGATCAGAACTAGGAGGATATCAGGGAAAGAAAGAGGAAAACCTGGAAAAATCAAATTCCGTGACAAGAATGGCAGTGATTGATATACTGTGATCAATCGAAACCTTATAGCTGCAAACCGGCATTGTTAAGAAGATTAAGTATCACTATCTTCTCAAACGAGTCGGTGGAAGAACTCCCATCAGTCCTAAACGCAAACGAACTTCGGGCTTCGATGACCACACGAGATCTAGTGACAGATTCCACTGCTAAATCAATCAATCAATCAATCTACAACGAAGCAGCCACTTACTTTCAACATCTTTTCCCTGATCTGAAGTCGCCAGCGACGGCGCCAGACAGAAGCTTATCCAGAGGAAGAAGAAGCAGCCCAACATCCCTGGGACGCCTCAGGAAACCTCTCCCTTCGAGATGACCTCCCGCTCTCTCTCTCTCTCTCTCTCTCTCTCTCTCTCTCTCTCTCTCTCTAGGGCGCCGGCGATAATATCGTCAAGGATGGAAAGGCTGGCTGGCACTCTACGTACAGAGCCTCGTCGACACTCGAGGCTGAGCGAAACTGAAGGATGTTTTCCCGCAACTTCATGCATTATCGCGACAGGATATGCCGCAGATGGACGAGGATTTTGTAGCTCATCCTACTCATGGCATTTGTAACAGAACATTATTTCATGAGTATGGACTGGGATAATTGACTGATATGATTGATTTAATTGACGTCCTTCCACGAACAAATATTATGATAATCACCTTCATCTCTTCCTAGTGTGGAAAAGGTAAGGACAAGGCTATATATATGTATATATAACAAATACACACACACATAATATATATATATATATATATATATATATATATATATATATATATATATATATATATATATATATATATATATATACATATATACACATACACACATACACATACACATACATACACGCGCACACACGCACATTATATGTATATATAGGCCTATATATATAATTATATATATATATATATATATATATATATATATATATATATATATATATATATATATATATATTATGTATGAATGTATGTATGTATGTATGTGTGTGTGTGCTTGTGTGTGCGTGGGCATACTTACTAGGAAGTTGGAATTAATACATATGTGGAGGTAAAGGTGAATAAGTAAAGGCTAAAGCAACACCTAAGCGAATCAAGGACAAATGGTTGCGCGTAAATCAAGCATAGAAACATACCCAGGGTCATAACAAAGTCTGTGGAAGACCAACGCATGATGCAAAGATCCGCTTGAAGAATCAACCGCTGAAAATCTTGCACCTGACAAAACCAAATGTCGTCTCAGCGGTGATCTCCAACGCCAAACATCGTTAAAATATTCTAAATGACGATTTGCTACAAAACATCTCAGTGAGAAATGAAGCAAATGAGTTTAAAACTTTGTGACACAATGGAAATGTTAATGGATTATGATTACTTAGTTTGCTTATCGGGCCACATTGTGTCCCATTGCCGATCATCTTAAATTCTAAAGTCCCAGCAGTGGTCACATGTGTTTATGTGCCAATGGCAATGGTATTATTCATGACTGGCGTCACCAGTCCAAGAACTGACCAGATCCAATGTTGCTTAATCGGCCGGGAGACGAGTTGTCCTTGAAATTTAAGGAGCACAGAAAACCCTATGATACTTAACTATCAAAATCAAGAGGTAAGTTAACTTGGTTAGAACAGAAAAGAATAAAGAATTTAGTCCCAAGGACATGCGCTGAGATCTGTGAGGTCATCCAGCGCTGAAACGGAAATTGACAGTAAAAATTCTTCAATTGTATTGGATTCCAGGTACATATTTCCTTTGTAATACCCATCTGTCGTTTATATGAGCTTTCTTTGAAAACTTACTTTTATATTTCTTCAGTCTGCTAAGTAAAGGACGCCAGTCAAAAGACCTCATAGCACTCCAGTGTTTCTCTTTCCTTCATGATTTTGTCTATATATATATATATATATATATATATATATATATATATATATATATATATATATATATATATATATATATATATATATTTATCACATTCTATATTTTTGTGATTCAGTTACACACACACACACACACATAAAATTTTTATCACATCGTGATTTATACACAATCATGAAGCTAGAAATGTTGTTTAATATTCAATTCACGCCACTTCGGGAATATTCCCGATGGGGAATTATCAACAAAGGGGAATTTTTTAAGTGATAAATGGATCGGCTCAGTGGTTTGACCGTCGACTGTAGTTGCTGGAAGGTACTGTGTCGAGGGATCGAGACCCGGTGGTACTGATCCATTTATCACTTATAAAATTCCCCTTCGGTGATAATTCCACATCGGGATACTCCCGAAGTAGCGTGAATTGGAGATTAAACATCATTTGTAGCTTCATGATTGTGTATATATACATTATGTATATATACACACACAATGTGTATATATATGTATGTATATATATATATATATATATATATATATATATATATATATATATATATATATATACATACATACATACATACATACATACATATATATATACATTGTGTGTGTGTGTGTGTGTAAACATACATCGTTTTCATGATTCTAAGTATTTTAATTGCCATTTTTTCAGTGTTTACATTAGGAATTCGTGCTGTCTTCCCTTGAGTCACTGTGTTTTTTAAATTGTGAAACCTGGTTTTTGAAGTCGAGTGTTTTTAAACTGTGGTTTAAAAAAGGCGAAAGGTATTTAGAATTGACTAAACGTCGAATGTTGGATAGAGATATATGGTAAATGAATTTGCTTCGAAGTAGTTGAATGTAAAATTTAAATGTAACCGGCTCTGGTTTAAAAAGACTAATTTTGAATATATATATATATTTATAAATATTCTGCTGTTCGCCCTCTCTGCATTATTCAGCAAGAATATCATTCTAACAAAGACAGGAAGGCGTATCTGTCGACGCTCAGGGAAGCTAAACGTTCAGAGGTAGGCTGTGTGTTTTAAAAAAAAAATAACGTCTTTAGCAGGGATAGTTTAGCATTAGGGGCCTAACCCATAGGGAGGTTTTTACCAAGTAACCTCTAGTGAAGGTGGTCTTAAGCTTCCTTTTGCTCTGTCCTATGCATTTGGCGACGTTTTGTCAAATTTTCAGACTGCCAGAGGCATACTGACATGGCAAACAACCCAATGCTACAGCTGCCCTGACCTCGACCCAACAAGAGCAGAGAGAATTTAACGTCCGGACTGAGAGCACACGTCATGCTCGGGCAAAACTGTGTCCTTTGTTTCCCCCCCTGTCTTTATTAGTGAACAACATTACCGTTTGTTTTCAAGAATCCATATCGTCAGTTGCAGTGCGCAAGCAAACCACGTAAACGGTAAGTCAGAAAATTGATGAGTACCTGCTGTTTGTTAATATTTCTTCCCCTGTATTTCAACCTTTCCACTGTTTCCTCACTGCGCCACCAGCTACGAGAACCTGGTATAACCATATTTCTTTTATGAAGTCTAGGGTAAGAATAATTAATATTGCCTAGTGACACTGTGTAAGCTATTCCCATGCATTAAGTAGGAATTAGGGAAAGTGAAGTAAGTAAATTTCAGGCAGCCTTGTGTCTCGATCCCATTGTTCGGAAGAGAATTAGCCTTCAGTAATGTGAAACTGCGTGCTATATCTACCAGTATAGACATCCGGTGTGTTATATTTTCTTACGGGAGCAGGGAAGATTGACTGTGTCAGATACTGACCAATTGTTCATGCAATTTCCTCGCTATCACCACATTCTTTCTTTGTCGGGACTAATTGGGAAGTAAAGGGGTTTGATGTAATCCATTTGTTGCAGAGTAATCCGTTATCCCATACATTGTTCCCTGACTGGCGACCTTATTCAATTAAGTAATGGTCCGTCTTTGAGGTTAACTTTAGCTTTAATTGACAGGTTACATGTGCCATTGGCAACGCAGGGCCATATAATTACATTAACTACTTAAAAAACTCATCAGCCAAGCCCCACACGTAACATTGGCAATCTAGCCTAAGATCTAATTAATTTAGAGAAAAGAATCTGGAGTCAAAATTAATTACACATTAATTCCAAAAAGAAAAGTCAGATATTTAATTTCATGCTATTCTTCCAAACAAGGAGACAGGACAAGGCAAAATAATAATAAGAATACCAGTTTAATAATAATAAGAATACCAGTTTATAATTAAGGAATTAGTGTAGGTAGGAAAGCATGCATTGAGAGCATTTATAATTAACAATTTACAAAATTATAAAAGAAACACTTTGCTGTGTTCAGATACTGTGGGTTCTACCTTCCAGTGAAGGTCGTGGGCCGAGTTATCGAGTCATCGTTAATATTTTGCTATTTTCCCCGGCCAAGGATTAATGCATGGTATTGATTTTTGAACAAGTTAACTAGTGCATGACAAAGAAAGGAGAAAGTGTGCCTAACGTGTCTCTCGCAGGTAGGGAGGACAAAATTTGCGGAGTTCATTGAATTTCAAAACCAGTAACCACGTTCGCCAGTACGAATAGGTACGATCGAGTGTAACGGAGTTAATAAATGTTCAGATAGCAGGAAGCATATCAAAATCCTGTGTCATTAATATAGCACGCGAACGGCAACAGTTAATTAATTTCATAATAATTTGCATTTTAAGTAAAGTAAATTCAGTCCCGTCAGCACGTCACGAATTCATTTCCTTGTCGTCTTGCTAGCGGCCACTACATAAGCATGATGGAAGCGGACGGCAATTAATTCCGTGCGAGAAAGAAAAAGAAAAAGTGTAGCTCATAGTAATTTCGTTTCCCATCTCCATAACATAAAATCCTTTGCATTGTTGGTGTATTTTAGTTTAAATCTGCATTCCTGCATTTGCTTCGTTCGTTTTGTGAGAGGAATTCGAGTGCTTTGTGTGGTTCAATTGTAAACAAACGCGCCTCGAGACGTCGTGTATTCATCCGCTGGGACTGCTTCCAGCCGCTTTTTGTTTTGAGTTTGCTGTGTGCTAGCGGGATTCGTCCGACATTTTGGAGCCCTGGTTGACCGACTGCCCCCATGTCTGCCATCTTAAAACCTTTGTTGTTATTGGTTGTGTGATTGGTTTGTAGCGCCACAGTCACTTGTAGCCTCTGCCTCATTGCCACTTCTGGGAACTACTTCATTGTGCAGAGTAACCCCAACCTCACAAAACCTTAGCCAGACATAGACTGCAATAGATAGAAAATAGGATAGGGTTCCATACAATAGATACAAACAAGATATAATTTAGTCAGGGAATGATAGGTCTTAGTTAGGAAATAGCCTATATAACAAGTTCCTATACAAATCCATGGCATAAATCATATAAAGAAAAAGAACTTATAATCTTAATCGTAACTCCTCAGAGTAAGATGTCCGACTCGGCCACCGGGGAAGTTATGATTATTAAAACAATCCCCTAAAAAAAAAAAAAAAGAGTCCATGACAATGTATCTCCCAATCAGAAGCATGCCAGTGTGCAGTTATAAAAATTTTACTTAAATTTCCTCAAGCAGCACAAATTTGCTAGCTGAATCTCTCTCTCTCTCTCTCTCTCTCTCTCTCTCTCTCTCTCATATTCAAGTAAGCATTCAACCTAACTGAGTGTATGTGCCCCTCTTCATAGAAAGTTCGGGCCGACACCAGGATAATTAATTTAACTAAACCAAATAACCAGGAACACCTCTGTCCCACAAATAGATGAGGACAAGTTACGATTAATTTCAGTTAGAAACTGTCGGTCACAAGTGAGGTCTTTTACCCAGACTTACGCAGAAAGTAGCCTTTCCCCCTCTGCATGAGAAGGGGGTAGTAGCACAGCGGGTACTGGGACCAGACACTCACGAGGGCCTCAAAAGTAACCACAGTTCAATTTTCCTTCCACAGTGCCACTAATCTGAAGCACTGTCATCTACCGAATAGCTTACATCTCTCTCTTTCTCTCTGTTACCTTCCCTTTCTCTCTCACTGATTTGTTACACTGCTGGGGTAGAGTGCATTTTCCTTAAATACAAACTAGTGGACTCAAGTAAAGGGTTCCTAGGAACGCACTGGCATCATGGTGCCACCAAGCAAAGAAGAAACACAAAACCAGACAAAAGGAACACAGAAGACATGTCCTTTTGGTACCTGAGTTACACCAGTACCTAAGGATACTGAGTGCCACCAGTGTGACCTTTACATGGCACACCCAACCACAGTGCCACCTTATTGAAAAGGTGCCACATCATTGAAGAGTCACCCTAAATCTGAGGGACACTTCCTTGCTGCCCAAGTACATCCAGTCAACCCGGATAGGCGCCCTTCCCCACCAGAACCATGGCAGCAGAGAATTGTAAAGCTTCCATGGAGCTGGGGATAGCGGCAGGTCTCACCGGATTGGACCTCACCAAGTGGGTCAGGGAACAGATGGATGACTTGGCCAAGCAAGAGAAGGAAGAAAGACTCAAACTGCAGAATTAAGAAGCCAAGCAGAGGAGGTATGAAGAACGGAGGAGGTATGAAGAAGAACGGAGGAGGTATGAGGCTGAAGAGAGGCAGCTGGAAGACGAAAGAGAAGAAAGGAGAAGACAACATAAGTTAGCCTTCAAGGCGCTTGAGCTGGAGAGGGCAAAAAAGGAAAATGCCGAAGCTATGGCTAGACATCAAGCTTCCAACCCCACACCTGCTGCACCAAATGCTCCAATCTCGAGCATTAATTCTCTTGTCCCCAAGTGGACTGAGGATGAGCCAGAAGCATGGTTGGAGGAAATAGAGGCACTTTTCGATAACTGCAGCACCACCGATACAGAGAGGGCCTTAGTTCTAGCCAAGCACATGGAGGGAAAAGCTAAGGCAGCCCTTAGCTCACTGGAGAAGAGCCAGAGAGGCGACATGGTTGAAGTGCATAGAATCATCACGAAGGCCTAAGGAATAACCCCGGAGAAATGGAGACAGCAGTTCCAAGGTCTTGTGAAGGAAGTTGGCTGGTCGTGGACTGAATGGGCCTGTCACAAGACCCAGTCTGGTACCCGCTGGTTCGACTCCTTGTCTTGCACAACATTTGAGGACCTTTTCAATTGGACCATGCTGGAGGACCTTTACCAATGTGTGCCTTGGCCCCTTGCTCTATATCTAAATTATAAGCAGCCCACCACCCTTATGGAAGCCTGCTGCATGGCTGATTCATAGGAAACCTTCAGCCAGCCCCACAGCACATCTCAACAGCGCAAAGTGCCACCCGGGTACCTGTCAGGCTTGACCCGCCAGAAGAATGGACTGCCGAGCAAGCCTCCTACCACCTACTGTAAGAGGGTGGGGCACACTGAAGCTAAGTGCTGATACAAGCTCGCCACTAACAAGCAGTCTCCTACTACCAGCCAGAACTCCTCTCCCTCTGCATCCATGCAACCCTCTCCACCAACCATCACCGCAGGCCACCGAGCCCCTACAAGAGGCCAGTGCAAATCCTGTGGTGCTGCTAGCCACTACAACGCTGGACATCCGGCCTGTCCACATCATGTCCCCACCACCAAGTTTGTCAACCTCATTAGCAACTCATTCTCTGCGGCTCGGCTACAAAAGATCCTTTACCCCAAGAGACTGGAGACCCAGTTCATCTCGGTGGGCCCCCTTAAAGGCTCTAGCCTGCCCGTAACCCTTCCGGTGGTGATAGACACTGTGGCAGATGTTAGCCTGATCTCCAGGGACCAAGTGCCAGCCGGTGCCACGGTTGACGAGAAAATCCGGTGGGAGATGAAGTGGATAGAGGGCCACAGCATTACCGTTCCCACGGTCAAGCTCCAGGTCACGAAACTTTGGGGCACGCTACCCCACCACCTTGGCGTGGTGGGTGGAATTCGGCCTAGAGTGGACTTCCTGTTGGATCGGGACCTTCTATGGGGAAGCCCTTCTCCAACGCCACTTTGCAGCCACACTACCTCCTCCACGGAGGCTCAGACTGTAGGAGAACCCAATCAAGACAAAAACCCACCTTCCACCCGCCAAAGTGGTCAGCGGATGGGGCACACACTAAACCGTTCTTGGCCTAGCCCTCTCCATTCGCAAAGGGGCAGCCAACAAAGAGGTCCTCCCCCTCCCTGAAGAGACGTTCAGGAGGAGCAGTACCACTGTAGGACGTGCCAGCAGACAGGCCACTCCACAAATTGGAAGGGCTGCCCAAGTAAGCAACGCCCAGCGGATGCTCCTGAGCAAGACTCTGTGAGAGGCTCTGATCTCCAGCTGGGGCAGGAATCCCTGCTGCAGCCAAATTCAAGCCATCCGCAAGGTATTGTACCTCCCGACCCCTTGTCAGACATGCCTGACCCTCAACTGCTGCCAGTGCTACTTGTGAGCACTGAGCAGTGCCACGCTCCGTCCGGCTCGGACATTGAGCCACCAATTAAAGAGGACCCTGTGCCTGGTCCAAATCATGAGGCGGATCCTCCTCGGGGAGATTCAGGATTCCCCACGGCACTAATCATAGCAACTGGAGAGTTTCCTGCATCCGACACTTCTTCACCAAATCCATCCCCAGAGGATGAACCCCTGGGAGACCAGGAACTGGCCTTCTCAGACTCAGAGGTCGAGATCGCTCTCGCGCTGGTTGTCGCAGCAGTCGGAGTAGGGAGCCCTCCTGTAGCTTCTGAAGTTACCCCTGACTTCACGACCGCTAGCCCTTCTGGCCTTTCCCCAGAGTCGGTGCCCTCATTACCTCCTAGGTCTGACACTAGGCCTTGGAGGAACCCGAAGAAGAAGAGGAAGGGGCGGAAGAGAGCCCAGTAGTTGCAGAGACATGAGCTCATCCTGGCACTAGTGCCCTCTCAGCACAGTGCCCTACCATCTTAGAGTGATCCTGGCCCCTTGCCCAGAGGAGGTAGCCAGTGTGGTCTCTTTCCCATACAGTAGCCTAGACCCGATTGTGTACTTCGGAATAGTGACCTTATTCATCGAGCCGCAGTAATCACGTAAGTACAGTGTAACTAAAATCAAACAATCTAAACTATGGTGAACAGAGCCACTACACTCATGACACGCAAGGCCTAAGACCTCATTGAGGCAAGGATTTATCATATGAGGCAAACCTCATGTATTAACCAGTAATTACCAATTGTATTGCAGAAAACCCTGTAATTTAGCTAGTTCATTGTCCCTTACGTTGGTGCTACGGTTGTGTTAGGTAGGTTAGGCTAGGGAATACCATAGAATGTGCCATTTGGCTAGGTCTAAAACATCACGATTATAGGAGGTAGCACGTAATAACAGTGCACTTAGGATTCTGTAATGTAAGTGATCAAAGCTCATATCCTATCTAGAGTTAGTAGATCCGTAGCTAGTTAGGCTGCATGGGACAAATCTGCTCAGGCGAGAAGAGTAACGTAATAGAGGCGAACAGCTTGCTTAGTACAGACCTTCACGCCCAAAAGGGAGTGAAGGCCTTCTTAAGGGGGGAAGCTTTTATGAATATTCTGCTGTTCACCCTCTCTGCATTATTCAGTAAGAATATCATTCCAACAAAGACAGGAAGGCGTCTCTGTTGACGCTCAAGGAAGCTAAACATTCAGAGGTAGGCTGTGTGTTTAAAAAAAAAATAACATCTTTAGCAGGGATAGTTTAGCATTAGGGGCCTAGAGGTTACCAAGTAACCTCTAGTGAAGGTGGTCTTGAGCTTCCTTATGCTGTCCTATGCATTCGGTGATGTTTTGTCAAATTTTCAGACTGCCGGAGGCATATAGGCATACTAATGCGACAAACAACTCAATGCTACAGCTGCCCTGACCTCGACCTGATGAGAACAGAGAGAATTTAACGTCCGGACTGAGAGCACACATCGTGCTCGGGCAAAACTGTGTCCTTTTTTTTCCTCCCCCGTCTTTATCAGTGAACAACATTACCGTGTGTTTTCAAGAATCCGTATCGTCAGTTGCAGTGCGCAAACAAACCATGTAAACGTTAAGTCAGAAAATTGACAAGTATCTGCTGTTTGCTAATATTTCTTCCCCTGTATTTCAACCTTTCCATTGTTTCCTCACTTCACCACTAGCTACGAGAACCTGGTATAACCATATTTCTTTCATGAAGTCTAGGGTAAGAATAATTAACACTGCCTAGTGACACTGTGTAAGCTATTCCCGTGCAGTAAGTAGGAATTCGGGAAAGTTAAGTAAGTAAATTTCAGGCAGCCTTGTGTCTCGATCCCATTGTTCGGAAGAGAATTAGCCTTCAATAATACGAAACTGCGTGCTATATCCACCAGTATAGACATCCATTGTGTTATATTTTCTTACAGGAGCAGGGAAGATTGACTGTGTCAGACGCTGACCAATTGTTCATGTAATTTCCTCGCTATCACCGCACATTCTTTGTTGGGACTAATTGGGAAGTAAACTGGTTTGATGTAATCCATTTGTTGCAGAGTAATCTGTTACCCCATACATTGTTCCCTGACTGGCAACCTTATTCAATTAAGTAATTGTCTGTCTTTGAGGTTAACTTTAGCTTTAATTGACAGGTTACATGTGCCATTGGCGACGCAGGGCCCCATAAATTACATTAATTACTTAATAAACTCATCAGCCAAGCCCCACACGTAACAATATATTATATTTATATATATATATATATATATATATATATATATATATATATATAAAATGGGAATAAAATTAATTTAAAAAGAAAAGATATATATATATATATATATATATATATATATATATATATATATATATATATATATATATATATATATATACATATATATACATATATATAATATATATATATATATATATATATATATATATATATATATATATATATATATATATATTATATATATATATATATTAAAAATTTCAACATTTTAACCCAAGCCCAGTTATCTTTAAATTTTACATTCAACTTCTTGAAGCAAATTCAGTTACCGTGTTTCTATATCCAACATTCGACATTCAGTCAGCTCTAAATTCCATTGGATTTTTCAAAACCAGAGTTATTTAAAAAAAGAACAACAGTCGACTTCAAAAACCAGGTTTCAGCAATTTAAAATACAGTGACTCAAACAAAAGTAGCACGAATTCTTAACATTTAATCTGTTAAGAGACAAGAGAATGGAATGGAATGGAGTATGGTCATTCAGCGCTGGGACCTATGAGGTCATTCAGCGCTGAAAGGGATATTGACAGTAAAAGGTTTGAAAGATGTTAACAGGAGGAAAACCTTGCAGTTGCACTATGAAACAGTTGTTAGGAGAGGGTTTAAAGTAAGATGGACGAAAGAGAATATCAACAGAGGTACAGTAAAAGGAACGAAAGGGGTTGCAGCTAGGGCCGAGGGGACGCTGCAAAGAACCTTAAGTAATGCCTACAGTGCACCGCATGAGGTGCACTGACGGCACTAACCCCTACGGGAATGACCCCCTACGGGAGTGAGGAAAAAGAGAGTATGAACCAGTTTCTAAGTTTTCATTTGTCCGTCATTTTCTCAGTGTAACGTAACCGGATTCTCTTTTTCCGCTAAGAAGGATTTTTTTTTCTAATTGTCTTATGCGCAGTTCATGCCACGTCAAACACAAACTCAGCAGGTGCTTATCATGCTTATCGTATCCTGCGATATAGATAGACCTTTTGTCCAAGCTGCATTTTGAAATCATCCTGTTCACAACTCTGGCTTGAGTTCATATTTTGCAGAAAAGTTACGCACTCCCTGCCCATTTCTAAACTAGCGACGACCCACTACAGTTGACTGTCATATATAAATGTACAGTATAATTATGTATATAAATACATCTACTATAGATATGTCTATCAATCTTACACACACACACACACACACACACACACACACACACATATATATATATATATATATATATATATATATATATATATATATGTAATCGGCAAATTAATTCATTATTATTTAAGAGGACGCTGATGACGGAATAATAAAAACCCAATATCTGGGCCTCAGAACCATGCCATGTGTATGTGTATATATATATATATATATATATATATATATATATATATATATATATATATATATATATATATATATATAAATATATATATATATATATATATATATATATATATATATATATATATATATATATATATATATATATATTAATCAACCAGTCAGTTAACTAAGCTTTAACAGGATGCTGGTGACAGGATTATAACAAACCATATCTGGGCCTCCAGAACCCCAGAGTATTCAGGATTTCCCTTGATGTCACAGGAAATATATCTAGGCTTCAATTTTTTTCCTAATGTATATAGCCTATGTGTGTGTGTATACATATACATATACATATATATATATATATATATATATATATATATATATATATATATGTATTATATATATATATATATATATATATATATATATATATATATATATATATATATATATATATATATATATATATATAAATATATATATATTTATAAATATTACTGCTGTTCATGATGTATTTAGGTGTAGGAATATTAGTCCGATTGACCTCGACAGAGAACATCTCTGCCCGGTACCTAGGGTAGGCAATTTAAAAATAACAATCACCGCAGTAGACAAATGGCGCACCCATAGGCTGGAAAGTTTGTAAACAAAATATGCTAGGGCATTAGGGACCCTAAGCCTCAGAGAGGGTTTACGCTCAATGACCCCTAGTTATGGTGGCCCTTAAGCTTTATTCTATGCATTCGACGATGCCTTTGTCAAGGTCGGATTGCCTCACCGCGTATAAGCCCTCACCTGGCGGAACAGATGGCGAGGTCGGGTCAGAGAGATTCCAGCGACTCCAAACTGCAGAATTAAATCTGAACCAGGGTGACGCTGGAAGAGTATGCGTGCGTCCGAACGATATTCTTTGTTCTTTATTACTTTTCCTCCTACGTCTAACTTAATTAGTGAATTGGGAAGACTGCCAGAATACGACTCTGAGGTCCCTCGTTTGCACCAGCTCCAATCTCGACATTCACGGTAAGTCCGATTCTTGTTGAAGCATGGTTGGATTGACTAGTACTTTTCTGTATTTCACATTTTTTCTTTGTTTTCTTCCTTCAGCCACCACTTAGGGTATATGTGTTTACAAAGTCTAGATTAAGCCTAATTATTATATTGTTAGCTTCAACCATCATTATTCCAGTAAAATACCTAGGATTTAGGGTAAGCAAAATCAGGTTAAATCTCGATGCTTTTGTATGCCTCGCGTCCGAATGTTTGGAAGAACCGTTGCGTTTAAAATCAAATTCATCTCAAATATTCTTTGTTAAGGTTAATAACCCTTAACTGGCGACCTTTGGCTAATTAACGTCTGTCTTTGAGGTTAACTTTTGGCTTCAAGTGGCAGGTTACGTGTAATCTTGGTTTGCAGGGCCGTAAAAATTACGTAAATTGAATAATACATGATCAACCAAGACCCTCACACGTAACATTGGCGACCTTGCCAGGATCTAAAGTACATTTTAGAGAAAGAATCTGGAGAAAAGGAAATTAAATTACATTAATTCCAAAAAAAAAAAAAATAAAGTCAGATATCGAACTCCATTTCATTCTTCCAAACCAGGAACGAGGCATAATAATAAGCAATAAAGAGAATAGTTATAATGACGAGTGTAGTGAGAATTAGCGTATAGGAAAGGGTGCCTCTGAGAGCAGAGCGAATCACAATTTGGGTCGTTTAAGACAAGGGCATTTTACCGTGTTCGGATCGTGAGTCAAGTCGTTCAAGTAACGAATTCAAAGGCCGAGAAATCGCGGAGCCCAGTTCATATACACAAAGTAATGTAGAAATCGCGTCGGCAATTCCGATCGTCATTGTTTGCATATAGCGGAATCATTCAAAACCGTATCAGTGAAGTAGCAAACGAACTGAAATAGTAATTTTACAATAAAGGTACCGTTCAACAACGTAAATTTACGGGCAGGCTAGCATTTCTCTTTTCATTCTTTTGTTTAATGTCCGGGGAGAATCACGATAACAAAAGACAAAGTTGTTTGGTAATTTAGTTTTCCATCCGTAACGTAAAACGCTATGCATGAGTGGTATATTTAAAGTAAAATCTGGATACCTGCCTTTGTTATGGGTTGTTTTTGAATTTGGTTAAAAGGAAATACCCGCCATCTTGGATTCCTCCGCCACTTTCGCGGGTTGTTTTGAAATTGTTCGAACTGTTTGTGAGAGAACGGCCATTTTGTGTTCCTTCGCCCCCAGAGGTTGTTTTGAAATTTAGGCCTAACGGGACCTTGGCCGCCATCTCAAAGACCTTGTTATTGTCATCCTCTGTCGTGACCAGACTGCCCCAGCCCTCTTGGGGTCATATATTTTTTCTTGCTTTTCAGTAAGTTAGACCCACCTCCTAATATCTTAGCTAGAAAAAAAAAAAAGATAATTTAGGCAGGAAAGATAGGCCTTAGTTAGGAGTAATAACAAGTTCCTATACGAATACCTACTATAAAAATCATATAAAGAGAATTTAAAATTTTATGATAAACTTTTGTGTGACGTCGGCTCCCAGGAAAATTAAGATAATAAAGTAATCCCTAAGGAAGCCAAGACGACGCATCTATATCATTTATTAAGATCCATGCCATTGTGCATGTATAAGATCTTTGTTTACATGTTCTCAAGCAGCAAGAAATTAGCTGATTGAAAACCTCTCTCTCTCTCTCTCTCTCTCTCTCTCTCTCTCTCTCTCTCTCTCTCTCGTCATTCAAGTAAGCATTCCTAACCTAAGTGTACGTGACCTCTTCAAAGAAAGAACGGCCGACACTAGGCTAATTAATTCGAATACAATAAACCAATTAAAAGAAACACCTCTGTCCCACAATAGATGAGGACAAGTTAAGAGTAATTACGATACAGTGATAAACTGTCGGTCACGAGTGAGGCCTGCTATCCAGACCGAAGCAAACAGTAGTTTTCACCCTCTGGAAAAAGAAGGGGCCAGCACTGGGGCCGGTACTGGGACCAGCCACTCACGAGGATCTTTAAAGAAAAAAAAAAAAAAACCAAATTCACTTTATTCCACAGTGCCAATAATTTGCAGCACTGTCATCACTTGAATAGCTTACTTCTCTCTCTCTCTCTCTCTCTCTCTCTCTCTCTCTCTCTCTCTCTTACCTTCCCTTTCTCTCTCATTCGATTGTTGCACTCTGCAGGGGGTGTAGAGTGCCTTTCCTCCCATATAGCCTAGTTGGACTCCAGTAGAGGGTCCCTAGGAACACATTGGCACCATAAGTGCCACTAAAAGCATCCAGAAAAATAAATAAAACAAAAACAAAGGGGAACACAGAAGAGAAAGTTCTTCTGAGACCTAACCTGCACCAGTGCCTTGGGATACTGAGTGCCACCAGTGTGACCTGTACACGGCACACCCAAACTACAGTGCCACCTTTTGAAAGGGTGCCACGTCATTGAAGAGACACTTCCTCGCTGCCCAGAGGTACGCCTGTCGACCGGTTAGACGCCCTTCCCCACCAGAACCATGGCAGCAGAGCATTATAAAACTTTCCTGGGGCTGGGGACGGCGGCAGGTCTCACCCGGCTCGGAACTTACCACCTGGGTTAAGATGCAAGTGGACGACTTGGCCAAGCTGCTGGAGAAGGAAGAAAGACTCAGAGCAGAGAAGAAGTATGATGAAGCCGAGCAGAGGAAGTATGAAGAGGAAAGAGAAGAAAGAAGGAGACAGCATGAGTTAGCCTGCAAGGAAACTGAGTTAGCCCTAAAGGAGAAGGAGCTCGAGCTTGAGAGAGCGAAAATGGAGAATGCCGAAGCTATGGCTAGCCATCAAGCCTCCAGTCCTACACCTGCTGCATCAAACGCTCCAATTTCGAGCATCAATTCCCTAGTCCCCAAGTGGACTGAGGACGAGCCAGAAGCATGGCTGGAGGAGATCGAGGCTCTTTCGATAACTACAGCACCACGGAGACGGAGAGAGCCTTAATACTAGCCAAGCATATGGAGGGAAAAGCCAAGGCAGCGCCGTTCACTGGAGAAGAGCCAGAGGCAACATGGCAGAAGTTCGTAGAGTCATTACAAAGGCCTTGAGATAACCCCAGAAAAATGGAGACAACGGTTCCGAGGTCTTGCCAAGGAAGTCGGCTGGTCTTGGACGGAATGGGCATGTCACAAAACCCAGTCCATGTAATTGGTTCGACTCCTTGGCCTGCACGACGTTTGAGGATCTTTTCAATCGGACCATGCTAGAAGACCTTTTCCAATGTGTGCCAGGGCCCCATTGCAGTATATCTTAACGATAAACAGCCCTCCACACTTATGGAAGCTTGTCGCATGGCTGATTCGTGATTGAAACTTTCAATCAGTCGCATAGCACCTCTCAGAAGCGAATCATCCCTCCGGCCTACCTCTCGAACTCCACTCGCCCAAGAATGGACTGCCTAGCAAGACCCTGTGCAACTATTGCAAGAAGGGGGCCACGCTGAAGCTGAGTGCCGATACAAACTCGGCACTAATAAGCAGCCTAACCCTACCAGCCAGAACTCCGCTCCCGATTCATCCGCTCAGCCCTCTCCTCCAACAGTTACTGCAGGCCACCGAGCCCATCCAAAAGGCCGTGCAGATCCTGTGGGGCTGCTAGCCACTACAATGCTGGATCTCCGGCCTGTCCACATCATGTCCCCACCACCAAATTTGTCAACCTAATCAGCACTTCGTTTTCTGCTGCTGGTCCGCACCGGATCCTTTACCCCGAGAGACTGGAAACCCAGTACATCTCGGTGGCCCCTTCAGAGCACTAGCCTGCCAGTGACCCTTCCGGTCACAGTCGACACTTTCGGCAGACATTAGCTGCGTGCGTGCCAAACGATATTCTTTGTTCTTTATTACTTTTCCTCCTGTCTAACTTAATTAGTGAATTGGGAAGACTGCCAGAATACGACTCCTGAGGTCCTCGTTTTCAGCGCTGAAAGGACTTGACATTCCACGGTAAGTCCGATTCTTGTTGAAGCTTCAAGAAAACGATTGACTAGTACTTTTCTGTATTTCACATTTTTTCTTTGTTTTCTTCCTTCAGCCACCACTTAGGGTATATGTGTTTACAAAGTCTAGATTAAGCCTAATTATTATATTGTTAGCTTCAACCCGTTATTCCAGTAAAATACCTAGGATTTAGGGTGAGCAAAATCAGGTTAAATCTCGATGCTTTTGTATGCCTCATTTTCGAATGTTTGGAAGAACTCTTTTTTCGTTTAAAATCAAATTCATCTCGAATATTCTTTGTTAAGGTTAATAACCCAGCACTGGCGACCTTTGGCTAATTAACGTCTGTCTTTGAGGTTAACTTTTGGCTTCAAGTGGCAGGTTAAATCATGTAATCTTGGTTTGCAGGGCCGTAAAAATTACAGAAATTGAATAATACATGATCAAAATCAAGACCCTCACACGTAACAATATATATATATATATATATATATATATATATATATCTATTATATTATATATATTATATATATACAGTATATATATATATATATATATATATATATATATATATATATATATATATATATATATATATATATATATATATATATATATATATATATATATATATATATATATATATATATATATATATATAAAATCATCAACACACAATCACGTGTGGAACAGAAATAAATTTCTGACTCACGTCATATCATATATATAGGTCTCTCAGGTGGGTAACGCCCTTGCTTTCCACCTGAGAGACCTGCAGTTATATCCTACGTAGTCAGAAATTTATATATATATATATATATATATATATATATATATATATATATATATATATATATATATATATATATTTTATACTATGTATATATATTAATCAGCCAGTCAGTTAACTATGCTTTAACAGGATGCTGGCGACAGAATTATAACAAACCGGTATCTGGGCCTCCAGAACCCCAGAGTATTCAGGATTTCCCTTGATGTCACAGGAAATATATCTAGGCTTCAATTTTTCCTCATGTTGTAAGAACAGTCCCTACTCTCTCTCTCTCCCTGTCTCTCACCTTAATAGATTTGTATAAGTATACAGATGATATTCCACGCTTTAAGTAACAGCAGATCAGATCTGATCTCTCATTTTCTTTTACACATCACTTTTCCCACACCCCAAGAAAAGGTAAAAACAATTTTTAAAGCACTGACAAACAAAATTTAACTGAAGTGAATGATGGCATACAAGAGTTCTCTGTAAGTCATGAGTAATTTGATTTTCAATCTATACTTTTCTTCTGCTTCAATCCATTTTCTAAAAAGAACTGAAACAGAATTAACTCGAAATTTAATATATATATATATATATATATATATATATAATTCTCTGTATATATATATATATATAATTTGATTTATATACAATATATATATATATATATATATATATATATATATACCACACATTTATATATATATATAATATATTTATATAAAATATAACTGCAACACATATTATTAATATATATATATATTATATATATATATATATATATATATATATATATATATATATATATATATATATATATATATATATATATATATTATATATATATATATATATATATATATATATATATATATATATATATATATATATCATATACAGTATGTCCGTGTGAGAGAGAGCAGTTTATTCTGCTTCTTTCGCAGATTTCTTCTGTGGTTGCATTAATTTTTTGTTCATATTCTCCCGGTTACGCTGATCACACTGAATGACCGTCTTCGACATTCCGTGACCCGAGACGTTGCGACGTCAAACGCCCGTCCATAAATCAGTCTCTCAATCAGACCAAGTTGTCTTCGCGACAGAGGACCTCTCGGACCAAGAAGAAAATAGGAATAAAAAAGAAAAAAAATGAAGCCGGTTCGGAGACATCTCCAATGCCCCTTCTGTTAATCTTTCATTCGGGTCCGTCTTCGCTTCTGCTCGATTTTCTGGCCTGTCAGTCATTCAAACTATTTCAAGATTTCGGGGATGTGACTGACGGCAACCTAGCTCCCACACCCCTTCCCAGGGCCTTAGACCATGCACCAACCCCCTCCCTTGCGCGTTCGCACGTTGTCAGTCATTGTCGAATGGCCGACGGGTTTCAGCAACGACTAGAAAACTTCCTTAGGTGAAAAGACGGCGGCGGTTCTTTGTGTGAAATTCTCATGCGCTTCTCTTTCTCTATACTTTCGGAACTGTCAATAAAAGACTTAAGAGAAAAAGAACAAAAGAGCACAAATGATAACAGGAATGACGACTTAGGCAAGAATAACAAAACAGCAAAGATAACATAAAGGGGTAAATAAATAAGAAGAAAAATTAACGAAAGTACAACACGACATCAAACGCCGAATAACTTCTTCGCTCTTGACACGATGATTCTGGAGTCCTTTGTCCAGAAGGGGAAAAGAAAGCAACGATAGAGAAACCTTCAGTCTATTTACAAACTTTTTGTTCTTGTCATTCAGCGGATGAAATATTTCTGCTCTACGGAATACGAAATTCAGGATATGACGCGTTTTTATATTTCAGACCCTCGTTAGCGTCAGTTTGCAAACTGTCTTTGAAGAACGTTCGACGGCAGTGACTATCGCCTGATATGACAGAAACGTCATTTCTTTATGGAAAAACCGCGCGAGATTCTGAACACTTCCGTTTTATTATTGAACTGCTTCTGGTGGTTGGTTCTTTCGTTCTATTTTTTATTTTTTAAATCCTGGGTTGATAATATATATATATATATATATATATATATATATATATATATATATATATATATATATATATATATATATATATATATATACATATACAAAAGTCGATAAATTAACGGAAAACGTTTTCTTTTTAATCCCGAATTGTTAAAACGTGAAAAAGGTGACGAACTAAGGGAAATCGTCAATATTTTGTAGTTCGTGAGATAAAGCATTCCCTTACAGAATAATGGTAGTTTAATGATCTCATGTCTCGTTAATGTTATTAATTTCAGATGCTGGGCTCGGGCAGTTGGCTGACATGGGTTGAAAATGATCTAAAACAAAATAAAAAAAAAATTATTCCGTTTCATATTACAAGGCATTATAGTTCATAACCTGAAGAGCTTAGCTGTAACTGTTTATTTAAGTATAGTAAACACAAGAATTGTATAAAGCAAGAAAACAAGAACATTTTAGGTCGAGATATGAGAGAGACCTATATGAAAAATGAAGAAGAAAAAATAAAAAAATCCCTCCTGCTGATTTTCAATGTCTTCATCTGTTTACCTCGTAGCAAAATTAAACATTTAAAGTATATATAATAATAGCAGATGTAACAGATGGATTTTGCCCTTCTCGGTCACTCCGCCGTAAAAATAATGATCTCGAATCATTTCATTTTTACTAAAGATTAGTTTTGAGACTGGAACCGCATCGTAGTTTATTAAGAAAAGGAAAATAAGCGAAAAGTCTGATGAAATATCTTAATAAGAAAAGCGCATAACTTAAGCGCACACCATGAGCATTGCCGTTCGATGGAGTCACTGTATTCATAGTCGTAATAATGTCTTACGAAAACAAAGAACTCCCAATTCACAGGCAGCTTTCATCCAGATCAGGTATGCATAAATATAGCAAATCAATAGAGCAAAAAAGCAGGAAATTGCTACTATTTTTCTATATATATATCGCTTTTATGCCCTCGGTATCAGTGACATTCAAGTGAGTACCGCCAGGATGAATTGTGCCTCTAATCTCATATCATTCATAAAATATCGAACTCCATTTTCATTATTCTTTCCCTCTTTCTATATTAAAACCCACCCCACTGAATTAGTTCCTCGTTGGGTGAGTGGGTTCCGTTCTCAGCTAGCACTCTGCTGGCCGCGAGTTCAAATCTCCGACCGACCAATGAGGAATAAGAGGAATTTATTTCTGGTGACGGAAATTCATTTCTCGCTATAATGTGGTTCGGATTCCACAATAAGCTGTAGGTCACGTTGCTAGGTAACCAATTGGTTCTAAGCCACGTAAAATAAATCTAATCCTTCGGGCCAGCCCTAGGAGAACTGTTAATCAGCTCAGTGGTCTGGTTAAACTAAGATATACTTAATTTTCTTACCCCAATGAATTATCAACATCTGACATTATTCTTCCTCTCCTTCAAGGGAGAGCAATTTCACAATTGATCTAGCCTATATCTAAAGCTTCCCCGTGCAATATCAGTGCAATAATAATAATAATAATAATAATAATAATAATAATAATAATAATAATAATAATAGTCTAACAAATGTCCTCCTCGCCACATCAATAACTGTCTTTAGTACATCAATCACGTTCATATCCACTGGTCAGTCGTCGCCATTATCATCTGCCGATGTGATATGGTTATATGAGGCGTTTACGATCACATCAGAACAAAGCTTCGACACTAAAGAATGCCAAAATGGATTGATTACTGCGGCTGCTTCTCACAGTTATGTGATACTTCCATTACAAAATGTGTCTACTGTGACTAATGGTGGAAGGGTTACCGGAGTTCGTTTTCAAAATTCAAACAGCGTAGACTCACTTCAGGGTACCGCAGAGTGTACAGCTACTTTAAAACACACACACACATATATATATAACATAGAAATATATTTTAATAAATTTACTATACCTTGGGAAGAACTTATTTCAAGGGGAATTGACAAATGGATCTGAGGCCGGGCAAATGCGTGTATCAATTATAATTTCCTTTGTGTGCGCAAATGCACGTATCTATAGCAATTTCCTTTGTGCGTGCTATTACCGAAGTTGAGTACATTCGATATGAAACGACAGTTATGGCTTAATATTTACGAATGAATATTACATATATATATATATATATATATATATATATATATATATATAAAATATGTATACATAATATATATACTGTATATGTATAAATATATATACACAAATATAAAATATACATTATATATGTATATTATATATTTGTATATATATTTATACATATTTATGTATATACATACATATGTATATATATATATATATATATATATATATATATATATATATATATATATATATATATATATATATATATATATATATACAATATTTTTCAAAAACTATGGAATGATAGTGAAAATTTGATTTTTACTACCGTAACGCGTCTGTTGGTATTTGCAGATTCCACTATTTATATATATATTATATATATATATATATATATATATATATATATATATATATATATATATATATATATATATATATATATATATATATATATATATATATGTGTGTGTGTGTGTGTGTATATATAAGATTAATCTTCTTGCCGAATCCAACCCACGTAAAAGAAGAGGGCTGAGACTTACTTCAAGACGTAGGTGACATGTGCGAGCGGCAATGCGTCACAATGAGGTCCGATAGCCAACGGAGTAATTGATTCACTACAAAAATTATTATCTGGAGAAGAGGGATAAAAATGTGCGAGTGTATGTAACTAAAAATGGTTAAGTAAGGCACATTACTAAACTAAAGGCTACATTAGATTGTGCTTTTGCATATATTACTTGCAGTGATCAGAGCAATCTACCCAATTCTTCATCAGAAAGACAGATAGATTGATTGATTGATTTATGACTACTAAAACTGGTGTTACAAAACCTAGGTTATTGACGCTGCATGTGACCCAATTAAATAAACTCAAAAGATAAATAAATTGAAAGGGGGTTTCATATAGGAAATACAAAGATGGAGAGAGAGAGAGAGAGAGAGAGAGAGAGAGAGAGAGAGAGAGAGAGAGAGAGAGAGAGAGGCGGAATGCGCATGACAGTAATGTTCTGTAGGTTAACCACACAGGCGGACATCGAAGAACGACCATTGCCTTCAGAGACCACCTCGAGCACTTATAACTCGATCCTCAAGCCGAGTTTATTCTCCTTTGCAACATCCACTCCTGCTGCTGAGTGAGGTTTTCTTGTTTTCTTTTTCATTGCCTTATTCTTCGAGCTGCATCAAGTTCCTCCACATCATTCGGTACTCCAGGTGATTCAAGGCTTCCTTAACAGGTATTCCTCACAGCTTTGACATACAGTACTTATTTTTTTTTTACTAGGTAAACACTTCATCATTACCACTGGTACCAAACCAGAGTATCTTTCCTCAGCTTAAGGAACGCATTAATTAATGAATTTTAAAATGTCTTTCTTTTGCAGCTAAACTTCCAATTTGCGTACGTTCTTAATGCGTGTACACATGCATGTATTCAAGGTATACGTCCATAAGTATGCTGAATCTCAGAACACATAAGAAAGAAGGGCATTCTGTTTTTAATACTCATTTCAGGTTATTACCAGAATATTTTCTTATCTCAGTCTGAGATTTTGGCAGACTTTAAGATTAGTGAAATTAATCAACTGCCAACAAAAATTCCCACAGAAAATAAAATGGAAAAAATTATGAGACATATATATATATATATATATATATATATATATATATATATATATATATATATATATATATATATATATATATTATATCTTTGAATATATATATAAATATATATGTATAGTATATATATATATATATATATATATATATATATATATATATATATATATATATATATATATATATATATATATATATATATATATATATATATATATATATATAAGATTTGTGGTCACTTATGAGATCATTTTTATGTGATAACTCTCACATACAAGTAACACCCACCTACTTGCTGTAGAAAGCTGCCTAATTAGTTCCTCATTTACATATGCTGGTTTTAACTTGCCGGTCTGGAATGGCCAAACTGATAACAGTGACAGTAAGAAAAACAAAGTGACTGTCTGTTTGGTCTTGTAAGTCATGTTACCTAAAAACCATACGAATAATAATAATAATAATAATAATAATAATAATAATAATAATAATAATAATAATAATAATAATAATAGTACTCATTTCAGCTCAGGGCCATATACATGGGATATACAAAGTGGAGACAGCACAGTACACACAAGCTAGATACAAGAAATAAATATCCACACACTTGCTGAAGTAGTAGCAAAAGTAGTAATTATAATAATGACAATGACAGCATTAATATTGAGGATAAAAGTAAAAATATTAAAAAGGTGATAACAATTAAGAGAGGTAACATTTCAACGTCAAAACTCTTGAGGTTCTCAATACTCGACTTCTAACATAACCACAATAATTTCTTCGTGTAAATGCCGTATTTTTTATTAGTTATGGCTATTGACGTTTTTGACTGGGTATAATTTTCATTGAAATATTGATTATTGATGATATTGAGTCTTTCAATTTTTGGTGCCAATGATCCGTGGTTGAGGACATTCCTCAAATAACTGATAGAAAATCCTCACATGTGAAATCCCACTTACATTTTCATCATCCCGACCTCCTTTTCATTCAATCTTAAATCAGGAATAGATTTTGCAACGAAGATCCCGCATGAAACATACTTACTATTTTAGGATCCCCAGATATTTTTTTAGATTTCAAGAGCAAATCTTGGTGATTTTCTTATCATTCGCAAGATTCCAATAGTACTGCTTCGATTTAAACCGATGCATTCTCAACTCGAGATCTAATACTGAAATACCTTCATAACTCTTTCTAGTCCTTTTATTGATTCATGTATCTCTTGAGTAATTAATTTATATATATACTTTGTTTTTTTTTGCAAACTGGGTTCGTTCTATCCAGTGTAAAACGTGAAACGGTGACAAAAGCACTCGCTTAAGTGGCATGTGAATTCAGTGATAGAGTGACGACCTCCATGGCTACTTCTGTTTACATCAGTCTTTAAATCATACTGTATTCAGACGACCTCTCCTCTCATCATTTCGACATAAGATTACAGTATTCTATCATCTCTCTCCCTCTCTCTCAGTTCCTCTCTCTGCACAGAGCCAAATCAAAAGAGCCCGAAAAACGACGATTTAAAACTGTTTCTGTCCCCTTACTTAAAAATTAAAACAGGACAGGCAGTGAACATTTTTCCAAAGTAATTTTTTTATGTATATAATTCTTTATTTCTCTCTCGTCGTCAGTTCTCTTTTTATCTTTTTTTTTTTACCCTCTGTGAATTTTTCTAAATTTTCAATCACAGTGTACTATGGGTGTTTTTTCTTTAATATCATATTCACTTTCGCTTCTGACATTTCAGCTATGTCTGAAGACATTTAATTTTTCTTCTGTCTTTATGTTTCTTGTTTTTTCTATATTTTTATCAGTGACTTTTCATAAGCACAGAGATAGGTGAAGTTGGGTAAGGCGAGGCGATTTTAAGGTTATCTGTCTTCATTTTCATCCAGATCATTCTAAAATATTAATTTCTTTTTTTCTTAACTTACAAACCTGGTTAGTGGATGATGTATATAAACCAGCCTTTTGTCCAAGCTAAGCCGGCCTTGTGTCCACATTAAGCTGGTATTATATCCAGGTTAAACAGGCCTTATGTCCAGATTAAACCAGCTTTATGTCCACACTAAGTCGGCCAGATTAAGCCGGCCTTCTGCCCAGATTAAGATGGGCTTTATGTCCAGGTTAAACAGACCTTTCTGTCCAGATCAAGATGGGCCTTATGTCCAGATTAAGATGGGCTTTATGTCCAGGTTAAACAGGCCTTCTGTCCAGATCAAGATGGACCTTATGTCCATATTAAGATGGGCCTTATGTCCAGGTTAAACAGGCCTTATGTTCAGATCAAGATGGGCCTTATGTCCAGATTAAGCTAGCCTTGTGTCAGATTAAGCTGACATTCTGTCCAGACTAAGCCGGACTTTTGTCTCGATTACACAATTACACTGGCCTTAGTCAGCTTAAGGCAGCCTTATGTCCAGATTAAACCAGTCTTTTGTCCGATTTAAAGGGCCCCTATGTTCAGACTAAGCTGGCCTTGTGTCAGGTTAAGCAGGCCTCCTATCCAGACTAAGCTGGACTTTATGTCTCAACTAATCTGATCATATGTCCAAATTAAGCTTCCTTTATGTCAAGGTTAAGGCAGTCGTATATCTCAGCTAAGTTGGTCTCATGTCCAGAATAAACTGGCCTTATGTCTCATAGTAAGCTGGTCTTATGTCCAGATTAAGCTGGCCTTATGTCCAGATTAAATTGGCCTTTATTCACATTAAGCCAGCTTTATGTCCAGATCTGGCTAGCTGATGTCTAGATTAAACCAGTCTTATGCCAGAAGAGGCCCTTATCCAGAGTCAAAGGGAATAAATCATCTGAGAGAATAAGCCGATTGGTATGGATCTCTGGACTCTGTCCAACCAACAGTGTCCATGTAAGTTTACACACTGCAGTAACGTCTTTGCTTCATGCTGATTTCTTGATCAGTCAAAGATAAGCAACGCTGTTTAGGCATTAAAATCAATCACCAGTTGAACCTAGTCCGTGCTGTGACCAGCAATTAATGCCACCTCTGGGACCAGCAAAAAAAGACTTTTGGTGTCTTGTAAGAGCGATAATGGGGCGCAATGAGACATAAAAAGCCTGTAGGTGAACGTGAAAAACCAACAACAAAAATGAACCATTTTTCTCTTGACATTGTTTTGAGTCCTCATTCGCTCCCACTCAAGAAACACAGATCCTGCTCCTTGCTGTCCCTAGTCTGGTGGGCATATCCGCTGGAACACTTGCTTGAGAATGGGGTCTTACTTTTAACCCGTCTGTGGAACCTGATTTCCTGTGATGTCCTGAGGTTTTCAAGTTCTCCGTTTGACTGATGATGGTAGATTCCATTATCTTCCTTTTGCAGGAGCAGCTGCCTTTGAGAAACAGCTCAGACTCACTCCAGTTCATGGTATGACCAGTATCTCTCACACGTAAGAAAATTCCTGAAGTCACCGAACCTATCTTCTTTATCATTTACGCTCAATTGATCCTTGTGAGATATATCTACTGGTCTCCCCAACATAAATTTCATTACAGTTAGTGCATGGGTTTTTATATACACCAGCACCTGCATCTTTTTTTTATTTAAATATTCATGAAAAAGTGAACTGCTGATGGATTCAGGATTGTGCAACATAACTGTATTGACAGATTCGAGGTGTTCAGTAACTTTTTTGCTGCTCTCAACACAAGGGAACTTTATTTTATCGTAAAGTCTTGTTTGTTATCTGTGGGACCTCTATAGTATATTTTGTCCGCTTTATTGATGGCTTTCTTGATAATGTATGGTATAACTGTAAAGAAATTTACATCAGTGAGACTGGTAGATCCGTCTCACAAAGACTAATAGAGCATAAATGGCCAGGAAGCTATTGGGTCTTCGTACATATGAAAGCTACTGATCGTACTATAAATTCGCGTGAAGCCAAACTGTTTTTCAAAAGTAGTTGCTTGTACAATAGGAAGATTCCGGGATCCGCCATCATCAGTCAAACTGAGAATATGAATCCGTCAGGATGACACAGGGAATCGAATTCCACAGACGGGATAATAATAAGACCCATTTCAGAACATTTGTTCCACCGATATATCCACCTGACTCAACAAGAGTGGGAACAAGATTCACGTATCTTGAGCGAGAGCTAAAATACAAGTTCTAACACCACAAAAGTCGTTATTCTGCACCTGCATATTCCATATAAATAAGCCTGTCATTCACAAACTGCCCATGTTCACCAGTGATCAAGATTGATGCGCTGTCAATCAAAGTACATGGTTTTGTCGTGTTTACAGGATTTTTATTGGCCTGTTACATTTCAGATATATATATATATATATATATATATATATATATATATATATATATATATATATATATATATATATAAATAAAATTTCAGACTCACATCCAGAGCGAACCCCCGTTCTTTCAAGCGAGAGTCCAGCGCCCTAGCAATTCCTCCACACTTGAAAGACGGGGTTCGCTCCCGATGTGAGCCAGAAATTATTTCTGTGAAACACTTTCTCATGTTTTCATTTTCCATATATATATATATATATATATATATATATATATATATATGTACATATATATATATATATATGTACATATATATATATATATATATATATATATATATATATATATATATATATATATATATATATATATACACACATACATACATGCATACATATATATATATATACACACATACACACACGAATACTATACATCATCTCATTGCAGGATGAAAAGCCTTACCTTCACGACGACCTCCGCCGTCCTGCAACTGTGCATCGTATTCCTCCATGGCATCATTTCAACGGAAGGGCGAAAAGGAATAGGACCTATTTTGAAAAAGTGTGCAGCTCAGGACCATTCAGAAAGCATGAATGAACTTCAGGAAGTTATTGTGAATGTCATAGAAGTTCACTTTCCTAGCTGCCGTCTACTAATGCTCAAAGAAACTGACGATGTCAACATTAACTTTTTCCTAAAGTAAGTGAATATATTTATGTATATGTATCTATATACATATACACATACATATATAATATACATATATATATATATATATATATATATATATATATATATATATATATATATATATATATACATGTATGTGTATGTATTTGTATGCATGTATGTATATATATAATTATACTGTATATATAAACTCCTGACTCGCATCCTGAGCGAACCCCGTTCTTTCAATTGCGAGTCCAGAGCATCTGCAGTTCCTCCACACTTGAAACACCGGATTCGCTCCCGATGTGAGTCAGAAATTTATTTCTGTGAAACACTCTCATATGGTCATTTCCATGTACACGTATATATATATATATATATATATATATATATATATATATATATATATATATATATATGTATGTATGTATATAAATATGAATCTATATAACACACACACACATATATATATATATATATATATATATATATATATATATATATATATATATATATGCAGAATTTTTTTTTTAAAAGCAACGTTACGAAATTCTGCAAGAAACTCACTGATGCCACTAAAGCAATTGCTTTGAACGAAATTTTTATAAGAGAAAACCTATGCCCTAAAAGTATATATATATATATGTATATATATATATATATATATATATATATATATATATATATATATATATATATATATATATATATATTCGTCACTTACACACGTGCTACTTATTTGTATACACAAAATTAATATTAAGCCACGAATATCTTTTAAAATCCAATTTATTATACCTTGTAAATAACTTGCACCCAAGAAGAATTGTAATTGATAACTGGTTCTGCGCCAGCCAGGATTCGAATTATGACCTGTTTTATAAATAACGATAGAGTGACTTTGACCACCAGGGCAGTTAATCTCACTGTCTATTGTTTGTAAATCGGGCATCACATCGAATTCTGCCGGAGACGAAATTATTCCCAAGGTATAATGAACTGGTTATTACCCAATATTTATGGCTTAACACTTACGGGTATTGGTATATCTCACTTCATATATATATATATATATATATATATATATATATATATATATATATATATATATATATATATATATATATATATATATATACACACACACACATATAATGTACATACATACACACACACATATATACTAGCTGACCAACCCGGCGCTGCCTGGGAAAACTTTGAAGGGCTCAGAAAAATTTTCCTGCATCTCCTTGTACTGACTGTCCCTTTTATCCAGAACTTACTGTACCAACTGTTCCTTTTATGCATATATTACTGTCCTGATTGTCCCATTTATCCAAGTATTACTGTGGCAATTGTCCCTTTTATCCAGACATTACTGTACTAACTGTCCCTTTTATCCATATATTACTGTACTGACTGTCCCATTTATCCAGATATCACTCTGGTGATTATCCCATTTATCCTGGGATTACTGTGGTGACTCCATTTTATCCAGGTATGACTGTGCTGACTGTCCCTTTCATCCAGGTATTACTGTAATGACTGTCCCAATTATCCAAGTATTACTGTTCTGACAGTCCCTTTTATCTAGGTATTACACTGGTGGCTGTCTCATTTATCCACGTAATACAGTACTAACTGCCCATTCATCCAGGTATTACTGTGCTGGCTGTCCCTTTCATCCAGACATTAATGTAATGACTGTCCCATTTATCCAAATATTACTGTACTGTCTGCCCCTATTATCCAGGTATTACTGTGGTGACTGTCCCTTTTATGCAGGTATTACTGTGGTGACTGTCCATTTTATGCAGGTATTACTGTGGTGACTGTCCATTTTATCCAGAAATTGCTGTGGTGACTGTCCCATTTTTCCAGGCATTACTGTTGTCTGTACCTTTTACCCAGGTATTACTGTGCTGACTGTCGCTTTTATCCAGACACTGCTGTCGTGACTGTCCACTTTATCCAGATATTACTGTGGTGACTGTCCCATTTATCCAGTTATTACTGTGGTGGCTGTCTCATTTATCCAGGTTTTACTGTGCCGACTGTCCTTTTTATCCAGTTGGTATTACTGTGGTGACTGTCCCATTTATCCAGGTATTCTTGTACTGTCAGTCCCTTTTATCCCAGGGTTACTGTAGTGACTGTTCCTTTTTATCCGGGTATTACTGTAGTGACTATTCATTTTATCAAAGTATTACTGTGGTGACTGTCTAAACCTTGATAAAGAATTAATAATCACTGGAAAGAAAAGCATTTTCAATAATATATTTTTATGGTATCGAGTACATGAAATGAGGTATGATAAACTTGCAGAGTTTATTTAGATATATAGAAATAAGGTATGATTAACCTGTAGATTATTTACCACATAAATTAAAAAGTTAAAGGGAGGGGGAAGGGCAAGGGCAAGGGGCGGGGTACAGGATTGAAACCAACCCTATTATTTAAATTGGGTCAAATGATGTCCATGGTCCAAATTTTGTCTAGATCGGTCAAGCGGTTTGGATTTCTATAGCATACAAACATATGGACAAACATACAAACATTCACTTATAGAAATATATATATATATATATATATATATATATATATATATATATATATATATATATATATATATATATATATTATATACACACACAGTATATATACTGAATATACTAATGATAATCGCAATTCTTACTATGCTTCAAGAGAAGTATTTACAGTACTTTGTTCATGCATATGTAAAAAGTTAATGATAGTGTAAAGTTTGGGTGGATGACATTGGACACATGAGCTGCTGTCATTAAAATAGTGTTAATGATTCTAAACATCTTAAATTGTATGGTTTCTCGATAGATGACCACACCAATCTTCTACTGCTTGTGCTTGCTGTCAGTGTCAGTCACTTTTCCTGTATTCGTCCAAGAAAAAATTTTTAACGATTATCAGTGCTTTCTTTTATTTCAAGATTTAATTTATAATATCCTTCAAGGACTCTTTATTTGAGAAACTGGCCGTTTGTCCTCGTGGATCGTCAGCTGATGACGCAGATGGTGCAAGATGCGCAACTGACGAACGAATTAACAGAACGCATCTTGATAGGTCGAAGAAAGACGATTGGCTGCAGATTCGTGGTTGTTTACCTGACTAACTCTTCTTACAGCATTTCTGTAAGGTAAAGTATTCACGTGGTTCCTCCTCATTTCCGGTGCATATTAAGTTCTATATAAAATGAAAATAGTAAATTCAGTTATTTACCCGATTCTCAGAATATTGATATCAGGATTATTAACATATCACTCACAATGCTTAGTAGGGAATTTCTAACAATGCATAGCAAGGAATTTCTGTCTCATGGCAATAAATCTCTCCCTCCCTCTCTACTGCCTACTCTTACGTTTCTCTCTCTGTATCTCTCTTTCAAATGTCCATACACTACACTGTCTCCCTGTTCCCCCCTTTATTCTTATTGTCTTCCTTTTGCCTCTCTCTCTCTCTCTCTCTCTCCACCCATATACAGTTTTCTACAGAAGCTGAGCATCACAAAGTACCCGCATATGAAAGTGCTGGCCATAGGGCTGCCTGGAGGAGAAGGAGACTTCCTCATGAGTCACGCCTTTCGAAATACCGTCCACGCCCTCTACTTCGCCGTGGTCTCTAGCGGCTGGGAAAGAAAGCCTATGGAGTCTACTACAGGAAAATACTTGCCAGCATCTACACAACATGCAGGTATGTCTAGAACGTTAAAAAGGGCCTGCAGTGATCAGTGAATTGCCAGATGGATTTGCCTCAATCTTCTTTTTAAAGACTTGCCGAAAAATATTACAGAACAAAAACGGAAACACATAAAATCATGAAAACTTCCTTTTCCAATTCAGATTTAATGCGCAAATATAACAAGTAGGATTTTCCCACAGGGAGTATAAGAGCATATCTCCGGTGCCTGTTCTGTGACGCTGGAAGAAGCAAAGTGGTCCTGACAGACACTTGGTACCCGAAATCTGGCTGGAGTCGCCAAAGAAATTTCTTTCCCGGTAAGAATCACAAGTTTTGGAATTCTATTTTCTCATTTGCATCTGCTCACTTACATGTTTACCAATTAATTTTCACTAATGACATAAGTACCTTGCACTTAGATTTTATTATTACGGCCTTGAACGACTGAGAAGTGCCCTATTCGTGTCACTGAGTAAAGTAACTCACCTTTACATAATCAGAATTCCTAGAGCGCATTTGCATATCTCTTTCAAGTATAAATTGGAAAACGACGTCGATCACAGCTCTTTGAGTAACGCCCACGAGCAAAATTCAATTATTCTCCCTGGAATCATTCATAAAATGAATTTAGTCACTTCTTCGCTCGACTAATCCATAGGATGAATTCATCTCTCCTTAGACCAATTCAAGGACTTCAACGGATACACTTTACGGATGGTATCGAAGCCCTTGCCCCCAATCGTTGACTTCATACGGGATACAGATAAGCCCGGAACATCGGTCCAGTTTGTAGATTGCTTGGAAATTCGAATGCTCAGGGAAATGGCTGAGAAAATGAATCTAACGTAAGTCTTTGCCATCTTTTAAATTTTTCCATCAAGTGGGTTATGTTTATTTGTTTACGTATCTCTTGTAACTTCTTTTTAAATAAATCATAAGTCCAAGGGGCAGACAGTTTTGTGACTTTGTCTATCTCTTCAGAATGGATACAACTGAAAAGGAGCCGTGATGTCTCAAAACTGTCTGAGATTAACTATATTCCTCAAACTTTTGTTTATATTGTGTACATTGAGATTCAGTATTATCACAAATCTATATTAAGTTCGAAGTCACCATGAATAGTCTTCATCGATTCATCCATTTGGTTTCTGTAGGCTCATTTCCTTGTGGTCCAAGTACTGTCCTTAAAACTGCTCCTCATTTGGGGTTTCATGTTTGGAGTCGATCTGTTCAAGCATGGCTAAATTTGCATTGCCTGTTTTGGAACAATAATTAAAAACTGGCATCACAGTAAATATGGTCCTTGACACCAAAACACGATTAGATGCGAAATAAATAGCACTTGAATTATTTCAGTAAGTGGCGTCTCGATCAGTATGCTCTTCGACACATGAAATCAGTTATTTGCAAAGTAATAACAAAAGACTATATTGATGCACAAAATTTCCTTGTTATTTGGAACAGTTTTCTTTGATTCACCAACACAACTGGTCAAATCCATCAACAGAAGTTACCCAGTGATCTATGACAGCACTTACTGCAAGCTAATATAAACAAATGCAGTAATCTTTCAGTTATCCAAATTAATAGAGCCAAGGGCCCGTCAGATAATGGCGAAATCTGGATAACTGCAAGTAAAAAAATGTAGGGGTGTTCAAGGGCAACTCTGTACCTATTCTTACCTAACCCTGTCAACACTACTGAACTGTAAACACTCAGTATGCTTACAAACAACAACCATTACACTTTAAACTGAAAACTTTATGCAAAAGGAAATGATCTACCTTTTTTACCATTACTTATAATAAAATATACTGCATAAATACTCCTTGAAAAAAGTGCAACCGCTTCTTTTCCTCTCTCTCGTAAATGACACAGTTCATTGGGCAGGTAGCCTACCTGTATTTAGACCAACTTTCTTATCAGATGTTACCATATTGTATTACCATACATGATATACAAAATGTGTGTGTGAACTACTGACCTAGGCTAGCCTATCCATTTGCATTAGTCAGACAGGCTACTACAGCTGTATTTAAGAAAATGGCAATGGTAATGAAATGTTATTTTACTTACAGAATCCATTTGTACTGTATTTTTCTCTTGTTATATGTATAAAAAATCATTTGTTCCGCCATTTGTGTTGTTCACGTTCTCAGAATCAGCCGATGAGCCTACTAGCAAAAGAATTAGGAGAATAATTTTTAGCTACTAAATGAAACATATGTATTAATGGAATTATTTTCATTTTTATAACTCAATGTAAAATGCGTATACAAGGGTAAACGAACATACTTTACGTTCAAGTAAAATCCCTCAAAATCGCAAAACAGCTGTTCCCCGATTCGAGGTTTATGTCATACTCGATGTTGTTTAAGTCAGTTCTTTGGTAAATGGTTGTTAATTATAAGAGATGGTTATGAAGTGCTATATAAGCCATAAGTCTGGTAATCTTGTTTGAAAGCCTGGCCTATTACAATCTACCAACAATGAAAGTTGTTTGGTTTGTAATACACAGTGTTTGCAATACACTGCAACACCCTGTATTTACATCTTTATCACACATGGCGTTTCTTGATGGCAACTGTTCAAAAGAATATAATTTTCAGAACACTATTAAAAAGTTATTTGAATTAATGAGTGCATGCATACATATGTACCAGACATAAATTATAAATAAAATAGTGATGGAGTGTGTGTCACTGTGTTAGGCTTCGATGTAAATATACCTCAGTTGTTCTCTCTCTCTCTGCCGTATCTCAGTACTGTACAAATCTTTTAATGAAATATGGATTACTGTATTATAAGCATAAAAACACGAAACTAAACAAACTCCAGGTAGTTCACAACGCCATCGAATGAGAGCGTGCATACGTAAGTACGTATTGCCATTCTTTTTTTCTTTGCTTGATTTATTGTACCATATTTCATTACAAATGTAGTTAACTCTAAGTACTGTATGATTATCACACATATCATGACAGTACGCAAGAGAAAATTTATCGCTGTTGATATTTCATCTCTAATCACCGTAAAAATATTTAAAATGCGAATTTCACATGTAGGCAAGGCAAAACCAAACAGGCTGTAGCAAGTTCAAAGACACCATCGAATGAATGTGTGTGCATATTTACTGTGCATACCCTATTCATATAATTACATTTATCTTTTGGTTTGAAAAACAAAAAAATTGAGAATACAGAATAAACATAAACGAGAATACTGTAGCATAGTATATATATATAAAAAAGTAAAGGAGTTGTGTGTTTACTGTACTTAGGCTTCGATGTAAACATACCTTGGTTATTGTTCTCTCTCCATCTCTCCACTCTGACTCTCCTCTCCCATGGCACCCAGCCATCTAACCCCCCCCCTCCCCCATCTTGGAAACTTCTCAAAGCTTCCCCCACCCCTCAAAACCCTTTCTCAGTCAGTTTGAGTGTAAGCAGTGTTATCAACATTTTTGTGAGGCCGCAAAGCATTGCCAACCATCAGAGGGGAGTTTTTACAAATTTTTTGAAAATTATATATATGCATCTTTGGAACCTTGTTCCGGATGTGTTGGACAATGTCAAGTGTCGGATAATGGTGATCCAGATAAGAGATTACTGTAAAAAGTCTACTTTCTCCAGTAACTGTAATAGGGGACACAAACTAAGATATATTGCACAACCTACTGCCTTTTGTTGTCATTTTCCAAGGTTACCTGGCTATAAGATGACAAAGTGAATTATATTGAAAGACTTTTTCATATAATTGTTATTGGTTTATACCTGGCAATTAAAGCTAAGAGTATTGACATCTTAATTATGGATCCCATTTACCATCAACCAAGCCAAACAATCACCCATTTGAAAGATGTCAGTTTAAACAAGCAAGAGTTCACTGAGAATGAAAAAACTGCAATTTCAGTGACAAAAAAAATTGCTGTTTAAGTACAATAATCTATAACAAAGCTCAGTGAGCAAAAAATAAACTGAAGTTTCAGTGAGAAAAACAAAAACAATTCCAGTAATAATACTATAATATAACTTCATTGGGAACAATAAATAACAATTTCAGGGAGAGTAATAAAATACAATTTCAATATGAATAATAAAATAAAATTATTGTAACAATTCAAGTTTTGGTAAAGAATATATTTCCTCATCGAGGATCACATTTATTGTGACGCCAGTTTTCAAATATAATTCTTGTTCTAAATGAGAATCGACAACTCCACGATAATTAAGAAAAAAAAATGTCCTTTAACTTGAGTAAAATAAAGAGAATAATTGACTGCACAGAAAGATAATCAAGTACTATTTCCCCATTGCAATTTAGGCAAAAGCAGATAAATAATAACTATGAAGATGAAAGTCACTTTTCCATTTGAGTATTTGACAGAAACCAATGGAATAATTGAGAACAGTAAATACAAAGAAAAAATTACCGTACGTATCCAAAAAATGTTGGTTATTTCAGAATCAGTCAGTTTTGTGACAGCACAGGTTCTTTGCTGCTTTGCTGAGTGTAGTAAGGTGTTAGAGGGGAAAAGAGAACTGATGTGTACCTCTACACTTTCCACACCGATAAAAATGATCCACGAGGTTCAAGGTGTTTCTGCGCATGAATCGAAACTATCTTCATTTCAGTAAATCGAAATTCCAATGCAATTTTCCCAACACAAAGATTCAAATTGGCGGTAGCTGATGTGCTTATCTAAACCGGAACCAAAAAACAAGAAAACAAAAGCATAAAAGGGCAAATGTGAGGCTTAAACTTCTTGGAGAATTATGAGGTAGGGTTATGGAGGACTTCCTAGACCTAGGGGTAGTAGAGGATGGAAGGCGCACCAAATGTCCCCTTCACTCAGAATACTAGTCAGGGACAGGATAACATGCAAATCATTTATAAGACTTTAGAAAATATGTAAATTTGAAATAATACGGTGAATATTTAAACATTAAACATCCCTCCAGGTCATCATATCTTAATTATGGCTTTTATTTTACTTATTTTGATGCTGAGCCAGCACCCAGGACAAGTCATTTTCCATCATGCAACTTGACCCCGCTGGGCACTACCGTCTAATAATTGTATCGTTTATTGATGCTATGTGTCTTGCAAGATGACGATATGTGGTCAATGAGCACATTTCTTTTCCCAAATAAGGTTCAGGGCATTCATGCCCATTGACGACCAGTGGGGTCAACTCCTCGACAACGGTACATGGACAGGCCTCATCAATGCCCTCGTCAAAGAGGAGGCTGATTTTGGGACGTGTGTCTTCCCTTCGTCCACGAGGAACTCCGTCGTCGACTTCACCAGGATGTATGCTCCAGAGCCTTTCCTCATCGTCACTCTCAAACCTCAGCGCCTGCCGCAGTACCTGGCCATCATTAGGCCCTTCACCAGTAAGCGCTTTCACTGAAGGCTGGCTTGTATACACTTATTTCTTTAAAGGTACCAGATATCCAATCCCATAGAGCTATCAGAGTTCATGCGTAGGTTTTTCTTTTTTGTGATAATCCACACCCAGATTTTGTCTTAAGTGCCGGTGTGACATTCCAGGATCCCGGGTATGGATAGCATACCCAGCTATTGGTCATATAGAGGTGATTCTTCTGAAATGTCAATCATCACTGCTACATTTACACTTAAAAACTCAGAATCGTGGATCAACTCTGAGCAGAGAATTTCCACAATATTAGAAAATTACCACAAATACATAAAAGGCTCACCAGCAACATATAGGAACACCTGCTAACATTATACCATTCACCTCCAGCTTCCTCACACTCTCTTACCTCTTGGATGTTAAGGCCTCTCTTCTCCCCTCCCCTCCAATACCTCTTTCATGCCATCTGTCCATCCCTTCCTTAGTTTTCCTCTGCTCCTTCTGACCAACTCTCAGTTGCATCATCTCCATTCTTTCCACATGACCTAACCACCTTCAATCATTCTTTTACCATTCCTTCTACGTATATCTACATTTCTGACCTTTCCAGTTCTTATAGAATAGAATATAAAATTTTGGCAAAAAGCCAAGTGCTGGGACCTATGAGGCCATTCAGCGCTGAAAGGGAAATTGACAGTAAGAAGGTTTGAAAGGTGTAACAGGAAGAAAACCTAGCAGTTGCACTATGAAACAATTGTTAGGAGAGGGTGGAAAGTCAGCTGGAAGAAAGAGAATATGAACGGAGGTACAGTAAAAGGAATTAGAGGTTGCAGCTAGGGCCCAAAGGGACACTGCAAAGACCCTTAAGTAATGCCTACGTGAGGAGCACTGATGGCACTACCCCTACAGGGTTTCCAATTCTTATACCACAAACACTACAGGAACAATTAATCTCTACAGTGTCCACTTTCCTTCTCTCATTGCATTCGATTTTTACACTTAACTTCCATAGAGGAGACTTCGTTCAACTATCACTTTACATTTTCCAACCAGTGCTTTCAATGTCACGCCTGGATTATTTTCATTTTGTGCACACATCTTAAATTTTTTTGCTTCTTCTATCTCTGTGATTCGCATCTCTCATTTTATCTACATCGAGAATCTTTACTCCTAAATACTTATGAGAATCTATGGGATGGATTCAGAGTGCTGCAGTCACTGAATCTTTCAATATGTGGATATTGCAATAGAAATTAGGATAAATTTATATCTTTTAATGTACCATCTTTTTAACCACTTATATAGAACTTCAAATTCAATTTAATTCAAATCTGTTAATTCACTGAATTTTTCACAACGTACAAATAGCTCGTGGAATTTTGATAAACTTATAAATTCTATTTGATTACAGCACTTGGACACAAGGATGTAGTTGTTGAAATACGGATTAACCCAGTTTCTTAATTCACTGAATTTTTTAACCATTCTTGATACAGCAATTGCACCGATATTTTCTCTATGATCCCAATTCCGACATAAATACCTCACCTTCGTGAGGGGATGTAATTCACAAAAGTGCCGCATTATTATTATTATTATTATTATTATTATTATTATTATTATTATTATTACACAGTTAAATGGAAGATACTCGAAAGACCTTTAACTTCCTATGAAAGCTTCCATACAATATAGTGCCAATAAATGAAAACAGTACAATAGTTTCTGCACAGTCCAGCCATTAGGGAAGTTAGTCACTGAAAATTACAAGTACAGCAGACACTGAAGTAACATAATTGTGAATCAGCAAGAAAAAAGAATTCTACAGTTTCATTCCCTGACATAATACTGTAAATGCAATTGCGAAATTCTCACCTGATGACCCCTTCCAGTGACCATGTGGATCGCAGTCGTCATGAGTTGCTTGGCTGTTGGTTTATCCTTCTGGTTCCTGCACAGAGGATTGTGGGAGTTGTCTAAACTGACGATACTCAGGCAGTCACAGCTCACAGATCCTCCTCCTGACACATCCACCATGACGTACGCCCTTGTCTATACTTGGAGCCTCCTGCTCCAGCAGACACCAACTGAAAATCCTTCCGACTTCTACGGCAGGGTGAGTAAAAGTCCTTTGTTCGGGGATCCATTGAAGGACACCAAAGGCTTAGCAATTGACTTATTGATTTTCCTGGGGTATTTTGGAGTCAAAACAATTATGGTCATCAGCGTGTGGTGACGAATTTTGAAAAATTACAACTAGTAAAAAAGGGAAAGGTTTACAAGGTGTATGAAAATGATGTCTCATCAGATCCTTTGATAATGCTATCGTAAAATTCCCAATAAAAAAAGAAAAGAAAAAAAACCACTAAAGACGTAAATAAAAATGAAATAATACATTTCTCTCAAACTGCTTCAGAAAGATCAACTTTAACAAACAAGGAAAAATAAGTAGAAGGAAAACACCCAATAAAAGGTAATCAAACTGTGGGATAACCAAACTGCTATCACTGACATCAAAAGAAAATCTTATATTTCTTATAACCTCAACGAAAATTAATGGCTAACACTACATGAAATGATAAACACATGCCAGAACAATTATAGAAAGGAAGTATAATACTTGTTCTTCGAAAGTTTAATCAACCTCAACCTAAAATACTTCCTTTCTCACTGCTGTGGTTAGCTTGTTGAAACGTATTCAGATCTCTCTTTTTTCGCGTATTTATTCTGAGTGATTCAGTGTAATCTTCACGTGTTGGACGATATTCAGTTTTCTATCTTTTACTCTTGCTTATTCATTGAAGATTTACTAGAAATATCAAGGACAGAGATGGTTTGGACATGTAATAAAAAAAAAAGGTGAGCAGCAGTTAGAAAAACATAGTGCAGTAGTACTCCTTTAATTACAAGGATTAATAGAGCCAAGGGTCCGTCGGATAATGGCAAATTGCGAATAATGGAGAGTAAAAATATCTAGGGATGTTCAAGGGCAACTCTGTACCCTTCCTCACCTAACCTTGTCAATACCACATAAATGTAAACACTCTGTGCATATAAACAACCACCATCACACTTTAAACTGAAAACTATGCAAAAGGCAATTCTTTACCTTTTTTCCCCATATTTGTAACAAAATGTACTGTTTAAATACACTTTGAAAAAAAAATGCAACCCTTCTTTTTCTCTCTCATAAATAATACAGTTCAGTAAGCAGGTAGCCTACCTGTGTTTGCTCAAAGCCTACCATGGTTTCATGACCATTAATGTATTTTTATACAGTAACTTCCGTATGAGTTGTTACCATATTGTACTGTATTACATATACAAGATGAAAATGTGTAGGCTACGTGTGAGCCACAGACCTAGGCTCAAGCTGTCTTTAAGATAGAGGTAATGGTAATGAAACTTATTTTACTTACAGGATTCACTTATACTATTGTTATACTGATATATTATCATCGTAATATGTATAAAAAAAATCGTCTCTCAATTTGTAATGTTTACGTTGTCAGAATCTGCTGATTGAGCCTACTACTGGAAGAATCATGAAAATAATTTTTTACTTGTTAAAAGAAACTAAATGTATTAATGGAATTATTTTTTTGTAAATGAATGTAAAATGGGTATACAAAGGTTAACTAGCATACTTTATGTTAAAGTAAGATCCCTCAAAATCACAAAACAGCTATTTCCCTATTCTTTTATTTACTGATGTAAACATACCTCAATCCCCCCCCCCTCTGAGTACTGTACATATCCTTAAATGAAATATGAATTATTGCACCATAAACATTAAACAAGAAACTAAACAAACTCCTGGAATTCACGCTGCCATTGAATGAATGCGTGCATACATAGGTATATGTTATCATACTTTTTGCTTTGCATGATTTACTGTACCTTATTTCATTACAAGTTTAGTTGACTCTAATTATGATTATCACACATATAACAGTACACAAGAGAATATTTTATCAGTGTTGATACTTCATTCCTAACCACCATAAAAAATATTTAAAATGCAAATTTCATATGTAGGCGAGACAAAACCAAACAGGCTGTACCAAGTTCACTGACGGCATGGAATAAGTGTGTGCATACGTGCGTACTCTACGCACACGATGACATTTATGGTTAGATTTGAAATATAAAAAAATTAGAAAATACAGTAAAAGTAAAAACGAGAATACTGTAGCATACAGTATAGATAAAAAAGTAAAGGATGTGTGTGTGTGCTACTGTGCTTAGACTTCGATGTCGATGTAAACATACTTCAGTTGTCTCTCTCTCTCTCGTAGTCTACGCACACGATTGCATTTATCTTTTAGTTTGAAAAAATAAATAATGAGAAAATATAGTAAAAATATAAACGAGAATACTGTAGCATAAAATATATAAATAAAGTAAATGAGCGTGAGTATATGTGTTGCTGTACTTGAACTTTGATGTGAACATACCTCGGTTGTTCTCTCTCTCTCTCTCTCGTACACTAAGCACACAATTGCGCTTATCTTTTGGTTTGAAAGAATAAAAAAAATGAGAAAATACAGTAAAATATAAACGAGAATACTGAAGTATAAAATATAAATAAGGTGAAGAGGTGTCTGTGTTATTGTACTGTACTTCGATGCAAACATACCTAGGTTACTCTCTCTCTCTCTCTCTACCTTATCTCAGTACTGCACATATCCTTTAATAAACTGAATTACTGTATCGCAAACATAAGAACACGAAACTAAACAAGCTCTACCAAGTCAGGTATACCTAGCTCTCTTCACCCATATAACACTGCATCCCTACCCCCTCCCAGCCATAGAAACTGCCCCCCAGCTCCACCCACCTTCCTAAACAACCCCCTTCTCTGAGCCTTCCTCTACACAGCCTTACTGTCCCTCCTCTCCAATGGTGGCAAGTCGTCCAACTACCTCCCTAACCATGGAAACTTCTTGATGCTTCTCCCATCCCCAAAAACCCCTTCCCAGTCAGTCTGAATGTGGGCAGTGTTACCTACATTTTCTTAAGGCCACGTAGCATTGCCAACCAATGGAGGGAGGTTTTTTAAAATACTTTTAAATTTCTATATATCATATATCCTTGGGGCCTTGATCCCTGGTCTGGGTGTGTTGGATAATGTCAAGTTCCGGATAATGGCGATCTGGATAATTGACGGATTACTTATGGAAACAACACTGATGGGTGAAAAGATGAACATCCGGAGAAGGGGCACAACTGAAGACCTAAAATGGGATGTACTATTTGGATGAGAATTCAGTAAAAAAAAATACAGATTGCAGACGACAGAGGAGACAGCTCATTTCACGTCTAACCTTGCAGAAGGCAAATCTGACAAATCAAAGAATGTTAATGAAATGATGGAGGTTTACCAAATTTGAATTCTTCTTTGTACCTCTACAGACTTGGTTATCTTGTTGGATGATCTTCAGCTTCCTCATCTCGACGGTTTACAGGGCGTCCCTGTTTGCCTGTCTGTTAGTGCCCCAGATGAGTGAGCCCATCGATTCCATCCCCCAACTCCTACAGCATGGGTGGACATGGGGCATGGAGCCTCACTACAGCGTGGGCTGGCAGTTCCTGACGGAGAGCACCATTCCTGATATTCAGAAGATTGCAAAGGTGCTACAGGTAAGTCAGTCTCTCTCTCTCTCTCTCTCTCTTATAACTATGATATCATTACAGAAGTCAAAATAAGCCTAATACAGTAGTCCACTTCCAGAACTACATAATATAGATGTGAAAAAGAGAAAACAGAGAAATTAAATAACTAAGGATACTAGACAAACACTCAAATAAATTTATACATAAAAGCCATAAATAGTATGAAATGACATAAAAAATTATTTTCTGTGAGATATTTTACACTTGTTTTAGCAACTTTTTCAAACTTAAACCTCTGCTTTGTACCTCTATCTTCAGTTGACCTGGCACTTACCTTCCGTTGCCTCTCTCTCTCTCTCTCTCTCTCTCTCTCTCTCTCTCTCTCTCTCTCTCTCTCTCTCTCTCTCTCTCTCTCTCTCTATATATATATATATATATATATATATATATATGTGTGTGTGTGTGTGTGTGTGTGTATGTATGTATGTGTAAGCATTAACATGAAAACTTGTTTTAAGAATATGTTTACATTTGCAGATACGACCTATAGCAGAGGAGATGAAGCTAGTGAGCAAAGGGAAACATGCTCTTTTCACCTGGAAGAATTATGTGAAGAATTTTATCGCTGCAGAGTACACTGATCGCTATGGCAACAATCCTATACATATCAGTCGGGAACATTACTTGGAAACCAACGGGGCTTACTGGGGTTCCCGGTTAGTATATTAACACAGAATGAATGAGTGAATTAGCAGACGAAGCCTTTTTGTGAAAAGAATCAGCTATGAATACAAAACGCTTTAAGAGCTTGCCTCCAGCAACGGCTAAGGAATTTGTTATTTTGAATTAAAGTGTTGCACCAAAACCAGTGATATGACAGAGTTACATTATACAAGTGTATAATGAAAATTATAAAGGCATTCTAGGATTCGGATCCATCTTAGTATCAGAGTAGTCTTTTCAGGGAGGAGGGGATATCCTACCCCTCCACAAAATATGATAGAAATCCAGTTACTTTTAGGATATTCTATAGAAATCCAGTTACTTTTAGGATGTTCTATAGACTGTCAGGCATTGGTGAAGACAAACTTTATCCAGTTCCTTTGGGCAGAGGTAAAAGATTAAGATTTTTTTTTTTGTGGTATCCTAAGCAACTTTCCACTGTGTTGGTCCATAAATAAATTCCTGCTCAAATCACTCATAGATTTTCACTGGCATTTGGCCTCACTGTCCTTGTTAGCTGGAGGTGGAGGGTTTTGTGGGCACACAGGTCTACCTGCTGAATCTTCATGAGCTACCGTCTTTCTCTCCCCGGTCTTACATGAGTGAGGATGGAATAGCCACTAATCACGTGTATATACCAAAATTTAAACGTAATCTGTATTTTTTCTAAGCATACAAATCAGCTTTCATAAATGGAGTTATCCAGTGCATCTCACGCTTCTGCCATGTACTGAATAAAAAACAAAAATCTACTGGGGAGATCAGTGTCACTCTGTTGTCCACTGTGAAGGTGTTAGCCCACTTGCATGTCTCACAACCCAGTAAAAACTAGGTAGAATAGGAACAAACAAGGGAAGGTGAAGGTGGATAAGTCCTTCAAGAAAGCTATGGTTTGTATACCTAGGAAAAATACAAATTACTTTAAGATTTGGTATGTGCTCCTACAGGGATACGAACCTATGTTTTCATAAATGGAGCTTCATTCTTAGACGGGAGGACAATCTACCTACTACTAAGTTTAAGAGGTGAAAGCATCCTGAATCCCCGAGGGTTCACTCACCGGCTCTCCACAACTCTCCCTAAACCGACATACTACTAACTTCCCAGTTGGAGGCCCACGCAAGCTACATCAACTCCCTCAGGAGCTGAGAGCTGAGACTCGTGTCCCTCAGGACATGGCTCTACTCTTAACAAGAGGGAGGGGGCTACCCCTGGTACTCACCACTGTCCTCTTGGGTTCCTCCAACACGGACTTGTCGGCCGCCCCTTGCTCTGTTCTCACCCAGCCCCTTTGGGTATCCAGTGTCTTTCTCCTCCGGCTGAGCCTCTCCTGTGGGGCTCTATGCCCCTCTATACCACCTGCTGGCCATCGACCACAGGACCAAGGTGACTTTGTCCAGGAACCTATGTGCTTGATCCCTGAGTTAGCAGGCTGTAAAGGTAGATTGCTTCTTCCATATTCCTAGCTTCCTCACCTGCAGGATTGAATTGTTCTTCCAAGTAGGCGACTTATCCCTTGGATGTTGCAGGCCTTCACCTTTCCTGAGGGTGTCCTGTCATCTTGGCTAACGGAGTACACCCTAGTGATGACTCCTCTTAACCAGAAGGAGATGGTATTCTTCGACACCTTCTTCCTACTCATAATCACAAACAGCTTCTTGTACAATGGTCAATAGGACACAGGAACATCTCTGTCTGCCTGACAAAATCCTTCGGGGATGGTATGGAGAACCTCTAGAACCTCAGGCCTGTGACTTTTCATTTTCAAGCAAAAACAAGGATTGCAAAAAGCTGGACTGCTGAATCACAACACCTGACATGAATTTATATCAAGTAAAAGGTTATCAAATGATCTAGTAAAAGTTAACTGCTCTATGCTGCTCTGTGTACTGCGTAATGTGTAAGTGTGAGCATATTCTTCTGACTTTGAACCCTCATGACTTATTTACTCTTCCTGGCCTTTTATTATTTTCATAGGTCAGGGCAGGACTTCCTAGTTCTGATTACATCAAAGGAGATAAGAGTAGGATGTATTCCTGCTGAAATGCAACTTTGATTTGCTTTGACGCTTGCCGGAAATTCCCGAAAATAACCAATTTTGGCGGATTTTCGGTCGGTGAGTAGAGGGAAATAGCCAGTGCAACTAACCTGCGTTTTCTCAAAAAAAGTTTAAGATCTGAATTTGGATTAGGAAATTTTCAACAAAGGTGGTTTTCATGAGTCATGATAGATGTAGTGTGGACAGCTTAATTTTCATGCAATAATATTGTACTTCAGCAATTCTAAATTAACACAGTCTGAGATTTTCTGTTTTATTTCACGAGCAGCAGATAAATAAAATTGAATTTACAGGACAACTACGTTAGGAATCCCTCTCTCTCTTGTTTACAGTTGTGGAAAACATACCATGCAGCATACATGCGAATGTCATTCGAACTGAGTTTTTATCCTTACCTTCCACTTAACCATGAAACCCTCTCTCCCTCTCTCTGAGATACCTCTAAACTTCACAGAAAATGTTCGGTTAACTGGAGAAAACTAAATAAAATATATTACTAAACGCGAAAACTGTCGACAACCTCCATGTAATGTGCTGAGTTGACATACAGCAGCATCATGAGGGTTAGGGGAAAGAGGTGTCTGATGGCAGCACCAGTGGGTTACAGTTCTAAATTTTAGGTTTAAAAATAATGCCCTCACGCTAGACCCTAAGTGCAAGCTTTTGCAACAGTAAAATAGGTTTCTTAAAACTAATTAGAACCCCTGCATATTGCTACGTGAACAAAAAAATTTTACACTCATCCTCTAAAATAGGGTTGAAAGTAATATTTACCTATTTTGTTATTTTCGAAGCTTTCTAATTCAATAACTACTATTACTACTACTCTTACCCTTTCTAATACTACTCCCACTAACAATAATAAAAATCATACATTCAAGGTTTTGGATACATTTAATGTCACTGATAAAAACGAATTTTATCCATGTAAATTAAAAAGAATGATTTATAAGATGAAAAATCGATAGAGGAATCACAATTTATATACTAAAAAAATAATAATACGAGTCATAATAAAATCTCACAAAAAAAAATCCCCAATTCATCCGCATCCCTGGTACTATCATCATTATTTTATATCACTGAAAAGGTTATAAAAAAATATAGCTAATACATCAAAGCCAGTACGGATAAGAATATTCCCATGTGAACACTTTAGGATAAACAGCAAAGAAAAGAGAGGAATGCAAGTGTGGAGAGAACAATAGTTAATTATCAAATAAATCAAGTCACAGCATCAATGTTGTCTTTCCTTTAGTAAGTCTAAATCTGAATCCACATGTAAGTGATGTTTCAACTTGGCTGTGACTACTACAGACTGCTTTGCAATGTGTGCACGTCACCTCTGCTGCCCTGTGTTTCATTGCGTGCTTAGCCTGAGATTTATGCAGAAGGGCGCCACCTTCCTGCTTATTCAAATATGATGTTTTATACTTGGCCGTCGGATTAAATTTCGTCTTTAAGTGCCGGGATGAGAAGGGTAACTGGATAATATTTCTTAAAAAATTGCTGGTGTATTTCGATTCAGTGAATAAGCTGGGCCTATTTATGAAGTATATAATGTTATATTTATATTTTAAAACTATTGGTATTTTCAATTTTGTCAAGGTTTTACTTACTTAAATGACTGAGTGAATGGTGTAGTTGCTTTTGTAATCAACTTTACTAATTATGGCGTAGTTGCTTTTGTAATCAAATTTAATTATAGGCTAATCTTATTTTTAGAAAGTATGGTTTAAAGGCTTCGATGATCTTTGCTTTAATAGTTGTAGTGTATTTAAAAGTCAATCATTTGTAGACTGCATTAGCCAGTGAGAACAGTTGCAGACTAGTTACTTACTAGTGACCTTTTTACCCACTTACTTCCCGCTTCTCTTCACTGTTCTGCTTCTCTTCACTGTTACAGTAAAGGTGCTCCCTTCGTCCGTGCAATTACTAAAATACAGCAGCGTCTCTATGAGGCAAGCATTCTAGATGTGTGGCTGAACCAGATTCTTCAAGAGTCGACCAAACGCGCCAGAACCAAAAACAGCACCGTTTCCTACTCCCAGGTAAGTATGTGACCGTCATTAAAATTATTTCCTTTTTGTTTAAAAAAATTATTAAGAGGCAGTGGGACATGAAACACGTTGTGTGTTCTGTTCTAGTAGAGTAACTTTTACTAATTAAATGGAAGTGTCACAAGACCCTGTCTTCCGGCTTGACGCTATACAGAGCTAGTTGCGTGCTCATGTGACATCGCCTTAAAAATGCGTCTGGGTTTCATCTTGTGAGAAGATAAACAGACAGGCAGGCAATCAACAAACAAGCACACGTAGCACAAACCAACTTACAACCAACACAAAGCAGCTTACAGACAACAAAACTAGACACACAACAAACGCAAAGAAAGGACGAGCTTCCTTTTAACCTAGCCCTCTCGGTGCATACCTAACAGGATGACGATATGCTAGTGGTACTCAACCTGAGCCACTTTCAGGGAGCCTTCTACGTCTTCTTCATTGGACTCTTTCTGGCGACGCTGGCACTGGTGGCAGAGTACTTACAGCAGTGTCTGTCAGGCGATTAATAAGTTCAACTCGGATGCCAGCAAGGTCAACATACTGGATCTTCTACACTAGCAAGCTCAACATGTCTGTTTTTGTCTAAGAAATAACAAGTTAACTCCAGTTACTGGCTTGTTACTGGCAACCTTAACATACATTACAACTGACACCCGAACTTGACATAGGCTTGATCAAGATATGTGCTAATGCCAGTCTTGTACAATGGCGAGGTCATGATATTTGTATCTCAAGTTATTATAAACAGAATCCTCGACATATTCTGAATCAATACTCTCATGGAGCATGTTTGTACAATGAAATATGATGGCAAAATAAAAGATGGCATTTAAGAATGTGTTTTATAACCTATTTCTCTATACACATAATTAGTCAAACAGAGGACTGCCATTATCCAAGGTGTGTCATAAAAAGTATACACAACTTATTTAAAAACATTAGGCTATCTGTTGTGGTTATTTGCAAGAGCAGGAAATGTATTCATTTAAAGTTAACATTAACAATCATGAAACGTATTTATATGAAAGTTAACATTAACAATCACTGTTTAATTCTGTCACTAACTTGGCAATTCATTTAGCCTTCTTCAGTAGTATTCAAGTGCTGAAATGAAGTATATTATTATTCCCCATAGGTTTTGGTAAACAAACAGCCAATACATTTTTTGGAACACCTGGCAGTGAGTTTCTAACTTACATATTCAAAGAGTAATACATGATCATGTAATGCAGCTCGTATTATGCTATGGATCTGACATCAGTCCGCCTGCCCTGTGTGCGGCTATGGTTTGCAGCTGTGCAGGTGTCTCAAATGTTAATTACTTTCCCACAGAAACAAAAAAAATGTGTGCATATAGCGTAATGCAATGGCTCACGGGTACAGTGCTCAGTTGGCAGTTGGTATTAGCAAGGTCTAGGGTTTGTTTACCATTTATGGAACACCTTGTCCACAAAGCTGTAAACAGGTATCTGCTTGGTCAAAGTGTTCAGCATGAAGAACGCATATCGGATGCCGTAGTGGGTGGGTATAACAAATTAAATCTTTCTTACACTGTATACTGTTTATATGTGTCTGCCTACTTGTTACTTAACAACCTAAGTGATCACTCATGGAAAGAGTAAAATTATACTAAGGACGATATATCTCTGTGGGACTAAAACTAATTTTTTTGGTACAATAATGTATAAATTATACTATATATATATATATATATATATATATATATATATATATATATATATATATATATATATATATATATATATATATATATATGTATGTACATCCCTCTTCCCAGTGAAGTGGTGCAAGAATAGTGCAGCCTTTCATTTCCTCTACAGGTCTTTAGGAATGAGGTTGCTAACTCCATATCCTTTTTCTTAACCCCAGTAGATGCTAGTACCCTTAAACAGTTGGGTGGCCTGGTGGGCGGTAGGCCGGAAGCTAACCACTGACCTATCAAACGTGTACCAAGAGCTGCATCAGTAAAAACAACTTAGTAGAGCACAGGATTCAACCAATTACACCCGTCAGTGTATTGCATTTTTTTAAGATGTATGATTTTAAGCAAACTGTCATTACTTCCAGCACCCAAAATCTAAGCAAATAATTCCTTCCTGACACAATAACAGTGAGTGCTGTTGCTCGTTCTTAAGATTAAGCCTCTGTTCATTCCTGCTTCATTTTACAAGAATGGTGGGCAAACACTCATCAATAATTTTTAATAATATTTTTTAACAACAATATCCGGATCAAGATTTGCGATACGATTTTCGTCAAAAGGCCAAGATGTATCATGAGATTCTGACATTCGCCAGAGGACGAGCCATTAGGTTATGCAACCAACCAAAAAACTATCCTTAAATCGAGAAGCCAAACTTAGACGATCATTCCGTACAGAAACCAAAAGAGACGATCCCTCTGAATAAGAAACCTGTAACAGAACCAACCACGTGACATCTTAGCATTAAGATCCAAAATGACGATCCCATCGATTTAGAGGCCCCCTAAGACGACCCCCTACTGTCAGAGAAACAACCATGGGACGATCCCTTAGATTCTGAGCATAGCGAGGGACAATAACATAGGCTAAGAACCTTCTAAAAGATAATCATGTAGATTCACAAAAAATGCAGGACAAGCCCCAGGATAACAAGAAAAAAAAAACACACAACGATTCATTAGATTCCGAAGCCAAAACATAGACAATCACGCAGTCTCAGATTCCTAAGCCAATCAAAGGGTGACCCTTTACAGTTAATACACCATCAAGAGCCGATCCTAGAGATGCACAAACCAACCAAGTTAATACCCCATCAAGAGACAATCCTTGAGACGCCCAAACCAACCAGAGGGGAGTCTTTTCAACTATGAAACCAACCAAAGGGCAATCCCTTAAAACAGAAAAATTAATGAAGCATCAATTAAATTTAAAACCAGAGAAAATACTGATTCTGAAACCAGTCAAGGGACGATCCTTGAGATCCAGAAACCGACAAAAGGTACAGAAAGACGACGGACGACCAAAGCCACGGCAGATGACTCACCCTGTCTAAAGTGAATCGCGAAAAGACAACATTGGAGAATCGTGAACCTGCAACAGGTGAGTCACTGACGTCACCCAGTGGATAAACTTCCGTCTGTCATGGTTACTTGTGTCTCCTGCAACAGGTGAGTCACCCACATCACCCAGTTGGTAAAACCTTCCCTCTGTCACGGTTTCTCGTGCCTCCTGCAACAGGTAAGTCACCCAGTTGGTAAACTTCCCTCTGTCATGGTTACTTGTGTCTCCTGCCACAGGCAAGTCACTGAAGTCACCCAGTGGGGTAAACTTCCCTCAACCTCCTGCCATAGGCAAGTCACCGAAGTCACCCCTCCGCCATGGTTACTCGTGCCTCCTGCCACAGGCAAGTCACCGAAGTCACCCAGTGGGTAAACTTCCCTCCGCCATGGTTACTCGTGCCTCCTGCCACAGGCGAGTCACCGAAGTCACCCAGTGGGTAAACTTCCCTCTGCCATGGTTACTTGTGCCTCCTGCAACAGGCGAGTCACTGAAGTCACCCAGTGGGGTAAACTTCCCTCTGCCACAGTTACTCATGCCTCAGCTCAGGAGAGTAAAAATGGTTGCTTTCCTACTCATTTTTCCTTTCATTGCTTTCTTAATCTCTAGAGTTGCATAGCAGCGTGAATATGGTGGTCAAGAGAAAGTTGTTCCCATAAAAAAAGAGAAAGAAATTGTACGTAACTATTACTGCTGGAGATGTTGTTTTGAGCTTGAACCCACTGCAGCATTCAAAAGGGGGCTAACTAACTAACTAACTAACTCTATATGTGTGTGTGTGTATATATATATATATATATATATATATATATATATATATATATATATATATATATATATATATATATATATATATATATTACATATGTATACATATATATACATATACATACACATTATATATATACATATATATATGTAAATATATAATCTACTGTACATACAGCGAAAGCCTCAACGCACTTAGAAAACTTTTAAAAAATAGAGGCAACTCCTTCACACTGAGAAAGATCCTAAATGCCGGGAAAGCTTCTATGCATGGAGAAATGTTATGTAAAACTGGAGAGAACTTTTACACGTGGGGAAAACTTTCACAAATGTTGAAAACGTCTACACACAAGAAAACATTTCTGCACTCAAAGAAAACTGTAAATGGGGGAAACTTCTATATATTCAGAAAACATTCAAAGTGGAAAAAACATTAACAAAGACAAAACTCCAACATGCAAAGTAAAGTTATGCACAGGGAAAACTTCTATACACAGAAATATTCTATACAAGGAGAAAACTGATACACATTGAGAAAACTTCCATGAATGTAGGACACTTATAATGAAAAAAATTTATACACAGAAAAAACTTCTATGCCCGAATACAACTACACGCAGAGAAAACATCTGCGCTTGAATGAAACTTATGAAAGTTTAGAAAATTGTCACCGAGAATCGACAATTACTTAAAACATAAAAAATGTATATTCTGCACTTCATGTTATACGCTGCGTATATAATTCATATCTTGAAGAGCATGGCTGTAACAAGTAAAAATTCCGCCGAATCCAGTTTTCTGTACAGCGTATAATGCTGTATGAGCCCCCACCCATGAAACTTTCAGCCATGTCATACAGTGTTGCCAGATGCATGATCATGGCTAACTTTAACCGTAAATAAAATGAAAACTACTGAGGCTAGAGGGCTGCAATTTGGTATGTTTGATGATTGGAGGCTGGATGATCAACATACCAATTTGCAGCCCTCCAGCCTCAATAGTTTTAAAGATCTGAGGGCGAACAGCAAAAGTGCGGACGGACATACAAAGAAAACTAAAAACCTTGATAAAGCAAGAAAATTAAGTTACACAGTTACGTGTAATAGTACATGCAACAGTTTCATTAGGCTACTTAATCAAATAAATCTACATTAAATTGATGGATTTTGCCCATCTTGGTCTCTGTTGTAAAAATCATCACTTCCTTGAATCATTTTACTTGTGAAAGATAGATACTTTTGAGTCTGAAAAAAATTATATATATATATATATATATATATATATATATATATATATATATATATATATATATATATATATATATATATATTATATATATATATATATATATATATATATATATATATATATATATCATTTTATGTGGGTCATTTATGGATGAGTTCAGTTATTACTTACTGTGATTTATACAACCTTGCTTTAGCTAACACCCACGTAATCCCCTCAATTAAGGCTAAAAGTTACCCAAAAAGACAGATAATTAATGTTAAAGGTACCCAAAAAGACAGATAATTAATTTAATTAGATTTAGCCACCAGTTGGAACAAGGGTACTGAATATTTTGATTTATTCTGAAACAAATTAATTAAATAAACCACTTGATCAACCATCTAGTCCAACAAAGAAAATTAATTATAGAAAGGAAATCTACGCAAGCCAATACCAGCTCCCCAATTCATCCCCCTTCCGACACAATATTTCCCCCACTTTAGAGTATGATGCAACAGCTGAGACATTCTAGTGATGCTCTTATAATCCGTTCTCTAGTATATTATGGCTATTTCTCCTCCAAACAAAGGTATGACCAGGTTCCAAGGCGTGCCCGACTTTTACTTAAACGGATCCTCTCACTTATCCTTAATTACTGCAAGGGTGTATTTTAAATTGAGAATATTATGTTAACACCATGAAGGATACTTTATTCAATCTCACTAGGCAACACTAATTATACTTCATATAATCGACTTCATAAAGGGGATATGGTTTCACTAGGATTCTTTAGTCAGTGACTGACAAGAGAGAAACTTAAAACAGAAATACAGTGGGAGATATAACAGAAGAACGAAGAGTAATTGTCATCTTCAAACTTACCTTCTCGTGGAGCAACTGTGCGCACTTGCATCTGATGCCCGGGGTCTGGTGAATTGATGCTTGTCGGTCCCACTAAGTTATAAAGACAAAGGTAGAAGGGAGTGAGAGCAACAACACTTGTACGCTCACTGCTCGTGACCGCTGAACTGGCTGACCTGGGGTCAAAAGCATGGGTCGTTGCTTGCAAACAACTCCTCCCCTTTATAGCAGGCGGGTAGCCTGAAAGATAATGAAAACCCACCAGTACGGAGTTTAGGCAAAAGGGAGCTTAAGGGATACCCTATCTAAAGGTGGCCCTAGCGAAACCTTCTCTGTGGGATAGGTCCCTAAACTAAATTTATAATCCTCGGAAGACAGTTGGTGGTTCTGGACCACCACAACTATCTCTCAGCTCCCCTACCGCCCTGTTGTACACAGAGGAAGCTTTTTGGTTGCTTCTCTTTGCTTTTTCCTCTCTATTTTCATTATACTTCTAGTAAATCAAGCAGAGGTCGAACAGTATATGCTTGTAATAGCTGCAAGAGGGCACAAGTTCCAGGATGAGCTCATGGCTCTGGCAACTACTTGGCTCTCTTCAGCCCCGTCTTCTTCAGGTTCCTCCAAGGCCTATTGATGGCAGTCCTAGGAGGTGATGAGGGCACTGACTCTGGGGAAAGG
>NC_089777.1:12221197-12251197 GCF_040412425.1 Macrobrachium rosenbergii | reverse complement strand
ATATATATATATATATATATATATATATATATATATATATATATATATATATATATATATATATATATATATATATATATATATATATATATATATATATATATATATATATATATATATATATATTTTATTATATATATAATTATATATATATATATATATATATATACATATATATATATATGTATGTATGTATATGTATATATGTGTATATATATATATATAGATATATATATCAGAGAGAGAGAGAGGGAGAGACCGCATGAAAAGCGCAATGCGCAGTACAGCAACTTTCTGTGGGCTCGGGTTGCCCAAAAGAGGGGACGGGCACCGAAGAACGACCATTGCCTCCACAGATCTGTTGGAGCACTCAATACTCGGGCCAGTCTCCTCCACAGCTTTCGAAATCAGTCACTCGACTCTCGAGCTGAGTTCAGTCTCCTTTCCAACTGCCGCTGAGTGAACGTTTTTATATCAACATCACTCAGTCTTCCAGCTGCATCAAGTGCAGTCAGTCTTTCAAGTGAGCCAAGGCTTCTTTAACAGTTCTTCGCATCTTTAATTATATATATATATATATATATATATATATATATATATATATATATATATATATATATATATATGTGTGTGTGTGTGTGTGTGTGTGTGTGTGTGTGTAATGTATGTATATATATATATATATATATATATATATATATATATATATATATATATATATACTGTATATATATGTATGTATATGTATATATTATATATATATAATATAATATATATGTATAAATATATAATATATACGTTATATATTTATATGTTATTTTTATTACAAGGTAAAATAATTTATCATTGCCACTGGTATCAAACCGAACTATCTTTTCTCAGCTTCTAAATCGCACTGATGACATTGAAAATGTCCTTCTTTTCTTACTACGTTTACACATCCATTCATTCAAGAGATACATGTATAAGTACGCTGAATCTCAGAAAACAAAAGAAAGATATGAATTCTGGATTCGATTCTCAATTTAGGAATCTCCTTTTTTCAATCTGCGATTTTGACTGACTTGACGATTTTTTTTTTTTTTTATAAAATATTAAGCTGTCAACCGAAAATTCTCACAAAAACAATAGCTGCAAAAAAAAAACTATTTGCAATCACTTACCTGTACATTAGAGGCACAAAGTCTGCTACTGCTTTCAACCATCACAACTTAAAAAAAAAGCATGATTTTAAGTGATACAAAATGTAAATGAAGAAGTGTATTAATAAATCAACATTAATGTTAAATTTTAATGAATATATAATGAATAATTTAGGTGAAAATGGTCATTAGGAAAATCTATACAAGTGAAAAATTAATTTTTTATTGATCTTATAGATCTTCTTAATGACCATTTCCACTTGAATTATTCAATATTTTATATTAAAATTTAACATTAATTTTAATTTTTAATACACTTTTGTCATTCATATTTTGTATAATTTAAAATCATGCTTTTTTACCTTGCAACCAGTCCCACCCTCTCTCTCCTCTTCTCCTCCTTCCTCCTCCTCTTCTTCTTCTTCTTCTTCTTCTTCAACGTACATAATTATTGCAGTAGAGATTTCAATTAAGCATTCTAGGGCTGAAAGTTGGTTTCTCCCTATAGTCACATCAAACCTCTACGTTTTTAAGAATAAATCAAATATCTGAGGGCTGCGTGTAAAAACAAATTACTCTAAGTCTCCTGCCAGAGCATTCTTATGCCAACAACATCTCTCATAAAATTTACATCGGTAACACCTACTTGCTGGCGAAAACTACCTAATTAGCCTCCTGTTAATGTACACAGTCTTTAACTTCCTTGTATAATGAAACTGATTCTACTGATGCCATGAGAAATATGGCAGTTACATTAGGACTGTGTATCTCATTTTGTATATTACATTGTAAGAGCATAAGGGTAATACAAAGATTCTTACGGAAGACACTTAGGGTCTCTAAATACTAACATGTAACATATATGACTTGTTAAGAGACTACATTCCCAAGAATTTTATTACCTGATTATTGAAAATGATTTGTGATCTTTGAATTGATGAGAGCTAGTGGCCCGTGGCTGAGACGGCCGAACATTCCTCAAATAACTGATGGAAAATCTTTAAACGAGAATTCACCCAAAGGCGCAAACGCACAGGAGTCACGAAACCTGCCAACCTTCCAAAGAGATTTCACTTACGTTTCCAGCAATCCAAACTCCTTTTACCCCGTAGGGGGTACTGCCGGCAGTGCACCTCACGCCGTGCACTGTAGGCATTACATGAGGTTCTGTGCAGCGTCCCTTTGGCCCCTAGCTGCAACCCCTTTCATGCCTTTAACTGCACCCCCATTCATATTCTCTTTCTTCCATCAGACTTTCCACCCTCTCTAACAATTTTTCCGTAATGCAACTGCTTTGAGGTTTTCCTCATGTTACACCTTTCAAATCTTCTTACTGTCAGTTTCCCTTTCAGCGGTGAATTACCTCATAGGTTCCAGCGTTTGGCCTTTGGCCTAACTTCTATATTCCTTCCTTCCTTCCAAACTCCTTTCACAACGAAACAATCTATGCCTGGTTTGAAGTCGTCTTAACCCTGGTCCAGAAACCACCAAAATTCAATTATCGATTAGGGATAGGATTTGCAATAAAGAGTATGCAAAACACATAATCACCACTGTAAGACTACCAGAAAACTGAAGAGAGGCATTTCATATGCATCAAGAAAATAACTCATGCTTGAACGTACATTTTATTTGGCCAAATCTTGCCGCAAAGTTTCTTTCCATCATCACTGACAAGATTCCAGTAATAATTTATATGATTTCCATTCCGCTGCTTCAGGCTGCCTCATTGTTCGTTCTATCGACACCCGATATGATCCGATGTATTCTCTATTCAACATCTAAAACTGAAATGTCTTAATTACTCTTTCTACTACAATTTACTGATTACAAATAGACATCCAAAGTTGCCAAATCGTTTACATCCACATAGACGACATCCAAAGTTGCCACGTCCTTTTACAACCAAACAGACGACATCTAAAGTTGCCACATCCACTTACATCCAGATAGACGACATCCACAGTTGCCATATCCGTTTACATAGTCATTCAATAAGTAATAAATAACCTGTAGACAGGGAAGCACGCTGGGACAGACATTTAAGACATGAATGAAGAGGTATAAAACAGGTGCAATGGGATCATTTCCGAGAGTAACTACTGTAGCAGTCAAAGGTCACAGCAGCATTGTGACGAAATGGGAAATTTGTGGGATGCAACGATATCTCTAAGTGCATATTTACTTAAAACACATTTTGGTTGTTATACTTTACTTTTAAAGGTGTAATAATTAATTTTTTTCATAGGATCCTTTGGATAACTTAAACTTTTCATGGGGGCTTTAGGGGTGGGGGTGTGGGGATGGACCTGCCGTTAAAGTGAACAAAATAGGAATTACACAATCAAGAATATTGTCGCTGCAGAATTAAGTCATTTTGCCCGTACCGTATTTCCCAAACTTTTCTTTTTTATTAGCTTCGAGAATGACGGTCTGAGAACCGTGTTAATTAATCTGCGGGGAACTCTGGGGCAGTTGCAGAATTGAATATTGAATTGAATATAGAACTTAGGCCAAAGGCCAAGCACTGGGACTTACGAGGTCATTCAGCGCTGAAACGGAAATTGACAGTAAAAGTTTGAAAGGTTTAATAGGAAGAAAACCTCGCAGTTGCACTATGAATCAATTGTCAGAAGATGGTGGAAAGTAAGATGGAAGAAACAGAATATGAAAGGTGGTAAAGTAAAAGTTGTCAAAGAGGTTGCAGCTAGGGGCCGAAGGCACGCTGTAAGAACGGGAGTAGTAGTAGCAGCAGTATTAGTAATAGGGAACATAATATTGTGAATCTAGTATCGATAACTACTAGCTAATTTGAGAACGTCGGCATCAGTTACCAAAGACCCTACATGGACACGAGACCGGAAAAAAGGGACAATTTTCAATATTCACCATTGCTGTGGCGCAGTTTTATATTTTTATTATTTGAGCATTATCGTCATCATTTTTGGTGAAGTAATAAAAAATAAACATAAATCAGTATTATTATTATTATTAAAACAAAACTTCTTTCTGTTTTCTTCTGATGATGGAAAGAGAAACCCACAAGATATTCCTGTGTATAACTTGTTTACTTGTGAATATTTACATATTACTTGAATCTCGAGTACTTTCAGGTCCTAACTGTGACCTTTTTCAAGAGATGTGAAGGTGGTCAGGACTGCTGGGCCTTGAACCAGCCTGACCACCTTCACATCTCTTGAAAAAGGGTCACAGTTAGGACCTGAAAGTACTCGAGATTCAAGTAATATGTAAATATTTACAAGTAAACAAGTTATACACAGGAATCTTGTGGGTTTCTCTTTCCATTATTATTATTATTATGTGTACATAATCATCGCACAAGGGGATCTATACCATGACCACCGAAGACATCACAAGTCCATTAAAGACCTTTTTATTTTAGTTTTAAATTTCCAGAAAGTCACAAAACCTCTCTCTTACTTTTTCCGACTCTCACCCTGCCTCTATATTATCATATTTCCTTCCGTCCTTTACATAAACACACTGACCTACCAACCAGTCACTCTCAGCTTTATAAAAACAATGCGGTAAGAAGAGCACTACTGTCCAGTTATATATTTAATCGACAAAAATTTCCCATCGACGGTAAGATCATTATTCCGTCCTCATTCCACCCAGAGATCGTGGAGATCGAAGTGTTTCACATTCGTCATTTCTTAAAATGGGATTGCTGTTATGTTACTGAAGCGTACTCAGACATCTCCACTCGGAATTTAGACGTGAAAGTTCCAAAACTTCTCTATGATCTGCCTGCCTGTATGTCTATCTCTCTCTCTCTCTCTCTCTCTCCCCACACAAACACACACACACACACACACACACACACACATATATATATATATATATATATATATATATATATATATAATACACACACATATATAATGTGTGTGTGTGTACAAACGTACATACATAATTTCAGTGCGGGATGAAAAACCCTACATACATGGCGGCCTTCAGTTTCCTGCAACTGAGCATCGTCTTTCTCCATGACATCGTCAAATTAACAGAAGGACGACGAAGCGGAAGAGGAGGAGGACCTCTGTTGAAGAAGTATGCGGCTGAAGACCATCCACAAGGAGTGAGTGAACTCCAGGAATTAATTAGCGATATTATCGAAATTCAATCTCCTGACTGCCATCTGTTGGTGATCTTAGACACTGACGATGTAAACACTGACTTTTTTCTAAGGTAGGAAGCATGTGCAAATTAATATATTATATTCTGGCAACGTTTTGAGAAAAATACAAATTGTATTCATGCATATGTAAAATTTTAATGGAGGTAAAGTGCTTTCGGGTGACAAGAGACACACGGGCTTCTGAGAGCAATAAGCCAATAAAATACTGTAAATGAATCTATACATCTTGGACTATATGGTTTCTCGATAGCTGACCACAGCAGTCTCCTATTGCCTGTTGCCACTTTCAGTCAGTTTTCGTGTATTCGTCCTTCATTCACTTTCACTTTGTTTGGTTTTATGTACAGCCCTCCACAGGGATAATTCCCTCTCTCGCGGGCCCTTGTACGTTTTCAAAACAAGGTGCGTCTTATATTTTATAACTGTCTTTCAGTGTTTTCTTGTCAGTATCGTAGCTCCTGCAGGGTAGGAGAGTCTTTAGTTCTTATTTTTAAATTTGCTTTCTTCTTATTAAATTGCATAGAAGATTATTGGTCAAAGCCACGATCCGTATTATTTTTCACCTCTGACACATTCTTTATATATTGTGCACTTGTTGCCATCATATGTTTTATGTTTACAGAATTTTTAAACTTACACAATTTTTACACTTGAAGATGTAGCTAGCATATTGGATTTGAGATTTTCACCACATCTAGGGCAAGCTTGGTCATTTCTACAATTTGCTGCGCTGTGACCAAATTCCTGACATTTATAGGATTGATAGGGCATGTAACAGTCGAATACTTTGCAATGGCTACACAGTGTACACAATTTGTTACCTCTATCATAGATAGCCTTTTGTATTTGTGGTGTGCATTTGATGATAGTGTTTATATTTGTCATTTTTGGCTATCATTTTCTTTACAATTTTCAGGTCGTCATTTTCAGAAATGAGGCTACGTATCCATGGATTTTTCTTTACAATGTCATCGACAATGTCATCTTCATCCTTCGGGATACAGACTACCTTTATTTTTGGTTTAAGTTTACCCTTCTCATTTACTGATATATTGTTGATATTCTGAATCTCCATTTTTGCTTTTTCTAAGTTTTTCCTGTCTGGAAATCTTACAAATAAGTGTCCATCTCTTGTTGTTTTAACCTGTTCAACTGGCGCCGTTATTTTACTCATAATTTGTCTCTTTTCATTAGCTGCTGTGCTCTCTTCGTTTGTAGATTTGATCAGAAGCACTTTTTTTGTCTTTAGTGATTCAGCATAAGTTTTGTCCATGTTTGTCAGGGTCTTTATATCTTTATCAACATTATCAATTTTGTTTTGGATCTCATTTATGTTGATCATTACGTCACTAGTTTCCTGAGCAGAATCCTGAAATCAACTTTGTTAATATCTCTGTGTATTCTTTTATTACTTCAAGTTAATCTTCAATGAGTGTTTGCGTGTTCTTTGTTCAGGCCTCTTGCAGTTATTACAGATGTACAATATGTTATCACTACGAAGTATGGGTGCATATCGGACCTCGATGCTCGAGCATTCATAATGAAACCATACGTCACACATTTCACAGCAAGTTCCTTCCTCATCAACTTCCCCAGAGCAATGTCCGCAGGTTGCTGACTCTCTCTCGATTTGGGTTGACTCATCCTTCTCTAGTATTTCAAGAATGAAATTTTGACAATTATATATCAGGCATTTATTTTACTGTAAGATTTGATTCCTAATATCCTTCCAGGGCTCTGCATTTGAGAAACCGGCCGTTTGTCCTCGTGGATCGTCAGCTGCTGAGGCAAATGGGAAAGGGGTTGAAAGACAATTCGGACTTCTTCCTCATAGGTCAGAAGTCGACTGGATGCAGGGCCGTGGTTGTTTACCTGACTAATTCTTCTTACAGCTTTTCCGTAAAGTAATTGCAAGGTTTCTTCCTCATTCCCGGTTTATGTTAAGTTCTGTATGATGAAATGAGGAAACCTCATGTTTTACCCGATTTTCAAAAACATTATATGTGAATTATAAAAATCTAGCAGTTCTTGGTAGGGAATTCCTATCTAAAAAAATAATAAGAATCCTCCCTTTTCTACTGACTATTCTGCGTTTCTCTCTCTCTTTTCGCATCCACCCACAAGCAGTTTTTTACAGAAGCTTGACATATCAAAGTACCCAAATATAAAAGTGCTGGCCATAGGGCTGCCTGGAGGAGAAGGAAATTTCCTCATGCGTGACGCCTTTCGGAACACCATCCACGCCCTCTACTTCGCCATAGTCTCCAGCAGCTGGGATAGAAAGCCTATGGAGCCTGCTACAGTAAATTACTTGGTAACACCTACACAATATGCAGGTATGTCTAGAATGTTACAAACGGCCTTCAGTGAGCTGTGAATAGACACATGGGTTTGCCTCAATCTGCTTTTCAGACTTGCCGAAAAATATTAAGATTAAAAAACTATTTAAATCACCTCCTTGAATTCAAATTTACTGTGCCAAATAAAACAAACAGGATTTCCCCACAGAGAGTGTAAGAGCGTATCTCCGGTGTCATTTCTGCAACGCTGGAAGAAGCAAAGTAGTGTTGACGGACACTTGGTACCCAAAATCTGGCTGGAAGCGCCAAAGAAATTTCTTTCCTGGTAAGAACTACGAGTTTTGGAGTTCTATTTTCTCCTTTGTATCCGCTCAATTATATGTTCATCAGTTTATGTTCACTACTGACATAGGCACCTTTCACTTACATTTATCATTACGGCTATGGACAACTCAGAAGTGCGTTATTCGTGTCACAGAACATTACTCATAAAATAACTTCAAGTATTTATCTTTACACAGTAATCAGAATTCCCAGAACGCATTCAGCATTTTTCTTTCAACTTGAATTAGCAACGAATAACACCCATGATCAAAGTTAAATTATTCTCCCTGGAATCATTCACAGTATGAATTTAGTCACTTCGTCACCGGACTAATCCATAGGATGAATTCATCTTTCCTTAGACCAATTCAAAGACTTCAAAGGATACACCTTACGGATGGTATCGAAGCCCTTACCTCCAATCGTTGGCTTCACACGGGATACAGATAAGCCAGGAACATCGATCCAGTTCGTCGACTGCCTGGAAATCCGGATGCTCAGGGCAATGGCTGGGAAACTGAATCTAACGTAAGTCTTCGCCATCTTTTTAATCTTTCAGATTTATTTTTGGAGACCCTCCTGCCGGAGCTCAATTGTTCCATCAGGTGGGCTCCGTTTATCTATTTATTTTTATGTAACTGTTTTTTTTCCCTTTATAAGTATAATCATAAATCCGAGGAGGAGACTGAAAAGGAGTCGTGATGTCTGAAGACTGTCTGGGATTAACTACATGCTTCAAATTTTTGTTTATATTGTATTCATTAATATTCAATATTAAGTTTGAAGTTATCATGAACTGTCTATGTCTATAAATCCACTGGTTTCTGTAGGTGCATTTCCTTGTGGTCAAAGTAATGTCCTTAAAATTGCTCCTCATTTGGGGTTTCAACCTTTGGGGCCGATTTGTTCAAGCACGACTAGATGTTCATTGCCTCTTTTAGAACAAGAGGTACAATTAAAAACTGGCGTCACAATGTGATCCTCAATGCCACAACATGATTTGCTGCGAAGTAAATAGCACTTGAATTATTTCAATAAGTGGCATCTCGAACAATGTGCCATTCGACACATGAAATCAGTTATTTGCAAAGCAATAACAAAGATTATGTTGATGCATATTGAGTTTCCTCATTACTTGGAACCGTTACTTTTGTTTGATTCACCCGCACAACTGTTAAATTCCATCAATATAAGTTACCCAGTGATCGATGACAGCACTTATTGCAAGCTAATATAAACAAATACAGGCAGTCCCTGGTTATCGGTGAGGGTTCCATTCCTGACAGCGTGACGATAACCAGAAAGTGGGGATCAGCGCAGATAACCAGAGATCGTCGCATATTGGTGCCGAAATACAGTTATTGTTGTCACTAGACAAGCGCCGTAAAACCGGATCGCCGATAACTGGGGACTGCCTGTACTGTATCCGGATTAATATTATATGCCAAGGGCCCAGCAGATAATGACCAGTAAAAAATTCTAAGCGTGTTAGAGGGCAACTCTGTACCTATCCTCACCTAACCTTGTCAATACCATATAACTGTAAACACTCAGTATGCTCACAAACAACAACCATCACACTTTAAACGGAAAACTTAATGCAAAAGGCAATTATCTACCTTTTTCTCGATTTCTTTAACAAAATATAATAAATAAATATACACTGGAAAAAAATGCAACCCCTTCTTTCCTCTCTCTCATAAATGACAGTTCAGTAGGAAGGTAGCCTACCTGTGTTCACCCACAGCCTACAATGGTTTTATGACCATTAATATATTTTTATACAGCAACTTTCTTATTGTATTAACATACACAAAATACAATGTGTGTGTGAACTACTGACCTAGTGTAGCCTAGGTAGGTGTTACACTCACAGTGTCCATTTGCATAGGTCAGATAGGCTATTACAGCTGTATTTAAGATAAGAGGTAATGGTAATGAAACTTATTTTACTAACAGAATCCACTTATACTGCATTTTTTATTGTTATATCAACATATTATATATAAAAAACTAATCATCCCACCATTTGTTATGTTTACTTTCTCAGAATCAGCTGATTGAGCCTACTAGCAAAAGAATTAGAAGAATAAGTTTTTTGTTACAAAAAAATGTAGTAATGGAATTATTATTTTCATTATTGTACATAAATGTAAAATGCATATACAAAGGTAAACTAACATACTTTATGTTCAAGTAAAATCCCTCAAAACCGCAAAACAGCAGTTTCCCGATTCATTGTTTGTGTCATACTAGATGTTTATGTCAGTTCTTTGGTAAGTGACTGTTAACTATTAGAGATGGTTATGAATTGCTACATAAGTTTGGTAATCTTGTTTGAAAATAAAAAATTTGAAAATACAGTAAAAATATAAACAAGATTACTGTAGCATAAAATATAAATAAAAACACAAGGGAGTGTGTGTGTTATTGTACTTAGGCTCTGAAGTAAACATACCTTAATTATAGTTCTCTCTCCCTCTTTCCATGCTGCCCCTCCTCTCCCATGGTGCCCATCCATCCGACCGTGGAAACTTCTCAAGGCTTCCCCCACCCCCCAAAACACTTTCTCTTTCAGTCTGAGCGTAAGCAGTGTTACCATAATTTTTGTGAGGAAGTTTTACCAGACCACTGAGCTGATTAACAGCTCTCCTAGGGCTGGCCCGAAGGATTAGACTTGTTTTACGTGGCTAAGAACCAATTGGTTTAAGAGACAAAAACTAAGATATATTTCACAATCTACTGCTTTTTGGAGTCACTTTCGAAGGTTATCTGGCTATAAGACGGCTTAAATAAATTATATTAAGAGAGTTTTTCAAAGAACTGTTTTGGTTTATACGTGGCAATTAACGCTGAGAGTACTGATACCTTAATTAAGGATTCCATCAACCAAGCCAAACAATCACCCATTCGAAAGATGTCAGTTTAAACAAGCAGCAAGTTCACTGACAATAAGAAATTGCAATTTCAGTAAGATTAAAAAATTTGTTTCAATAAGAATAATCTAAAACAAATTTCAGTGAGCAAAAAATAAACTGTACGTATTTCACAAAGAATAAAATTGAAACAATTAAAGTCCTGTTAAAAAAATCTATTTCTGCATCAAGGAGCTCATTATTGTGACGCCAATTTTCAAAAATAAGTTTTGTTCTAAATGAGACTAAAAACAACCAATACTGTTGAATAAATTGCAATTAAAAAAACTACAGTTCCAGTGAATGAGGAAATCGAAATTAAGAAAAAAATGTCCTTCAACTTGAGGGAAACAAGTGAATAATGGTAACAGATACTACTTTCCTTTCGCAATTTTAGTAAGGCAAAAGTAGATAAACGATAACGATGAAAATGAGTCTCTTTTCCATTTGGGGATTCGAAAGAGAAAGCAATAAAATAATTGAGAACACTAAAAAAAAAAAAAAAAAAAAAAAAATAAACTATCATTATCCAAAAAAGACTGGTCGTTTCAGATTCTGTTAATTTTGTGACAGCACAGGTCTTTTGCTGAGTGTATTATGGCGTTGGAGGGGATATGAGGACTGATGTGGACTTCTGCACTTTCCATGCCAATAAAAATGATACACATGAGGTTCGAGGAGTTTCGGAGCATGAATCAAAACAATGCTAATTTCAATAAGTCTCAATTCCAGTGCAATTTTTCCAACGCAAAGATTAAGTTGACGGCAGTCGATGCTCTCACCTAAACCACAACAGAAGACGCGAAAACAGAGGCGCAAAGGGGCAAATATGAGGCTTAACCCTCTTCAAAAATGAAATACATGGAGTCGGGTCACAGGGTTGAAGGAGTACCAAATATCCCCTTCATTCAGAATCCTATAGTCTGAGAAAGGATGCCATGCAAATCATGAAAACACAACAGGACTTAAAAAAAAGTAAATTCTAAATATTACAGTCAATATTTAAACATTACACGTCATTTCAAGATCATCATATTTTTAATAATGGCTTTTATTGTACTTGTCTTGACGCTCCGCCAGCAGTCAGGACAGGTCATTTTCCACCACACAACTCGACCCCTCTGAGCACTCTTGCCTAACAACTGTATTGTTTGTCGGTGCTGCATCTCTCGCAAGATGTTGCTATGCTCAACGAACTCCTCTCATGAGACAAAAATCAAAATTCAAATTTCTTTTTCCAAATAAGGTTCAGGGCATTCGTGCCAGCGGACGACCAGTGGGGTCAACTCCTTGACAACGGTACGTGGACGGGCCTCATCGATGCCCTGATCCAAGAGGAGGCCGATTTTGGGACGTGCGTCTTCCCTTCGTCCAAGAGGAATACCGTCGTCGACTTCACCAGGATGTATGCTTCAGAACCCTTCCTCATCGTCACTCTCAAACCTCAGCGCCTGCCGCAGTACCTGGCCATCATTAGACCCTTCACCAGTAAGCACTTTCACTGAAAGGTTGGCTAGTATACACTTATTTCTAGAAAGTGACCAGATATTCAATCCCGTAGATAAAGCTATCACAGTTCATGTGTAGGTTTTTTTTTGTGTGTGATACACCACCCAGATTTTGTCTTAATTACCGGTGTGACATTCCAGGATCCCGGGTATGGACAACATACCCAGTTATAGGTCATGTTGAGGTGATTCTTTTGAAATGTCAATCATCACTGCCACATTCACACTTAAAAACTCTGAATCGTGGATCAACTCCCTGAGCAGAAAATTTTATTACAACATTACCAAATTCCTAAAAAAGGCTCACCAGCAACATACTGGAACTCCTCCCGACATTGCACCATTCACCTCCACCTTCCTCACACTCTCTTACCTCCTGGATATTGAGGCCTCTCCTCTCCCCTCCAATACCTCTCTCATGCCATCTGTCCATCACTTTCGTAAGTCTTCCTCTGCTCCTTCTGACCACTTCTCAGTTGTATCATCCCATTCTTTCCACATGAACTAACCACTCGGATCTATCCTTTCACCTTCAATCATTCTTTTTACCATTCCTTCTCAGTATCTCTGCATTTTTTACCTTTCCAGTTCTTACAAAATAGAATATACAATATAAGATTTCGGCAAAAAGCCAAGTGCTGGGACCTATGAGGCCATTCAGCGCTGAAAGGGAAATTGACAGTAAGAGGGTTTGAAAGGTGTAACGGAAAGAAAACCTAGCAGTTGCACTATGAAAGAATTGTTAGTAGACGGTGGAAAGTCAGGTGGACGAAAGAGAATATGAACAGTAAAAGGAAGGAAAGAGGTTGCAGCTAGGGGCTGAAGGGACACTACAAAGACCCTTACGTAATGCCTACGTAAGGAGCACTGATGGCACTACCCCCTACAGGATTTCCAGTTATTATACCACAAACACTACAAGTCCAGTTCTTATGCTACAAACACTGAAGGTCCAGTTCTTATACAACAAACACTACGGGAACAATTAATCTCTGCAGTTTCCATTTTCCTTCTCGCATTGCATTCGATATTCACACTTCACTTCCACAGCGGAGACTTGGTTCAACTATCACTTTACGTTTTCCAATCTCGGCTTCCAATGTCACTCCTGATTTCTTTTCAATCTTGTGTGCACATCTTGACTTTTCTTGCTTCATCTATCTCTTTGATTTACATATTATCTCATTTTATCAACATCGAGAACCTTTACTTCCAAATACTTAGGAGAATCTATCAGATGGATTAGAGTGCTTCAGTCACTGAATCTTTAAACATGTGAATACAGCACTAGAAATTCGGATAAATTTATATCTTTTAACATTCCATCATTTTAACTACTTGCATACAGCAACTGAAATTCGATTAAATGCAAATCTTTTAATTCACCTAACTTCTAACAATGTAAAAATAGCACTTGGAATTTTGATAAACTTACACATTTCATTTCACTGAACTAAAAATTATACGGACATAGGTCTTGCGATAAAGGTAAATTCATTTCTCTACATTCACTGAAATCTTAAACACAAGGACATTGGTCTTACAATAAGGATAAACATAATTTTGCAAAGGGAATTTGCAAATTTATCACTTATCTCAAACCTCAATTCCGACAAAAATACCTTGCCTTCACAAGAAGGTGTCTTGCATGGAAACGCATTATTATTATTATTATTATTATTATAATTTGGCAGCAGACCCTCTTTTAAACAGGTTCTATTGAATATTATTGCTGCTTCAGCTGCATTTATTTTGTAGAAGACTTTTTCTATTTTCCTTATTGCGGACTTCTCTTCAGTGGAGGTGCGTGCTAACAGCTCGCCTATATTTGTCATTTCATGGGGGAAAAGTCAAAATCTGGATTCTGCTTCTTTATATATTCTATACAGTTAGTTATATACAATTGTTGCCGCGACGCGTTTCGACAGACTCTTCTGTCATTCTCCAGCGGAGCTAGTAGAGGACTGGCAGATTGCATAGGTCCTTCTGAATTTATACACGGGCTTCAGCGGGGTCATGGATGGCGAATTCTGATTGGTTGCAGTCAGCGAACTTCAAGCCAAATTTCTGCGAAGCTCGATCCCGACAGATCTTCGCAACCTGGGAATGTCATTCATTCCAGCGTTCCCATTGGCCTGCCGTTGCGTGATGTCATGCCGGCTGACATCATCGGTAGTTTGGCTGCTATTGGGCTGCGGATGAATGATGTCATTATCTACTCTTTCTGTCGTAGTCGGGGATTGTCTCGAAGGGCGCCTCGCTCATCAGGGGCATCTCCATTTTCAGGGTTGTCGTTTTCAGGTATTCGTTGGATTTGGTGGGTGTTCTGCATTATTCTTCTTAAATTCGTGGGTAGGGGAGCGATGCCTCCTGCGTCGTATTCATTGTTGGTTTTCTCTCGGCAATGAGGAGCGCCTCTAGCAGGCGCAGACGTCGAGGGTCGGCGGCTCTCCCGATTATACTTATATTTTGTATAATACTGTCGCGGGAGATGTTGGTGAACAATGGTTTCACCAACAAACTCGTAAACAAAGAAATTCGAACTGGCTCTGGAAAATGGTACAACGGTGAGAACACACAACCTGCCCCCAAGATGACATAAAGATCTTTTATAAGGCCCGGATGCATCCCCAGTACTGTGAGGGACGAGAACTCCATGAAGAAAATCGTCATGGAAAACGTCACCCTGACCGAAGACAGTAAGAGAATAAATCTTGTAATTTATTATAAGAACCGCTTTATTGTGATCTGGTGATGAAGAATAACCCTCTCCGCCAGCAAGAGAACCCTCAAGCAGAAGAACGTGGTCTACCAATTTGTATGTCCTGTCCGAGGATGCCCTGGCGCTTATATTGGAATGACCACGATGCGTCTGTCGAAAGGATCTCCTGCCACGCCCAGGAGGGTGCCATCATGAACCACGCCCGTGCTACTCACAATATTTCCATCTCCCGCGACAGTATTATACAAAATATAAGTGTAATCGGGAGAGCTGCCGACCTCGACGTCTGCGCTGCTAGAGGCGCTCCTCATTGCCGAGAGAAAACCAACAATGAATACGACGCAGGAGGCATCGCTCCTACCCACGAATTTAAGAAGAATAATGCAGAACACCCACCAAATCCAACGAATACCTGAAAACGACAACCCTGAAAATGGAGATGCCCCCTGATGAGCGAGGCGCCCTTCGAGACAATCCCCGACTACGACAGAAAGAGTAGATAATGACATCATTCATCCGCAGCCCAATAGCAGCCAAACTACCGATGATGTCAGCCGGCATGACATCACGCAACGGCAGGCCAATGGGAACGCTGGAATGAATGACATTCCAGGTTGCGAAGATCTGTCAGGATCGAGCTTCGCCGCAGAAATTTGGCTTGAAGTTCGCTGACTGCAACCAATCAGAATTCGCCATCCATGACCCCCGCTGAAGCCCGTGTATAAATTCAGAAGGACCTATGCAATCTGCCAGTCCTCTACTAGCTCCCGCTGGAGAATGACAGAAGAGTCTCGTCGAAACGCGTCGCGGCAACAATTGTATATAACTAACTGTATAGAATATATAAAGAAGCAGAATCCAGATTTTGACTTTTCCCCATGAAATGACAAATATAGGCGAGCTGTTAGCACGCACCTCCACTGAAGAGAAGTCCGCAATAAGGAAAATAGAAAAAGTCTTCTACAAAATAAATGCAGCTGAAGCAGCAATAATATTCAATAGAACCTATTATTATTATTATTATTATTATTATTATTATTATTACCAAACAGATATATGGATGAAGCCTGAGGGATCTGTAACTTTCTATGGAAGCTTCCATACAATACGGTGCCAATAAATGAAAACAGTTAAATAGTTTCTGCACAGTCCAACCATTAGGGAAGATACAAGTAGTTACCGAAAATTACAAGTAGAGCAGACACTGAAATAAACATAACTGAGAATCAAAAAGAAAAAAGAATTCTACAGTTTCATTCCCCGACACGATGCAATACTGTGAATGGAGTATCCAAAATTCTTACCTGCTGACCCCTTCCAGTGAGTATGTGGATCGCAGTCTCCGTGACTTCCTTGGTTGTTGGTCTATCCTTCTGGTTCCTGCACAGAGGATTGTGGGAGTTGTCTAAACTGACGACACGCACGCGGGAGCAGTTCACAGATCCTCCTGACAGATCCACCATGACCTACGCCTTCGTCTATACTTGGAGCCTCCTGCTCCAGCAGACGCCAACCCAGGATCCTTCGGATTTCTACGGAAGGGTGAGTATAAGTCCTTCGCCGAGAGATCTGTAGGAGGATACCAGAGGCTTAGCAGCTGACTGACTGATTTTTCTGAGGTATTTTGGAGTCAAAACAATTATGGTCATCGGGGTGTGGTGACGTAATTTTGAAAAATTACAACTAGTAAAAAAGGGAAAGGTTTATAAGACATATGAATATGAGGTTTCATCAGATCGTTTGCAAATGCTATCATAAAATTCCACAAAAAAAAAAGTTTAAAAGACGTCAATAAAAATGAGATAATAAATTTGTCTCAAATTGCTTCAAAAATGTCAATTTAAATAAACAAGGAAAAAAAGTTGAAAGAAAAAACTGAATAAAAGGTAATCAAACTGCAGGATAAACAAATTGCTATCTACTGACATAAAAAGTAAATTGATGAATAAGACAATAAAAGCTAAACAACGAATAAACAGACGACTGGCATAAATCGAAATATGATGTAATCAGATATTCCTTATAACATCAAAAACAAAATTAACAGCTACCACTACATGAAATGACAAACACTAAATATGCCAGAACAATTATATGACAAGATGTATAGAGCATATTTTCGAAAAGTGAATCATTGCCTCATGCCTTGACGGGGAAGTTGATGACTGTTGAACTGACAACCGACTCCAGCTTTGATACTGCTCTGTACCCAAAGGCAAATCAAATTTCAACTGACAAAAAAACAGTGTCCTTTATTTGCTACATTTAAGTACATGCACATCCCAATTCTATTTCCACATGTTTTTCTGTTAACTCTCTACATTTCAGTTGTCTGGATTATCACCTTTGAGTTTTGGGACCATTTGAAAGTTTAATAACCCTCACCCAGTAATACTTTCTTTCTCACTAGTATGGTTAGCTGTCAAACGATATGCAACTCTCTCTCTCTCTCTCTTTTCGTGTTATTCATTCTGAGTGATACAGTGTGACGGTAGCGTGCTGAACGAAATTCAGTTTTCTATTGTTTACTCTTGCTTATTTATAAAGATTTACGAGAAATGTCAACGACGGAGATGGTTTGGACATGTGATAAAATTGGGTGAGCAGCAGTTGGACAAATAATAGTAAAGTATACATGAAAAAGTAACAAAATGATTTAGAATACCCAGAGCAACGGAAGACCTGAAATGTGATGTACTGTTCAGATGAGAATTCAATCAGAAAATACAGATTACAGACGCCAGTGGAGACGGCTCATTTCACGTCTAAACTCCACAGAAGGAAAATCTGACGTAAAACAAAACACTAAAGGCGATGAAGGTGGTTTACCGAATTCAGATTTTTCTCCTTGCCTCCACAGACTTGGTTGTCCTGCTGGATGGTGTTCAGCTTCCTCGTCTCGACAGTTTACAGGACGGCTCTGTTTGCCAGTCTGCTGGTGCCCCAGATGAACGACCCCATCGACTCCATCCCCCAACTCCTGAAGCAGCCCGGGTGGACGTGGGGCATGGAGCCTCACTACAGCGTGGGCTGGCAGTTCCTAACGGAGAGCACCGTTCCTGATATTCAGAAGATTGCAAAGGCGTTGCAGGTAAGTCTCTCTCTCTCTCTCTCTTATACATCATTACAGTTATATGTCAAAATGAGTAAAAATTCATATGAAAAAAGCACAATAGTCCACTTACATAATTAGTATACAGATGTGAAATAGAGAAAACAGAGAGAAGAAAATAAAGGAATAACAAATATTAATCAACATTCAAATAACTTGTACATAGAAACCATAAATAATGTGGAATGACAAAATGAAAATAAGCAGTATTTTACGTAAGGAATTTTACTTTTTTTAGTATCCCAAATCAAATGAATTTCAATATTTTTTGCATATCTTCCATTACTTTATATATATATATATATATATATATATATATATATATATATATATATATATATATATATATATATATATATATATATATATATATATATATATATATATATATATATATATATAGAGGGAATGAAGATATCTCTCAAAGGTATTGAAGATTGTTTGATTAGGATACAAATATATATAATATATATATATGTAAAAATATAATATATATATATATATATATATATATATATATATATATATACATAAAATATATATATATATATATATATATATATATATATATATATATATATATATATATATATATATATATATATATATATATATGCATGTGTTGCATTTATAAGCATCAGCCAAAAAAAACTGTATTCAAGCCTTATCATTTATGTTTACATCTGCAGGTAAGAGCTATAGCAGAGGAGATGAAGCTAGTGAGCGAAGGGAAACATGCTTTTTTCACCTGGAAAAATTACGTGAAGAATTTTATCGCTGCAGAGTACACTGATCGCTATGGCAACAGTCCCGTGCATATCAGTCGGGAACATTACTTGGAAACCAACGGGGCTTACTGGGGTTCCCGGTTAGTATATTAACACAGAATGAGTGAGTGAATTAGCAGACGACGCCTTTTTGTCAAAAGATTCAGCTACGAATACAAAACCCTTCAAGAGACTTGCCTCCAGCAACGAATAAGGAATTTGCTATCGTGAAATTAAAGTATTGACCAAATTCCGTGACATGGCAGATTTACAATATACGATTCAGATATGGAGAGACATTATGAAACGTCAAACCTGGAAAGACAACCTCTGTGAGAGTCGACATACACTGGACCTGAAGATCCAGTGACTGAGCTGAGGTGACACAAAGCATCGCTATGAGGGTTGGGGGTGGTATCTGATGGCAGCATCAGTGGGTTACAATGGCGCCCCAGTGACAATTTTGCTTGGTACCACAAAAGTCAAATAGGTTTCTTAAAATTAATTCGAACAATGCACATGGCAACGCGGAAATATATTTTACACTCTTCCTCTCATATAGGGTTGAAAGTAACATTTACTTATCTCTTTTGTTGTTTTGGAAGCTTTCTAATTCAATAGTAATTTTATTACTACTATTCATTCTACTACTACTACTACTATTACTACTAATATCACTAATAATATTTATTGTAATAATATGTCATATTCATACCAGCAAGTGGTATAAATGCCCTACTTCAACCCACCAACAGGCCCAGATTTTCGACAAGATTTTGACTCTGTGCCTAGCGCACCACACACTGCTTTGTCTGTCGAGTTTCCTGAAAGGCTTCACGCCACTCTATCCTAGGGCATCAATGCACCGCACCATCCTAGGACATCACTGTGCCATTGGGTGTGGAGTCTCTCCAAACAATATGAATGATCCTTGACAGAGTCTAAAGACATGACTCTACCCTGATATTGAATATTCAAGAGGCATCCTTACAGCACTCACTCAAGATCTGCACTGAGGAGGCCACATGCCTCCAACGAGGGCGAATGTGGATGCAGATCAACCGAGTTGTCATGGGTTTTCCCCTTGTGCTGTTTGCCATCTTTTACACAGGAGTTGGCGAGTAGCCATGTCTTCAGTAGGATCCACAAATCACCTGCATATGTTCTTTATGTCAATAACACCTTCATCAACATCACCGATGAGAATGAGCTAAAGAAACTTGGGACACAAGTGAGAAAGGTGTGGATGGCACAGTTTCATTTTTGGACATCTGTGTCACCAGCAATGACCATAGCTTCCACACACACATGTCTACCATAAGCCAACCAACATTGGGCTCTGCCTCAACAGCAGTAATGAATGTCACGAAAAATTCAAATCCTTGATCATAAGTGTCTACATTCGTCTTGCCCTTTTTGACTGTTCTTTCTGGAATCCAAACTACGAGTTCAAATACGTCGCCCAAAGCCTGGTGTATACTGAGTACTCTTACCATAGGGTGACAAGAAATGTCATTGACAGGTGGTTTTGTCAGGAGAACCACAACACAACCGACGCCCCCCCCAAAGTGCGAGGATCATTAGACTGTTCTAAAGGGGCTACATGAATACCAAATATAAGATGGATGAGGTAGCCATGAAGATCATCATTGGCGCTCATGTAAAACCCATTGATGCAGACAAAAAAATTGACCTAACGATCTACTATAAGGATCGGAAGACTGCCCAGTGCCCCATGCCCCATAAGGAACAGCCCATTGTTAGCAATGATTCCATGAAGACTAGAGGAGTGGTTTACCAAATATCATGCCCTGGGAATGGATGTGTCCATTTCTACATTGGTATGGCCTCTCCCAGAGGATAGCCATCCACTGGTATGAAGTAGCAGTCTCCTAGTACCATATGGGGGAAACATGCCAGTGCTCCCCAACACCACCAGATCGTAAGGAACACAAAAAACCTGGTATAAGTAGGCCCTTGTTGTCCTTTGATGGAAACCATCACTGAACATAACCTAAGAGACCTTTCTTCTCCTTATCACCATTAAGAGAACTGCAAAACGCCGCCCCTGGAATAACCCTTCAGCTACCAGTTGTTTCAGGCAGTCTGCCCTGCGAACAGAACTCCCAGAAATTGGCACCAGCCAATCGGCATCTTCGACGCTCAACCAGACTCTCCAGAATGAACCACTCCACTCTCAGCCAACAGAAAGAGTGTCCACCCTCCAGTTTTGACAGCCAACCAAAAAATGTCTAAAATAATAATAATAATAAAAAAATAATAATAATAATAATAATAATAATAATAATAAAGAATGACAAGAACAAGGGAAATATAGCAAGTAACTACAGGCCTATCACCTGCCTACCAATAATGTGGAAGTTACTAACAGGTATCATCAGTGAAAGGCTATACAACTACCTAGAGGATACAAACACCATCCCCCACCAACAGAAAGGCTGCAGAAGGAAGTGCAGGGGCACAAAAGACCAGCTCCTGTTAGACAAAATGGTAATGAAGAATAGTAAGAGAAGATGAACCTACCTAAGCATGGCATGGATTGACTACAAGAAAGCCTTTGACATGATACTGCACACGTGGCTGCTAGAATGTCTGAAAATATATGGGGCAAAGGAAAACACAATCAGCTTCCTAAAAAACACAAAGTGCAACTGGAATACAGTACTTACAAGCTCTGGAATAAGACTAGCAGATGTTAACATCAGGAGAGGGATCTTTCAAGGTGACTCACTGTCCCCACCACTCTTCATAGTAGCTATGATTCACATGACAAAAGTACTGCAGAAGATGGATGCTGGGTACCAACTCAAGAAAGGAGGCAACAGAATTAACCATCTGATGTTCATGGACGACATCAAGTTGTATGGTACAAGCATCAAGGAAATAGATACCCTAATCCAGACTGTAAGGATTATATCTGGGGACATCAGGATGGAGTTTGGAATAGAAAAATGCGCCATGGTCAACATACAAAAAGGCAAAGTAACAAGTACTGAAGGGATAGAGCTACCGGACGGGAATAGCATCAGACACATAGATGAGACAGGATACAAATGCTTGGGAATAGTAGGAGAGGATATAAAACGCCAAGAGATGAATGACACGATCAGGAAAGAATATATGCAGACTTAAGGTGACTCGAGTCAAAACTCAATGCTGGAAGCATGACGAAAGCCATAAACACATGGGCAGTACCAGTAATCAGATACAGTGCAGGAGTGGTGGAGTGGACGAAAGCTGAACTCTGCAGCATAGACCAGAAAACTAGGAAACACGTGACAATACACAAAGCAAGAGAAAATACAGACAGACTATACATAACATGAAAGGAAGGGGGAAGAGGGCTACTAAGCATAGAGGACTGCGTCAACATCGAGAGCAGAGCACTGGGGCAATATCTGAAAACCAGTGAAGATGAGTGGCTAAGGAGTGCATGGGAAGGAGGACTGATAAAAGTAGACGAAGACCCAGAAATATATAGAGACAGGAGAATGAAAAACAGAATAGGAATGGCACAACTAACCAATGCATGGACAGTACATGAGACAGACTAAAGAACTGGCCAGTGATGAAACATGGCAATGGCTACAAAGGGGAGAACTCAAGAAGGAAACAGAAGGAATGCTTACAGTGGCACAAAATCAGGCCCTAAAACATATGTTCAAAGATCAATAGATGGCAATAACATCTCACCCATATGCAGGAAGTGCAATATGAAAGACGAGACCATAAACCACATAGCAAGCGAATGTCCGCTCTTGTTTACAGAACCAGTACAAAAAGAGGCATGATTCAGTAGCAAAAGCCCTCCACTGGAGCCTGTGCAAGAAACACCAGCTAGCTTGCAGTAATAAGTGGTACCAACACCAACCTGAGGGAGTGATAGAGAACGATCAGGCAAACATCCTCTGGGACTATGGTACCAGAACAGATAGGGTGATACATGCCAATAGACCAGATTGACAAAATCAAGAAGAAAGTATCGCTCACTGATGTGGCAATATCATGGGACACCAGAGTAGATGAGAAAGAAAGAGAGACTATTGATAAGTATCAAGACCTGAAAATCGAAATAAGAAGGATATGGGATATGCCAATGGAAATTGTACCCATAACCATAGGAAGACTAGGCACGATCCCAAGGTCCCTGAAAAAGAATCTGGAAAAACTAGATGCTGAAGTAGCTCCAGGAATCATGCAGAAGAGTGTACTACTAGAAACAGCGCACACAGTGTGAAAAGTAACAGACTCCTAAGGAGGCAGGATGCAACCCAGAACCCCACACTATAAAAACCACTCACTTGAATAGGATGACTGTGATAGAAAGAAACGTGAAATAAAAAAAATAATAACAAAAAATTCTGGGTTCTTGACATATTTAATGTCACTGATGAAACCAGATTTCATCAATTTAAATTAAAAAGAATGATTTTTAGGATGAAAAATCAACAGATGCATTAGAATTTACCAAAAACAGTAATAATACATGACATAATAAAATCTTGCAAGAAAATCCCTTGTTCGTCTATATCCGGGGTACTATCATCATTATTCTTAATTGCTGGAAAGTTTTATAAAAAAAATTCACTTTATTTGACACACTTGTAACGACAAGAATATTCACCTGTGAACAATTTAGGATAAACAGTGAAGAAGAGACAGGCATGGAAGTGTGGAAAGAATAATAAATAAATAGCTAATACTAAATAGATATGCAAATCAAGTCACAACATCAGTGTTGTCTCTCCTTTAGTAAGTCTGATTCTGAATCTACATACAAGTGATATTTAACTTGGCCATGACTACTACACACTGCTTTTCAATGAGCGCACCACACCTGCACTGCGTCTAGCCTAAGATTTATGCAGAATTGTGCCACCTTTCTGGTTACTCAAATATGATGTTTTAATACTTGGCCGTTAGATTAAATTTCCTCTTAAAGTGCCAGGATGAGAAGGGTAACTTGTATCTTTCCAGGGTAACTGGATCATATTTCTTAAAAAGCTGCTGGTGTATTTCAGTTCATCGTTAATAAGCTGGGCCTCTTTATGAAATATAATGTTATATTTTAAAATTATTTGTATAATCAATTTTGTCATGGTTTTATATAACTTAAATGACTGAGTGAATAGTCTAATTGCTTTTGTAATCTAATTTACTGATTACAATCTTTATTTTTAATATGTATGGTTTTAAGGCTTCGATGATCTTTGCTTTTGTAGTTGTAGTGCATTAAAAAGTCAATCATTTGTAGACTGCATTAGCTAGTGAGAACAGTTGCAGACTAGTTACTTACTAGTGACCTTTTTTAATATAGCCCCACTCTTATCTCCAGCTTCTCTTCACTGTTACAGTAAAGGCGCTCCTTTCGTCCGTGCAATTACTAAAATACAGCAACGTCTCTACGAGGGACACATTCTAGATGTCTGGCTGAACCAAATTCTTCAAGAGTCGACCAAATACGCCAAAGCCAAAAACAGCACCATTTCCTTCATTCAGGTAAGTGTGACCGTCATTAATTAAAATTATTTCCTTTTTGTTTAAGAAAATTATTAAGAGACAGTGGGACATGAAACACGTTATGTGTTCTAGTAGAGTAACTTTTACTAATTAAATGGAAGTGTCACAAGACCCTGTCTTCTGGGTTGACGCTATACAGAGCCAGTTGTGTGCTAATGTGCCATCGCCTTAAAAATGCGTCTGGGTCCCATTTTGTGAGAAGATAAACAGACAGGCAGGCAAGCAACAAAACAAGCACACCCAACACAAACCAACTTACAAACAAAACTAGACACACAACAAACGCAAAGAAAGGACGAGCTTCCTTTTAATCTAGCCCTCTCGATGCATACCTAACAGGATGATGAGATGCTAGTGGTACTGAACCTGAGCCACTTTCAGGGAGCCTTCTACACCTTCTTCATTGGGCTCTTTCTGGCGACGCTGGCACTGGTGGCAGAGTGCTTACAGCAGTGTTTGTCAGGCAATTAACAAGTTCAACTCGGATGCTGGCAAGGTCAGCATACTGGATCTTCTACACTAGCAAGCTCAACATGTCCGTTTTTGTCTAAGAAATAACAAGTTAACTCCAGTTACTGACATAGGCTTGATCAAGATACCTGTAACTGTTAAGTTATTATAAACAGAATCCTTGACATACTCTGACTCAATACTCTCATGGATCATTGTCTGTACAAAGAAATATGATGGCAAAATAAAAGATGGCATTTAAGAATGTGTTTTATAACCTATTTCTCTATACACAAGTCGAACAGAGGACTGCCATTATCCAAGGTGTACCATAAAAAGTATACACAACTTGTTTAAAAACATTAGGCTATCTGTTGTGGTTATTTGCAAGATCAGGAAATGTATTTATATTAAAGTTTACATTAACAATCATTGTTTAGTTCTGTCACTAACTTGGCAATTCATTTAGCCTTCTATAGTAGTATTCAAGTGCTGAAATGAAGTATATTATTATTCCCCATAGGTTTTAGTAAACAAACAACCAATACATTTTTTTGGAGCACCTGGCAGTGAGTTTCCAACTTACACAGTCAAAGTGTATTACAAGATCATGTAATGCAGCTCGTATTATGCTATGGATCTGACATCAGTCCACCTGCCATGTGTGCGGCTATGGTTTGCAGCTGTGCAGGTGTCTCAAATGTTAATTACTTTCCCACAGATAAAAATGTGTGCATATAATGTAATGAAATGGCTCACGGGTTCAGTGCTCAGTTGGCAGTTGGTATTAGCAGGGTCTAAGGTTTGTTACCATTTATGGAACACCTTGTCCACAAAGCTGTAAACAGGTACCTGCTTGGTCAAAGTGTTCAGCATGAAGAACGCATATCGGATGCAGTAGTGGGTAGGTATAACAAATTAAGTCTTTCTTACGATGTATATTGTTTATATATACGTGCCTGCCTACTTGTTACTTAACAGCCTAAGTGATCACTCATGGAAAGAGTAAAATTATACTAAGGCCGAGATATCTCTGTGGGACTAAAACTGTGTATAATATATATATATATATATATATATATATATATATATATATATATATATATATATATATATATATATATATATATATATATATATATATATATATACCTCTTCCCAGTAAAGTGGCAAAAGTGGCATGAGAATAGTGCAGCCTTTCATTTCCTCTACAAGTCTTTAGGAATGAGGTTGCTAACTCCATATACTTTTTCTTGACCCCAGTAGATGCTGGTACCCTTAAACAGCTGGGTGGCCTGGTGGGCGGTAGGCTGGAAGCTAACCACTGACCTATCAAACATGTACCAAGAGCTGCATCAGTAAAAATTAATTAGTAGAGTGCAGGATTCAACCAATTACACCCTTGAGGGTATTGAATTTTTTGAGATGTATGATTTTAAGCAAACTGTCATTACTTCCAGCACCCGAAATCTAAGCAAATAATTCATTCCCGGTACAATAACAGTGAATGCTGTTGCTCGTCCTTAAGAGTAAGCCTCTGTTCATTCCTGCTTTATTTTACAAGAATGGCAGGTAAAAACTCATCAGTGAATTTTTAATAGTTTTTAACAACAATATCCGGATCAAGATTTAAAATATGATTTTCGTCAATAGGCAAAGACTGTATCATGAGACTCTGACATTCACCAGAGGACGAGCCATCAGATTACGCAACCAATCAAAAAACTATCCTTAAATCAAGAAGCCAAACCTAAACGATCATTATACTCAGAAACCAAGAGACAATCCCTTAGAATAAGAAACCTATAACAGAACCCACCACATGACATCTTAGCGCTAAGATCCAAAAGGACGATCCCCTCAATTAAGAGGCCCCCCTAAGACGATCCTACTACCAAAGAAACAACCATGGGACGATCCCTTAGATTCAGAGCATAACAAATAACGAGGGACGATAACGAACACTAAGAACCTTCTAAAAGATAATCAAGTAGATTCACAAAAAATGCACGACGAGCCCTTGGATAAAAAGAAAAAACACAGATTCATTAGATTCCAAAACCAAAAAATAGACAATCACACAGTCTAAAAAACCATTACAAGACGATCCCATATATCTAGTAATAAAAATAGATTCCTAAGCCAATCAAAGGGTGACCCTTTACAGTTAATACACTATCAAGAGACGATCATCGAGCTGCCCAAACCAACCAGAGGGCAGTCTTTTCCACTACAACACCAACCAAAGAGCAATCCCTTAAAACAGAAAAATTAATGAAGCATCAATTAGATTTACAGCCGCAGAAAATACTGATTCTGAAACTGGTCAAAGGACGATCGTTGAGATCCAGAAACCAACAAAAGGTACAGAAAGATGACCAACGAAAAAAGCCACGGCAGATGACCCACCCTGTCTAAAGTGAATCGCGAAAGGACAACATCAGAGAATCGTGAACCACCTGTAACAAGTGAGTCACCGAAGTCACCCAGTGGGTAAACTTCCCTCTGTCATGGTTAGTGGGTAAACTTCCCTCTTGTCATGGTTAATGGGTAAACTTCCCTCTGTCACAGTTACTTGTGCCTCCTGCAACAGGCGAGTCACCAAAGTCACCCAGTGGGTAAACTTTCCTCCACCATGGTTACTCATGCCTCCTGCCACAGGCGAGTCACCGAAGTCACCCAGTGGGTAAACTTCCCTCTGTCATGGTTACTCGTGCCTCCTGCAACAGACGAGTCACCGAAGTCACCCAGTGGGTAAACTTCCCTCCGCCATGGTTATTCGTTCGTGCCTCCTGCAACAGATGAGTCATAGAAGTCACCCAGTGGGTAAACTTCCCTCCGCCATGGTTACTCGTGCCTCCTGCCACAGGCGAGTCACCGAAGTCACCCAGTGGGTAAACTTCCCTTCGCCATGGTTACTCGTGCCTCCTGCCACAGGCAAGTCACCGAAGTCACCCAGCGGGTAAACTTCCCTTCACCATGATTACTCGTGCTTCCTGCCACAGGCGAGTCACCGAAGTCACCCAGCGGGTAAACTTCCCTTCGCCATGGTTACGCTTGCCTCCTGCCACAAGCGAGTCACCGAAGTTACCCAGCGGGTAAACTTCCCTTCGCCATGGTTACGCGTGCCTCCTGAAACAGGCGAGTCACCGAAGTCACCCAGCCACCCAGGGTAAACTTCCCTTTGTCATGGTTACGCTGTGCCTCCTGCCACAGGCGAGTCACCGAAGTCACCCGCTTCACCAAAGTCACCCAGCGGGTAATCTTCCCTCCGTCATGGTCACTCGTGCCTTCTGCCACAGGCGAGTCACTGAAGTCAACCAGTGGGTAAACTTCCCTTCACCATGGCCTCCTGCAACAGGCGAGTCACCGAAGTCACCCAGCGGGTAAACTTCCCTCCGCCATGGTTACTCGTGCCTCTTGCAACAGGCAAGTCACAGAAGTCACCCAGTGGGTAAATTCCTCCGCCATGGTTACGCTGCCTCCTCCTGCAACAGGCGAGTCACAGAAATCACCCAGCGGGTAAACTTCCCTCCGCCATGGTTACGCGTGCCTCCTGCAACAGGCGAGCCACTGAAGTCGCCCAGTGGGTAAACTTCCCTCCTGCAACAGACAAGTCACCGAAGTCACCCAGCATGTAAACTTCCCTCCCCCATGGTTACTCATGCCTCCTGCAACAGATGAGTCACATAGTGGGTCGTGTCTCAGTTCAGGTGAGTAAAAACGGTTTTTTTCCAAGGAATCAGGCCAAACCTGGCCTGAGTGGATCTTCAAAAAGACCCAGGCCCTAAAACGATGGCTGGACTTTCTGAAAGCCACTAGTGTGGAGGAAGTCCTCAAACTTTTCCAGCTCAAGGACTTCATATTTTATGCCCCGCCAGCTCTCGCCACTCATTTGTGGGATAAGGTGCCTAACAGTGGTCGAGTGCTGCCATTGGGCTGACATAGGGGATACGCATCATCCCCATCTTAGTTGAAATTATATTCCTCCTCGCCTGCCTCGACCAACTCCCAGCAACCTCAGAAGAATGGGCACCTCCATAAGAAACCCGTGTGTGGTTATTGTAAGAGAACAGGGCACTCCACTAAACAGTTCTGCTTGAAGGCTGAGAATCTGCCAGAAAACCCCTCTACATCCTCAAATAGATAACACCCCAAGCCACACCTGTATATATATATATATATATATATATATATATATGCATAGGACAAAGCAGATAATATAAGACCACTCTATATATATTACTATAAAATATATATATATATATAGGTCCCTAATATACCCTATTTCTGCTAGATATTATTTTTTAAAATACCCATCCTCCTATAATTCTGACAGAGATTTACTTTTTTTCATGTGTTTGTTAGAATAATATTGATTGTTAAAATCATATTTAGTTGAACATCAGATCTTTAAAAAAAAAAATGATTGAATAACTTGATAGCGTAATTTAGAATTGTTAATACAATTTTAATAGTAACGTATATAAAATCTTTCTTATAAAATATATAGTATTTAACACGTATGTGTGTCCAGAAGGGCTTGTTTCATTTCAATTGTCATCAGTTGAGATAAGAGGGAGCTCTGTCTTATGTTAGTGGGTTAGTGATGACAGGTTTTGAAAACAAATGCCAGACTGCCCCGAGGCATGGGCTCAAGACGCCTGATTTCATGTTGTTACATGTTTTTTACCAAAATAGCCACTTGAGAGAAAGAACAAACTGTCTTAGATCAATTACGCATGTTTTGTAAGATTGTCCCTTTTCAAAACGCTTTTGCTGGGATGACGTCATTTTCCTTCTAAATAAAATTCTCCATTGTATCTCCCGGGCATCCAAAATGCTTTAATGACATCATGTAATTGTTTCATGCGTGTTACTGGAACAAAATTTATTTCATTCTGATTTCTGAGATCAGTTCCATTTGTTTTTCCTCTCTCTCACCATCTAAGAAAGAGATTATTTTAACGTAGTTTATTTTGTGAAGTCACATATTAACATTAACTTTTGAGATCTGAATTTAGGCAAAGTTATTTAGTTCATAACAGCGCCTGGTT
>NC_089777.1:12208697-12216197 GCF_040412425.1 Macrobrachium rosenbergii | reverse complement strand
CCTCCAGAGAGGAAAAGGGAAATGGAGTTCTTAATTTATCCCAACAGTTTCGCCTTCCATCAGGCCTCTTCCGGGGGAACTTTATTGACTAATCAGTTTAAGAAAAATATACCGGACATCTGTTTACATTTGACTTCAAGACTTACATAAAGCATAAACAAGTAAAAATGGTTAACGGTGCTTACAACTGTTACAGGGTAATATAAAATGTAAATTGTTTAGTACGTAGTTCGTCCAACAGAAAAGGTTAACAGTCTAATGACTGAATACCCAAGTCAATATATTGCATAATTTGTGCTGATTTTTCATGATATGAAGAAAGAGTGGGTCTGTCTTGAATAAACCTATACTGCCATTATAGTTACTGTTTTCGCCATGTTAATACGTGCTGTTTAGATTTCTCTCGATAAACTTATTGTTTCTGAACAAGATTCTTGCTTTAGACCACTGACTTGGATAAAAACATTCTCCAACATGTTTACTAATGGCACTGTTTCTCTGATCTGCGGCGATACTATGCTTATGCTGTGCGATCCGATTCTCAAGAGTTTTTGCTGATTGACCAATATACAATTTACTGCAACCACAAGGAATTTTGCACACTACCCCGTTGTCGCATATAGGGCTGTTTCTTATTAAAGTCTTGCCAATGGTATTGCCATAGGAAAATACGGCAGTTAAATTTAGCAATTTAAGCGGGTGGGTAATATGATCGAAGGCTGGCAAACAGATTGCTATTGAAATTCCTATTTCCGTTAGTGGAATAAAAAGATTTTTTGGCTACAGAGGAACACCAGAATATATCAGGTAAAGTATAATTGTGCTTAAGACCCAATCCATATATATAAAATCTCTCGTCATCAAAGAATTCAGGGCTGAGTAGATGGAGAGTTCTCGAAAACATAGATCTTATTCCTGACTGCTTTACTTGTTCATTATGGAAAGATTTCGATGTACTTTAAACTTTAAAGTATTGTTATTTCTAATGACTTTAACATCCAGGAAAGCTATAGCCTTATTTTCTTACTTCTCAACAGTGAATTGGATCGAAGGTACCAATCCATTGAAAAGTGTTAATGTAAGATCTGTGTCCAAGTGAATTTTCCAAACACTAAATACGTCGTCAACAGAACGAAACCAAAGTGTTTTGTCGGGTAAAATGGAAGTCGCCAGCCTACTCTAATAAAATTCCATGTAAATATTAGAAAGAATAGGAAAAATCAGTACAAATTTTGTAATATACTGACTCTGGTATTCAATTACATATTTAGACTCATTAGACCGTTAATCTTTTCTGTTGGACAAATAATGTACTAGACAATTTATATACTATAATTACCTGTAATAGCTGTAAGCACCATTAACCATTTTTACTTGAAGTCCAATGTGAACATATGTCCGGTATATTTTTCTTAAACTGGTTGGTCAATAAAGTTCCCCGAAGAGGCCTGATGGAATGCAAAACCGTTGGGTCAAATTAAGAATATTTCCTTTTTCCTCTGGTTTCTCCTTCGTTTTCATTTTGGAGCACATCGATATATATATATATATATATATATATATATATATATATATATATATATATATATATATATATATATATATATATATATATATAGAGAGAGAGAGAGAGAGAGAGAGAGAGAGAGAGAGAGAGAGAGAGAGAGCACATGAAAAGCACAATGCGCATGACTGCAATTTTCTGTGGGCTCAGGTTACCGAAAAGAGGGGACGGGTACCGAAGAACGACCATTGCCTCCACAGATCAGCTGGAGCACTCAGTACTCGGGCGAGGTCTCCTCCACGGCTTTTGAAATCAGTCACTCGACTCTCGAGCTGAGTTCAGTCTCCTTTCCAACTTCGTTCAGTCCTACCGCTGAGTGAACGTTTTTATATCAACACCCCTCAGTCTTCGAGCTGCATCAAGTGCAGTCAGTCCTCCAAGTGAGTCAAGGCTTCTTTAACAGGTGTTCATCATCATCTTTAATTATATATACATATATATATATATATATATATATATATATATATATATATATATATATATATATATATATATACATTTATATGATATACATATATATATATATATATATATATATATATATATCTATATTATATATATAATAGCCTATATAAATTAATAGTATTACATATATATAATATATAAATTAATAATATTGCAAATTTTATTTTTGCAGCTATTGTTTTTGTGAGAATTTTCGGTTGACAGCTTTAAAATTTTACAAAATCATCAAGTCACAAGTCAAACAAAATCACAGATTGAGAAAAGAAGATCCCTAAAGTGAGAATCGAACCCAGAATTCCCTTCTTTGTTTTGTTTTCTGAAATTCAGCGTACTTATACGCGTATCTCTTGAATGAATGGAAGGTTAAACGCAGTAAGAAAAGAAGGACATTTTCAATTTCATCAGTCAGTGCGATTTAAAAGCTGAGAAAAGACAGTTCGGTTTGAAACCAGTGGCAATGATAAGTTATTTTACCTTGTAATAAAAATATTATGTATATATATATATATATATATATATATATATATATATATATATATATATTATATATATACACAGACACACACACACACACACATATATATATATATATATATATATATATATATATATATATATATATATATATATATATATATATAATATAATATATATATATGTATATATATTTATATAATATATATATATATATATATATATATATATATATTTATAATAATATATATATATATATATAGTGTTTTCATTACAAGGTAAAGTAATTTATCATTGCCACTAGTATCAAACTCAGCTTCTAAATCGCACTGATTGATGAAATTGAAAATGTCCTTCTTTTCTTACTACGTTTACACATCCATTCATTCAAGAGATACATGTATAAGTACGCTGAATCTCAGAAGACAAAAGAAAGATATGAATTCTGGATTCGATTCTCAATTTAGGGATCTCCTTTTTTCAATCTGCGATTTTGACCGACTTGACGATTTTTTTTTTTTATGAAATATTAAGCTGTCAACCGAAAATTCTCACAAAAACAATAGCTGCAAAAAAAATAAATAAATAAATAATTTGCAATCACTTACCTGTACATTAGAGGCACAAAGTCTGCTACTGCTTTCAACCATCAAAAGTTAAAAAAAAAAAAAGCATGATTTTAAGTGATACATGTAAATGAAAAAGTATTAATAAATCAACATAAATGTTAAATTTTACTATATAATGAATATGTTACGAATTTTAATATATAATGAATAAATTAGGTGAAAATTGTCATAATGAAAATCTATAAAACCAGTGAAAAATTAATTTTTTATTGGTCTTATAGATCTTCTTAATGACCATTTCCACTTGAATTATTCATTATTTTATATTAAAATTTAACATTAATTTTCATATTTTAATACATTTTTTCATTCATATTTTGTATCATTTAAAGTCATGCTTTTTTACCTTTCAACCAGTCCCACCCTCTCTCTCCTCTTCTCTCCTCTCTCTCTTCTCTCTCTTCTCTCTCTCTCTCTCTCTTCTTCTTTCTTCAACGTACATAATTATTGCAGTAGAGATCTCAATTAAGCACTCTAGGGCTGAAAGTTAGTTTCTCCCTTTAGTCACATCAAAGCTCTACGTTTTTTAAAAATAAATCAAATATCTGAAGGCTGCGTGTAAAAACAAATTACTTCAAGTCTCTTGCCAGAACATTCTTATGCCAACAACTACTCTCATTTACAATTTACGACATCGGTAACACCTACTGTACCTGCTGGCGAAAACTACCTAATTAGCTTCCTATTAATGTACACAGGGATTTAACTTCCTTGTATAGTGAAACTGATTCTACTGATGCCACGAGAAATATGGCAATTACATTAGGACTGTATATCTCATTTTTTTGTATAGTACATTAAAAGAGCACAAAGATAATATAAAGATTCTAACGGAAGACACTTTAGGTCTCTAAATACTAACATGTAACATATGCGACTTGTTAAGAGACTACATTCCTAAGAATTTTATTACCTGACTATTGAAAATGATTTGTGATCTTTGAATTGATGAGAGCTAGTGGCCCGTGGCTGAGACGGCCGGACATTCCTCAAATAACGGATGGAAAATCTTTAAACCAGGATCCACCCAAAAGGCGCAAACGCACAGGAGTCACGAAATCTGCCAACCTTCCAAGGAGATTTCACTTACGTTTCCCGCAATCCAAACTCCTTTTACCCCGTAGGGGGGTAGTGCCGTCAGTGCACCTCACGCCGTGCACTGTAGGCATTACTTGACGTTCTGTGCAGCGTCCCTTTGGCCCCTAGCTGCAACCCCTTTCATGCCTTTAACTGCACCTCCGTTCATATTCTCCTTCTTCCATCAGACTTTCCACCCTAACAATTTTTCCATAATGCAACTGCGAGGTTTCCCTCCTGTTACACCCTTGAAATCTTCTTACTGTCAGTTTCTCTTTCAGCGGTGAATGACCTCATAGGTCCCAGCGCTTCGCCTTAGGCCTAAATTCTGTATTCCTTCCTTCCTTCCAAACTCCTTTTACAATGAAACAATCTACGCATGATTTAATGTCGTCTTAACCAAAAATTCAAATATAGATTAAGGATAGAATTTGCAATAAGGAGTCTGCAAAACACAAAACCACCATTGTAAGAGTAACAATTAAGTAATAATATATATGATTTCCATTCCGTTACTTCAGGCTACTGCATCGTTCATTCTATCGACACCCAGTATAATCCGATGTATTCTCTATTCAACATCTAAAACTGGAATGTCTTGATTACTCTTTCTACTGCACTTTGCTGATCACAAATAGACAACATCCAAAGTTGCCTCGTCCGTTTACATCCAGGTAGACGACATCCAAAGTTGACAAATCGTTTATATCCAGATAGACGAAATCCAAAGCTGCCATATCATGTACATCCAGATAGACGACATCCAAAGTTGACAAATCATTTACATCCAGATAGACAACATCCAAAATTGCTAAATTGTTCACATCCAGATAGATGACACCCAAAGTTGACAAATTGTTTACATCCAGATAGATGACATCCAGAGTTGACAAATCGTTTACATCCAGATGGACGACATCCAAAGATAAAAAATCGTTCGCATCCAGACAGACGACATCCAAAGCTGCCAAATCGTTTACATCCAGATAGGCGACATCCTAAGTTAACAAACCGTTTACATCTAGATAGACGACATCCAAAGTTGACAAATCGTTTATATCCAGATAGACGACATCCAAAGTTCATAAATCGTTTACATCCAGATAGACAACATCCATAGTTGACAAATAGTTTAATCCAGATATCCACAAAGTTCATAAATTTTACATCCAGAAACAACATCCATTTACATCTATCCATAGTTTACCACATTTAAAGTTGTCAAATCGTTCGCATCCAGACAGACGACATCCAAAGTTGAGAAATTGTTCATCCAGATAGACCACATCCAAAGTTGACAAATCGTTCACATACAGATAGACGACATATAAAGTTGACAAATCGTTCGCATCCAGATAGACACATCCAAAGTTGCGAAATCGTTCACATCCACAGTTGACAAATCATTTGCATTCAGATAGATGACATCCAAAGTTGACAAATCGTTTGCATCCAGACAGTCGCCATCCAAAGTTGACAAATCGTTTGCATCCAGATAGACGCCATCCAAAATTGACAAATCGTTTGCATCCAGACAGAAGCCATCCACAGTTGACAAATTGTTTGCATCCAGATAGACAACATCCAAAGTTGACAAATTGTTTGCATCCAGACAGATGACATCCAAAGTTGACAAATCGTTTGCATCCAGATAGACGACATCCAAAATAAATCGTCTGCCAAAGTCGGTTTAATTGTTTGCATCCAGATAACATCCAGTTCAAAATCAGATTGACAAATCGTTTGCATCCAGATAGACGACATCCAAAGCTGACAAATTGTTTACATCCAGATAAACGACATCCAAAGTTGAAAAATCGTTTGCATCCAGGCAGACGCCATCCAAAGCTGCCAAATCGTTTACATCCAGATAGATGACATCCAAAGTTGACAAATCGTTTACATCCAGGTAGACGACATCCAAAGTTGCCAAATCGTTTACATCCAGATAGACGACATCCAAAGTTGACAAATCGTTTACATCCTGATAAACGACATCCAAAGTTGTCAAATCGTTTATATCCAGATAGACAACATCCAAAGTTGCTAAATTGTTCACTTCCAGATAGACGACACCCAAAGTTGACAAATCGTTTACATCCAGATAGACGACATCCAAAGTTGCCAAATCGTTTACATCCAGATAGATGACATCCAAAGTTGACAAATCGTTTACATCCAGATAGACAACATCCAAAGTTGTCAAATCGTTTATATCCAGATAGACGACATCCAAAGTTGGGAAATTGTTCATCCAGATATACCACATCCAAAGTTGACAAATCACTCACATACAGATAGACGACATCCAAAGTTGACAAATCGTTCACATCCAGATAGACCACGTCCAAAGTTGACAAATCGTTCACATCCAGATGGATGACATCCACAGTTGACAAATCGTTTACATCCAGATAGACGACATCCAAAGCTGCCAAATTGGTTACATCCAGATAGACGACATCCAAAGTTGACAAATCGTTTGCATCCAGATAGATGACATGCAAAGTTGCCAAATCGTTTACATCGAGATAGACGACATCCAAAGTTGAAAAATCGTTTGCATCCAGACAGATGCCATCCAAGGCTGCCAAATCTTTTACATCCAGATAGACGTCATCCAAAGTTGAAAAATCATTTACATCCAGATAGACGACATTCAAAGTTGACCAATTGTTTACATACAGATAAACAACATCCAAAGTTGACAAATCGTTTACATACAGATAAACGACATCCAAAGTTGACAAACAACATCCAAAGTTGTCAAATCGTTTACATCCAGATAGACAACATCCAAAGTTGACAAATCGTTTACATCCAGATAGACGACATCCAAAGTTGACAAATCGTTTACACCCAAATAGACGACATCCAAAGTTGACAAATCGTTTACATCCAGATAGACAACATCCAAAGTTAACAAATCGTTTACATCCAGATAGACGACATCCAAAGCTGCCAAATTGTTTACACCCAAATAGACGACATCCAAAGTTGACAAATCATTTACATCCAGATAGACGACATCCAAAGTTGTTAAATAGTTTACATCCCGATAGACGACATCCAAAGTTCACAAATCGTTTACATCCCAATAGACGACATCCAAAGTTCACAAATCGTTTACATCCAGATAGACGACATCCAAAGTTGCCACGTCCACTTACATCCAGATAGGCGACATCCACAGGTGCCACATCCGTTTACATCAGTCATTCAATAAGTAATGAATAACCTACAGACAGGAAAGCACGCTGGGACAGATATTTAAGACATGAATGAAGAGGT
>NC_089777.1:12121197-12203697 GCF_040412425.1 Macrobrachium rosenbergii | reverse complement strand
CAAAATGTACTGCATAAGTATACACTGGAAAAAATGCAACCTCTTATTTTCCTCTCTCTCATAAATGACAGTTCAGTATGCAGGTAGCCTACCTGTGTTCACCCACAGCCTACAATGGTTTCATGAGCATTAATATATTTTTGTACAGCAACTTTCTTATCAGTTGTTACCACATCGTATTGTCATACACAAAATACAAAATGTGTAAGAACTACTGACCCAGGCTAGCCTAGGTTTTACACTCACAGTATCCATTTGCATAAGTCATATAGGCTATTACAGCTGTATTTAAGATAATAGGTAATGGTAATGAAACTTATTTTACTAACAGAATCCACTCATACTGTATTTTTTTCTTGATATATCAACGTAATATGTATAAAAAATCTAATCGTCCCACTATTTGTAATGCTTACTTTCTCAGAATCAGCTGATTAAGCCTACTAGCAAAAGCATTAGAAGAATAACTTTTTGTTACTAAAAGTTACGAAGGTAGTAATAGGATTATTATTTTCATTATTGTACATAAATGTAAAATGCATATACAAAGGTAAACTAACATATTTTATGTTCAAGTAAAATCCCTCAAAATCGCAAAACAGCTGTTTCCAGATTCATTGTTTATGTCATACTAGATGTTGTTTATGTCAGTTCTTTGGTAAGTGGCTGTTAATTATTAGGGATGGTTATGAATTGCTACATAAGCCATAAGTTTGGTAACCTTGTTTGAAAATAAATCTAAAAAAATTAAATTTGTTTGGTTTGTAATATACAGTAGTGTTTGTGCAATACATTACAGCACCCTGTATTTACATCTTCAGTACACATGGCATTTCTCAATGATGACTGTTCAAAGCAAATTAATTTTTAGAACATTACAAAAAAGTTATTGGAATTAATGAGTACATGCATATGTACCTCAATTGTTGTTCTCTCTCTCTCTCTCTCTCTCTCTCTCTACCATATCTCATTACTGTACAAATCCTTTAATGAAATATGAATTACTGTACCATAAGCATAACACCAGAAAACTAAACAAACTCCAGGAAGTTCTTGACATCATCAAATGAGAGCATGCACACATGGGTATGTGTTGCCATTTTTTTTTCTTGATTTACTGTACAGTATTTCATTACAAGTTAGCTGACCCTAAGTATGACTATCACACATCATAACAATACACAAGAGAATATTTTATCACTTGATATTTCATCTCTACAGTAATCACTTTAAACATAATTAAAATGCGAATTTCACATGTAGGCAAGACAAAACCAAACAGACTGTAGCAAGTTCAAATACCCCATCAAATGAATGTGTGTGTGTGTGTGTGTGCAAATCTACATACCCTATGCACACGACAGCATTTATGTTTTGGTTTGAAAAATAAAAATCTGAAAATACCGTAAAAATATATTTCACAATTATACTGGCTCTGATGTAAACATTCCTTAGTTATCTCTCTCCTTCTCTCCAGACTGGCCCTCCTCTCCCAAATAACACCCCTTATACCTTAAGCTTCTCAAGACTTTTCAAAAACAACTCAGTTCTGAGTGTAAGCAGTGTTACCATAATTTTTGTGATGAAGTGCAACATTGCCAACCGTCAGAAGGCAGTTTTTCCAAATTTTTAAAAATTTATATATATCATAGATCTTTGGGGCCTTGGTCCGGTTATGCCAGATAATGGTGTCTAGATAAATGAGGGATTACTTTGTCGGATAATGGCGTCTGGATAAATGAGGGATTACTTTTAAGTCTACTTTCTCCAGTGAGTGAAATAAGGGACAAAAACTAAGATATATTTCACAATCTGCAATTTCAGTAAGATTAAATAATATAATTTCAATAAAAATAATAAGCTAAAACAAATTTCAGTGAGCAAAAAATATAATTTCAATATGAATAATAAAATGTATTTCACAAAGAATAAAATTATTGAAACAATTCAAGTCCTGTTAAAAAATCTATTTCCGCATTAAGAGCACATTTATTGTGAAACCAATTTTCAAAAGTAAGTTTTATTCTAAAGGAGACTAAAAACAACCAGTACTGTTGAATAAATCGCAATTTCAAAAAAAAAAAAAATAATAAACTACAGTTCCAGTGAATGAGGAAATCGAAATTAAGAAAAAAATGTCCTTCAACTTGAGTGAAACAAGTGAATAATGATAACAGATACTGCTTTCCCCTTCGCAATTTTAGTAAGGCAAAAGTAGATAAACGATAATGATGAAAATGAAAGACTCTTTTCCATTTGGGGATTCGAAAGAGAAAGCAATAAAATAACTGAGAACACTAAAAAAAAAGACCATCCTTATCCAAAAAGGTTGGTCGTTTCAGATTCTGTCAATTTTGTGACAGCATGGGTCTTTTGCGGAGTGTAGTAAGGCGTTGGAGGGGATATGAGGACTGATGTGGACCTCTGCACTTTCCATACCAATAAAAATGATACACGAGGTTTGAGGAGTTTCTGAGCATGAATCGAAACAATGCTAATTTAAATAAGTCGGAATTCCAGCGCAATTTTTCCAACGCAAAGATTAAATTGACGGCAGTCGATGCTCTCGTCTAAACCAGAACAGAAGACACGAAAACAAAGGCCCAAAGAGACAAATATAAGACTTAACCCTCTTCAAGAATGGAAGACGTGGAGTCAGGTCACAGGGTAGAAGGCGCACCAAATATCCACTTCATTCAGAATCCTATAGTCTGAGAAAGGATGCCGTGCAAATCATGAAAACTCAACAGGACTTTAAAAAAAGTAAATTCTAAATGTTACTGTGAATATTAAAACATTAAACTTTATTTCAAGATCATCATATTTTTAATAATGGCTTTTATTGTACTTGTCTTGACGTTCAGCCCACACTCAGGACAGGTCATCTTCCACTACACACCTCGACCCCTCTGAGCACTCTTGCCTAACAACTGTATTGTTTGTTGGTGCTGTGTCTCTCGCAAGACGTTGCTATGCTCAACGAACTTCTCTCATGAGACAAAACTCAAACTACAAATTTCTTTTCCCAAATAAGGTTCAGGGCATTCGTGCCCACGGACGACCAGTGGGGTCAACTCCTTGACAACGGTACGTGGACAGGCCTCATCAAAGCCCTGATCCAAGAGGAGGCCGATTTTGGGACGTGCGTCTTCCCTTCGTTCAAGAGGAACGCCGTCGTCGACTTCACCAGGATGTATGCTTCAGAACCCTTCCTCATCGTCACTCTCAAACCTCAGCGCCTGCCGCAGTACCTGGCCATCATTAGACCCTTCACCAGTAAGCGCTTTAAATGAGAGGCTGTTGCTTGTACACATTTATTCCTATAAAGTGACCAGATATTCAGTCCCGTAGATAAAGCTATCACAGTTCATGTGTAGGTTTTTTTTTTTTTTTTTTTTGTGATACTCCACACCCGGATTTTGTCTTAAGTATCGGTGTGACATTCCAGGATCCCGGGTATGGAGAACATCCCCAGTTATAGGTCATGTTGAGGTGATTCTTTTGAAATGTTACTCATCACTGCCACATTTACACTTGAAATCTCTGAATCGTGGATCAATTCCCTGCGCAGAAAACTTCCACAGTATTTCAAATTCCTACAAATATCACCTAAACATTCCTTTCGAAAATGCTATGCGTGTTTGACAACTCAGAAACAGGGTAAACTGGAACTCTTTCTCTCCCCTCTCTCTCTCTCTCTCTCTCTCTCTCTCTCTCTCTCTCTCTCTCTCTCTCTCTCTCTCTGGACTCAACCCACAGATTCTCTCTCTCTCTCCCACCATCCTCAAAATGGATACTCTAAGCCAATCTTTCCTACATAAATAGATTTATTATCAAACAAACCCAACAAGTAATGAATTAACAAAGAAAAGATTAATAAATGAATTATCAAGTCAAAAATAGTCTAATTCTTTAATCCTCTGGCTAAAAAGACCACTCAAAACTCTCCATCTTAGACATTATCATCCCAGTCTTAAAGTCAACCACAGTGAAATAACCACTAAACTGCAAAGATTGCAGTGTCCTTTCTCTATCACCACAGCAACCCCACAGACATCTGTTGAAAATCAAACAAAATCATCTCCCAAAATACACAAGTGTACACAATAATCTAAAATGCTTAAACTCAAATCAGAACACAATAAAATAGAATATCAAAGTGACATAAATTTTATGTCCTTCCCATAAATTCAGTGTCTTGGATAAAAATTCACAAGAACATCCACAATCTGGATACCTTAACTGCCGGTTTCTAAGGCAAACACACAAAAGCCACGTCTGGGCGATATCGTTCTCGCTAAGTTAATAATCAACCAGACCTAACTTTTGGGCACAATTAGACATAATCTCCATTTTCTAACGCTGAACTTACGTGCTTGCATACCAACTCGGCCGGTTGCCTCACATATCAGTAATAGGTTTGAAAAACAGCTGTAAACGAACTATCTGCTGAAAAATTTTGCCTAGCGAGTCCTAGTTCACCTTATAAGAATCACACTATGACTGAATATACACAGTAATTCTAAAATCAAACACATTACCCCATATAAAGTCAAAGGCTCACCAGCAACATACTGGAACACCTGCCCAGTAAACCTCCATTTTCCTCAAGGAAAGAGGTTGCTTTCCCCCTCCCCTCCCCCAATACCTCTTTCATGCTCTATCCATCCCTTTCTTAGTCTTCCTCTGCTCCTTCTGACCACTTTTCAGTTGTATCATCCCATTCTTTCCACATCACCTAAATACTCGGATCCATCCCTTCACCTTCAATCATTCTCTTTACCATTCCTTCTACGTATCTCCGCATTTTTTACATTTCCAGTTCTTACAGAATAGAACAGAATATAAAACTCTGGCAAAAAGCCAAGTGCTGGGACCTATGAAGCCATTCAGCACTGAAAGGGAAATTGACATTGACAGTAAGAGGGTCTGAAAGGTGTAACAGGAAGAAAACCTTTGCACTTAGTACCAGTCAAAAACTATGAACAGTAAAAGTGAAAGAGGTTGCCTAGTGAAGGAAGCTCAAAGACCCTTAAGTAATGCCTACAGGGAGCACTGATGGCAACCCCTACAGGTTTCAGTTCTTATACAACAAACACTACAGGAACAATTAATCTCTACAGTTTCCATTTTCCTTCTCTCTTTGCATTCGATATTCACACTTCACTTCCACAGCGGAGACTTGGTTCAACTATCACTTTACATTTTCCAACCTCGGCTTCCAACGTCACTCCTGATTTCTTTTCAATCTTGTGTGCACATCTTGACTTTTCTTGCTTCGTCTATCTCTTTGATCTACATCTTACCTCATTTTATCAACAATGAGAATCTTTACTTCCAAATGCTTATGAGAATCTATCGGATGGATTAGAGTGCTTCGGTCACTGAATCTTTAAACATGTGAATATAGCAGTAGAAATACGGATACATTTATATCTTTTAACATTCCATCGTTTTAACTACTTGCATACAGCAACTGAAATTCGATTAAATGCAAATCTTTTAATTCACTTAACCTTTAACATTGTAAAATTTGATAAACTTACACATTTTATTTCACTGAACTCAAAATCATATGGACATAGGTCTTGCAATATAGGTAAACTCATTTCTCTTCATTCACTGAAATCTTAAAACACAAGGACATTGGTCTTACAATAAGGATAAACATAATTTTTTAATTCCCTGAATCTTGTAACTGTGTTGGTAGAGCAAATGAAATTTGCAAATTTATCACTTATCTCAAACCTCAATTCCGACAAAAATACCTAGCCTTCACAAGAATGTGCCTTGTATGGAAATGCTGCCTTATTATTATTATTATTATTATTATTATTATTATTATTATTATTATTACTATTAGCAAACAACATGGATGAAGCCTGAAAGATCTGTAACTTCTTAAGGATGCTTCCATGCAATACTGTGCCAATAAATGAAAACAATAAAACAGTTTCTGCACAATCCAGCCATTAGGAAAGTTAGTTACTTTAAATTACAAGTAGAGCAGACACTGAAATAAACATAATTATGAATCAAAAGAAAAAGAATTCTAGTTTCATTCCCTGACACGATGCAATACTGTGAATGGAGTATCCAAAATTCTTACCTGATGACCCCTTCCAGTGAGTATGTGGATCGCAGTCTCCGTGACTTCCTTGGTTGTTGGCTTATCCTTCTGGTTCCTGCACAGAGGATTGTGGGAGTTGTCTAAACTGACGACACGCACGCGGGAGCAGTTCACAGATCCTCCTGACAGATCCACCATGACCTACGCCTTCGTCTACACTTGGAGTCTCCTGCTCCAGCAGACGCCAACCCAGGATCCTTCGGACTTCTACGGCAGGGTGAGTATAAGTCCTTCGCCGAGAGATCTGTAGGATGATGCCAGAGGCTTAGCAGCTGACTGACTGATTTTCCTGAGGTATTTTGGAGTCAAAACAATTATGGGCATCAGCGTGTGGTGACGTAATTTTGAAAAATTACAACTAGTGAAAAAGGGAAAGGTTTATAAGACATATGAATATGAGGTTTCATCAGATCGTTTGCAAATGCTATCATAAAATTCCACACAAAAAAGGTTTAAAAAAACACTAAAGACGTGAATAAAAAAAATGAGATAAATTTGTCTCAAACTGCTTCAAAAATGTCAATTTAAATAAACAAGGAAAAAAAGTTGAAAGATGAAACTGAATAAAAGGTAATCAAACTGCAGGATAACCAAATTGCTATCGACTGACATAAAAAGTAAATTAATGAATCAGACAATAAAAGCTAAACAACGAATAAACAGACGACTGGCATAAATCGAAATATGATGTAATCAAATATTCCTTATAACATCAAAAACAAAACTAATAGCTACCACTACATGAAATGACAAACACTAGATATGCCAGAACAATTATATGACAAGATGTATAGAACATATTTTCGAAACGTGAATCACTGCCTCATGTCTTGACTGGGAAGTTGATGATTGTTGAACTAACAACCGACTCCAGCTTTGATACTCTTCTGCACCAAACGGCAAATCAATTTCAATTGACAAAAAAACAGTGTCCTTTATTTGCTACATTTAAGTAGATGCACAGCCCATTTCTATTTCTACACGTTTTTCTGTTAATTCTCTTCATTTCAGTTGTCTGGATCATCACCTTTGAGTTTTGGGACCATTTGAAAGTTTAATAATTCTCACCCCGTAATACTTTTTCTCACTAGTATGGTTAGCTGTTGAACGATATGCAACTCTCTCTCTCTCTCTCTCTCTCTCTCTCTCTCTCTCTCTCTCTCTCTCTCTCTCTCTCTCTCTCTCTCTCTCTTCGTGTTATTCATTCTGAGTGATACAATGTGATGGTAGCGTGCTGAACGAAATTCAGTTTTTATTGTTTACTCTTGCTAATTTATAAAGATTTACTAGAAATGTCAATGACGGAGATGGTTTGGACATGTGATAAAAATGGGTGAGCAGCAGTTAGACAAATAATAGTAGAGTATACATGGAAAAGTAACAAAATGAGTTAGAATACCCTGCACACCCGTAGAAGGGGAACAACTGAAGGCCTACAATGTGATGTACTGTTCAGATGAGAATTCAGTCAGAAAATACAGATTACAGACGCTAGTGGAGATGGCTCATTTCACGTCTATAACTCCGCAGAAGGAAATTATGACATAAAACAAAACGCTAAAGGCGATGAAGGTGGTTTACTGAATTCAGATTTTTCTCCTTGCCTCCACAGACTTGGTTGTCTTGCTGGATGGTGTTCAGCTTCCTCGTCTCGACAGTTTACAGGACGGCCCTGTTTGCCAGTCTGCTGGTGCCCCAGATGAACGACCCCATCGACTCGATCCCCCAACTCCTGAAGCAGCGTGGGTGGACGTGGGGTATGGAGCCTCACTACAGCGTGGGCTGGCAGTTCCTGACGGAGAGCACCGTTCCTGATATTCAGAAGATTGCAAAGGCGTTACAGGTTAAGTCTCTCTCTCTCTCTCTCTCTCTGTTATATATATATATCATTACAGTTATTTCTGCATCAGGTAAACAAAATTTCATATGAAAAAAAAGCCAATAGTCCCACTTACATAATTATGTATACGGATGTGAAATAGAGAAAACAGAGAAAGGGAAATAAAGAAATAAAATGATATTTTCATAATAAAATAAATTTTTGAACATACTTACCTGGTAGTTATATATATGGCTTAAGTCCCTGGCGGCAGAATTCAAAACTGTGGCAATGTCGCCTATGGGTGATCAGGTGTACCACTGGTGCGCCACTCTGCCGGGTACCTTGAACCATCCAGCTGTTCTCAGATCTTCATGCCCCTAGTCTCTCTGGGGGAGGAGGGTGGGGTGTCATATATAACTACCAGGTAAGTATGTTCAAAAATTTATTTTATTATGAAAATATCATTTTTAAACATCTGACTTACCTAGTGATTATATACTGTTGACACCTTTGGTGGAGGGTCAGAGACAGCCAACATCTTTAGATTTTGCTTGGGGTTATTAAAGACCAGCAAGGTTCTTACACCTGGTTTAAGGAAGCTGACTTCAATGAACTCCCCCTCATTATGTCTACTTTCCTTAAGAGGATCAACGATCCACTCAGGGGGCTGAAGACCTCTAGGAGCCTGCCAACAGGTATACCAACCTCTATGTGACAGACAACCTATAATGCCCTTGTTCGGGCGTACTTGAGAGAACAAACTGATCTGACTGAAATCAATGATTCACGGAGGAAGATTGGTCCAATCTCACAAACAACCATAAGATTACAACTATTCAGGCAAGAATCAAGGGCATCCCGAATTATGGGATTGCAGGGTAGTCCCCTCTCCCTTTTACAAGGTTAGCTGCTATAAACGGTCCCAGTGTACAACGGTCGTCATAAACGTTTGTACTTGCTTCCAAGTAGTGTGAGGGCAGAAACACTGACTTGCTTCTCCAGAAAGTGGGAGTCCATGATACTTTAGCGGGACTATTCTGTCTAAAGGCTACAGAGGGTTGCAACCGCTCTGACCTCATGAGTTTTAACCTTCCCCAGAAGCTTAGGTCAGCTTCATTACATTCTGAATCTTGCTTCCCTTATCAACTGTCTAATGAAAAAGGATAACACATTCTTTGACATTTGGTAGAGGAAGACTGTAGCAGGCACCCAAAGCCTCTGACCTGCCGCCGTAAAAATTCTTAAGTCCTTTGCGGTGCTCTCAGGCTCTTACTGGACAGAGGACTCTACTCTAACTCCTCACCTGCGATCTCTGCCAGTTGCTAATCTCAGACAGGCCATGGTTGTGAAGGCGTTCATTCTTAGCTAAAAAACCCCCAATTGTAGAGAGCAGATAGCTTTGCGTTCCTAAAACCGACAGTTTTATTGAAAGCATGTACTTCACCAGCTCTTTTAGCTGTCGCCAAACAGCCAAAAATAAGTCTTCATTGTGAGATCTTTAAATGAAATCTTGCAGGTTCGAGAACCTATCGGACTATGAACTGAGATCACGTCTGGAGTTCACGCTGGTGAGATCTGACTTTTCTCTTTGGTAGTCTCGAATGATCTGATAAGGTCTTGAGAGATCATGATAGCAGACAAGTCCAAGTTCTGTGTCTGAAGACCGCTGTAACATGCTCCTGTATCCCTTAATGGTAGAGACTGAAAAGTTACGTCTCCTCTTAAGGTAAAAGAAGAAAATCCATATCTGGAGTCACAGAGAGTACTGGACGAGACACGGAGTTGTTTTACCAACCTCTAAAAATATCCCACTTGGATTGGTATACCTGATGGTAGATGACCTCCCTAGCTCTTGCAGTCAGCTCTATGCCTCTTGAAAATCCTCTAGCTCTTGAGAGTTTTCGATAGTCTGAGAAGAGGCCAGATGCATTACTATGGAGGTTTGGTGATACCCTTTCCAAGTGGGGTTGTTTGAGTAGTCTGGCCTTGGGGGCAGACTGCTCGGCGTGTCCACCATCCATTCCGCACCTCTGGAACCATTCTGCTGTTGGCCCAAGGGGACCACTAAAGTCATCCTGGCGCTCTCGTGGGACACGAACTTCTGAATGACTCTGTTTATGATCTTGAAGGGGGGAAAGGCGTAAACGTCCAGGTTGGACCAATTTAAAAGGAACGCATCTATGTGCATTGCCTCGGGGTCTGGCACAGGAGAGCAGTACGTCTCCATCCTCTTCATTTGAGCTGGCAGAAGAGGTCTGTCATGGACGACCCCAAAATCATACAGTGCTCTGCAGACATCTTGGTGAAGAGAGTCCATTCTGTTACAGGACTTGGCCTTTCCCTGCTCCAGACTGTCTGCCTCACATTCTTTCCCCTGAATGAAACGTGTCAACAATGTCACATTTTCTCCTTGGCCCCAGATAAGGAGTTGCCTCGGCGTTTAAGTACCAGTGACTGGGTGAGGTTCCTCCTTGTTTGTTGATGTAGGTGCTTGCCGTGTCGTGTTGTCGGAGTTGACCTGTACGACCTTGTCTTGGACTGAGTGTTGTAACTCTTTGAGGGCTAAAAATATTGCAGTCAGCACCTTTTGATTTATGTGGAGCTTCTCTTGCTCTCTGGTCCAGAATCCTGATACTTCCAACTTTCCCAATGTTGCTCCCCACCCCGAGTCCAGCGCGTCGAAAAAGAACAACACTAGGTGGGTTCTTCTGTTTAATGGCCCTCCTGAAGAAGCTTGACTGGGTCGTTCCACCACTGAAGGCACTGTTCATAGCCTCTGAAATGGGGATACACTCTTTCTCTAGCCCATCTTCTCTGCTCAATACCGATTGAGAATTGGAATTGGAGTGGGCGAAGGATTTAGTCTTCCTAAGAAACGAACTGTTTAGCGAGGAAAGAGGGTCCTAGCAGGCTCATCCATTCCTACTTGGCACCTCCGTTTCCCAGAAAAGTCCTTTAATTTTACTAGGTCTGTTCCATCCTTGATGGTGACGGAAAAACGAAATCGAGACTGAATCCTCATCCTAGATACGGGATCTCTTGAGATGAGGTCAGATGTGACTTCTGCTGTTGCCAGAAGTCCTAGTTCCTCTGATAAACAGCTGTCGTTTGAAGATCCTCGGTTGAACAGCGATTGAAGGAAGGAGCTCTGAGAAGCCAGTCGTCCAGATACAGAGGAAGCCCTGATGCCTCACCGTGTGCAGCATTCCACCATTCGACATCAGTCTAGTGTGAATATTTGGGCGCCGTGTTTAGGCCCGAAGCAAGAGCGAAAACTGGAATACCTGTTCCTGAGACGAATCTCGGTATTTCTTGAAGCCCGGGTGGATACAAGATGTATGGAGATATCGTCCTGAAAGGTCAAAACCATCCAGTCGTGTTGTCTGACTGCGCTAACACTGATTTTGTTGTTTTTCCATGGAAAACTTAGGTAGCTTTTGTACAAAGCGTTGAGCACTCCACATCAGTACTGGTCTCCAACCCCCCGAGCTCTTGGGAACCAGGAAAAGGCGGTTGTAGAATCCTGGCGAATCCAGATTTTGTATTTTCTCTATTGCGTTTTTCTGCAATAATAACGAAACTTGCTGTCAGATCGCGCTGTACTGGACTCAAATCTCTGTATCTGGGGAGACAGATCTATTAGTTTGTCTGCCAGCAGAGGGCTTTCTTGGAAGAGGATTTTGTATCCATCAACCGTTAGTTGAATGGACAAGGATCCAAAACCACTCTTTTTCTCGTACCTGCCAGAAGTTTAACAGCCTGGCACCTACAGCCACTGCCTGAAGGAAACGTCAAGTCCTGTTTCTTCTGTCTAAGCTCCTTGCTGCCAGATCTTCTACCGCCCTCGGGGAACGCACTCTACCTGAAGACCGTTACGAAAAGAGCTGAGATCCCTGAAGCACAGAAGCCTCAGCCTTACTCTTTTAGTCATGAAAAAGTCGTTGGTAAGACTTTCTTTGCTATCTTCGATATAAGATCTTGTGTGGTTTCTGAGCTAAGGAGGTAGAAATCTTTAACCAAAGATCTTGGGAAGAGGTGAGAGGGAAAAGGAGGCGTAAATTAATTCCGCTTTTGACTGGATGTGACCCCATTAGCTAGGAAAGAGCAAAAGATGGGTCCTTTTCTTCAAGATTCCTGCTGAGAAGCGCAGCTAGTCATTGCACCGTCTCTGATTCCTTTATCCATACACGACATAAGATGTACAAATTCTTCTTTGTCGGTCGTGCTGAATAATCCCATCTTTCTTCCTAACGCTCCCAGGGTCCAGTCCAGAAAGTTAAAGACCTCGAAGGCCCTAAAAATTCCTTTGAGGAGGTGGTCCAACTCTGATGTTGACCAACAAAACTTCGTTCTCCCCATGGCCACTCGGCGAGATGAATCAACAAGATTCGAGAAGTCTCCTCGGGAAGAGGCAGGTATTCCAAGGCTGAACGATTCTCCCGTTTGATACCAAACGCTCGATCTTCGACCTTAGTTGGCTGGAGGAAAGCAAGGCTGTCTTCCTTGTTCTTTCTTTGAAAGCATCCATTCATTCGTATTTTGAGAGCTCTCTTGGACGGGCGGGACAAAACCATCTTCATAAGCTGACTCCTTGGCGTAGCTACGAGTAAATTCTGAAAGGTGAGAGCGAGAGCCGTCGGAATAAAGTTTTCCAGAAAACCTCGCCAAAAAGTTTCATAAGTTTTTTTGAAGTCTGATGAAAGTTGAAGAGCCTTTACTATCTTCTTCTTCGAAACTTGTTCGATCAGATCCACAGAGACTGAAGGATATCATCAATCTCTTCTTCTGATTGACCAAAAACCAAAGAAGCGACTTCTTTCAAAGTATCACCTTGACGCTCGGCGTCCTGGTGTCCAGTCTCGTGACGTCTGGTGTCTTCGTGACGCCTGGCGTCCTGGCGTCCAGATTCTTGACGTCTGGCGTCCTGGCGACCAAGATCTTGACGCCTGGCGTCCTGGCGTCCATCCTCTTGAGCTACTCGGGCGTCCTGGCGTCCAGACTTCTGACAATCATTGTTCCGTCCAACCTTAAGGTGCAAGCGAGAACTGGCATACAAATAGACATCTGTCAAAAGCTTCATCGGGCTGACGTAAAATGATTGAGGTTTCTTGAATGGGCGAAACATTTCGTTGGCTGTCCCTTGTAACCGCACCACAAGTCACTTGAGCTGGCATGCCTGTGCGACATCGGTCAAAGATTTCCTCCAGAGCGTGCAACCATCGGTGGACAAACATCTGCATCCGTCCATCTGCAGGCTGAAAGACTTGCATCGGGAAGAGTTTCCCGTTGCATGTCTAGATTAAAGACTGATCTGCGAACTACCTGTTATGAGGATCGACATGAGGCCGCAATATCAACTACTAATTCATTTTCATACGATCGGCGATTGATAAGTTCCAGCGACGCCACTCGGTCTTATTGGCCCCTTCGTCATCAGGAAGCGAGCGACCGCCGTGCGACAACATCGTCTACTTTTCACTGAGCAATTGTCGAACTAAGAGGAACGCTCTGGCTGCTCAGTGACTACATCCCGGGTAGGAAGTGTCAAATCGGCGCCTTCGCTCCGAGAAGGAAGTTTCCAGCACGGTCTCCCGATAAGGTCGTATGACTTGGTCCCTTCTAGTAACAGCGTCCTCCACGTGAGGATGGCTCACTTTAACCTCGCCTTTCCTATGGCGAGGGTGGCGTCTAGGGCGTCAACAGTGCGCTCGAGGGCGACTGCTCATTGGCTAAAGCCTCTCGCCTCCATGCGTCTGTCGACATTCGGCTATACGGGGTTGGTGAGCTTTGGAGAGGTCTGGGACTAGGAGCACGACAAGGACCGAGCAACGCACCCTCCACAACACTTGCTCTTAGTACTTTCTTTCTCATTAGCACTTCCAGATGTTTCCAGATCTCTGACATTCGACCTAAATCCTCTCTGTGTCTCTTGCGAGGATTCTACCTTTTGTCAAGGAGTTTGAATGGCCAAATGTCATGTCCTTGAGGTTGGTTCTATCAGTATCAGTGGGGTTCTGGGACTACTACTAGAGGAATGAATAATAGGATTGATATGAGGAGAATCTTCAATTCCTGACTATCTCTAGAAGAAAGCGAATTTACTCTCCAGCTCTTCTAGTCCTATCCTTTCAAGCTTAAAACATATCGGTAGTAATCCATCACTCTCTTTCTGATAAACCAAAACATTCATCACATCTATCCTTTAACTGCAATTTCCAGCATTTTTACACAAGTAGAGTGGGGATCCAAATGGCTTTAACAGGCGGGTTTACACCTCACACACATTCTCCTCTGAAGCAGAGTCAGACATCTTGGAAAGTGAAAAAATGCATTAAGAAAAAATCCACAGCGAACGAGTCCAAAATCAACAATATCTAACAAATCAGAAAATCCGTCAAATCCAAAAAACAATGAAGCCAAAGCCAAGTGTACTTCACAAACTCTGTGAAAATCAGGCCAAAGCAGTAAAGTGTAACGATGCAACCGGTATGGCGCGAGGAAGATCGAGGAACAGTTGGAATGGTTCAAGGTACCTGGGTAGAGGCGCACTGGTGGTACCTGACTACCATACGGCGATTGCGCGAGTTTTGAAATTCTGCCGTAGCGTCAGGGACTTCGCTATATATATAACTACCAGAGTAAGTCAGATGTTTAAAAAATGTTAATCAACACTCAAATAGGAAGGAAGGTAACATCACTTGCCTTAAATCATGTTTTAGCATAATCCGGACAATACGCAGTCAGAGAGCAATACAATCATGGCTTATGACACAAATGCCAAGAGCTCTTACTCTCAAAAAGGGCATATGTGATCAGAGCCATGTACATAACATTTCAAAATCTTTCGTCTTCTTCTTGTGCAGAGACTGCTTTACAGAAATCTAACATGATCAAACAAGAGCTGCATGTAGGTGAGTATGATTGGCATTTTAAAAGCAAAACTAAAAATCCAAGTTGTTTCTAGAACGAATCAGCAATTGTTATTCCTGACCTGTCATCGCTTTATCTTAACTGGTGACAGATGGCACATCTGGTCTAAAACTCGACTCTCTCTCCCCCCCGCTACTATGCTGTTATCAAGAAAGACATTAATTCTAAATTATGCTGTTAAGTTATCTAAATCATTCATTCTTGTGAGATCTGACATTACTACATACGATATTTCAACAATTGTTATCATTACATAGAACACAGGATAAATAGAAGAGTAAATATATCAAAACTATGGGATGATATATACATATTACAAGACAACGTCATGAAATTCCTGCTAACCCGAAGATTAGTTAATCGGGTCTGAATCATGACTCAGGCAAGGATAAATAGTCGCAATTACATTTGTTTTTCCAAAAATTTTCTCTATCTCTGCACAGTATGGTTAGAAAAATCAGTCAGGGGAGCTACTAAGGCTGAGAAATTCGGACAGACTCGGCGATAAAGTCCAGCCATGTCCAAAAGTCTTTGTAGAGGTTTCCTCGTAGTTGGGGAGGCAGCTTTTACTAGAATACCTTCTGCATTAGCAAGAAACCTTTTCAACTTCAAATCCCAGATACTGAACAGTTGCATTTCCAGACTCACTTTTGTAGAAGTTGATTGTTGAGTCATAGCTATATGTTTCTTGAACACTTTCCTTAAAATCTTCAGATGTTCTTCTGTACTAGAATAAATCACAATGTCATCCAAGGTATACAACCACTCCTCCCTGTAGTCTAACGGTTGATCCATCCTTTCGTTGGAATGTTGCAGGTGCATTCATCAAACCAAATGGCAAAACAATTGTATTGATACGGTCAAAGATAATGAAAACTGACAACAGCAGTATTCTCATCTAGGAATTTGATAATATCCTTTCAACAAGTCTATCTTGGAAACAAATTTAGCTTGCCCAATATTTATCAATTGATCAACAAGAGGCAAGAGATAATTATCAGCCACAATGATGGAATTCAGTTTCTATAATCAGTACATCCTAAATGAGCCATCTGGTTTCTTCACTAACACACAAGGAGAACTATAATGACTTGAACTGGGTTCTGCTAATCCATGCTGCAATAAATATTCAACTTCTTTCCTCAAAACATCTCGATGAAAAGGTGATAAGCGATAAGCTCTCTGTTTAAAAGGTTTTCCATCTTCTCTGATCTTTATCTCATGCTTTTGTGAATCGGTACACTAGGTACATCTGCAAAAATTTCCAGAAACTTCAGATCACCTCCTTATTTCACCACTTTGCTCAACACTCATGTTTTTAGTTCATCCCTCCTAAATTTTTCAATATGGAAGAATTGTTCATCTTATTTTCAGCTCCCCAATTCGTAGCCATCATCGTCCTCTGCCAGATGAAGTTGTCTGTGTTATTTACACTGTTTCAGTTTATTCTCTGGGAAGTAAGGCTTTAAAGATTCATGTATCTTCCTCTGTCATTTCCTTCTTCCTGGTGTTTCAAATCATAAGTTCGATCCTTAACTTCTCTAACTATCCTATAATGTGGAAACTTATTGGTAAGGGAAATCTCTTTTCACTAGTAAAAATTACTAGAACTGCTGTCTACACTAAAATTTCTTAGCTTAGTCTTAGCATCATATTTCCTTTTCATTTTCTCTAGACTTATTTTCAGATTTTCTAAAGAGAATTTTCTAATTTCTTAACCTTTTCCTCAAGTTCTTCACATATTCTCCTCAGATTTCCTCTTGATTTTCTTCCCAATTCTCTGCAAGAATCTTCAATGGACATCTCATGTCTCGACCAAAAATCATTTCATTTGGTGAACATCCCATACTTTCTTGATAAGCATTCCTGACTTCAAACAACATCAAGATAAACCAACATCCCATTCTTCACGATCAATTACAGTACTTGGTTATACTTTTCAAAGTCTGGTAGAAGACCTTTCCAAGGCTCCATGTGTCTCTAGATGATAAGCAGTTGATAGCATTTGTTTCACTCTAACAAGTTCATCATCTGGAACAATTTGAAGTAAGATTCGTTTCCTCTTTCTTACTAGATAATTTCTACTGGTATTCCCAAACTTGGGAGAAAAAGCTCACCAACTTCTCCAACAATTGCCTTTGCATATACTTCTTAAAGGTGCACTCAGGTTGCCTTGTCACTGGACCTAATAATGTTAACAGATATTCATTTCCTTTCTTTGTTTTCAGGCTTGGCCCAACCATCTATAATCACCTTGCTAAAGGTTCTCCTCTAACTTCTATGTTTGTAGAGGCTTTCTGAATGGTTTCATTCAGGTTTTCAGCTATTTGGCATCAGTGTGACACTCTCTGTAAACCTGTAACATCCTTGTAAGTCAGGCCAGAAAAAATGCTTCACAATCTTCTCCACAGTCTTCCTGATTCCCCTTATGTCAGACTCGTGCGCTACTGCTTACCACTTGCTTCCTCAATGGATATGGAATCAAAAATTTTATGATATTCGCCCCATTCAGCATTTCCTGTGGTATATCACGGTCGATGCTTCCTCATTAACAATCTTCCTTTAGATAATAACAGGTAGGAGTTTGTTGCATTTCTTCTCCGATCAACAACTCTGAAGAACAAGATCCAGCTGACATTGTATCCTTCTTCTGCAGTTCATTAGCCTTTTTATAGTCATGACCAGCTTCAGAGGCTGAACTCTCAACATCTGCTAACTCTGCTACTGTAGTTTCACTACTATCTTGAGAACACTTTGACTACTCTTGGTCTCCAAGAACAACAGGATATCTTCTTCTTGGGTAATCTCTTCATTCTACTAACACTAGAAACTACTTTTCCTGGAACAGCTATTCTAAGCTCAGATCCATTCAGCAGTCCTTCTGGTACAGGTAAATCCTCAGTTTCTTCACTTGCAGATGTGGATTCTCTTCATACTCCTGGTAGTTACACAACCTGGAAATAGAAACAGGTGGGGATTTTTCTTCTCTAAATCTACCACAGGACTAATCCTCAACGGTTTGTCTGTCACTATAGGACAAGGAAAAAATGGTACACCACCAACTTCGTTACCCAGTAAAACATGCACATTCAACAGCTAGCGAGTCCTTTCGAGTAAAATCAAGATTCCTGTCAATTCACAGGACAGATTGCAGAGTGGCAAATAGGAGTTACCTCTTCTCTTCCTATGCCCTTCAAAATAACGCTGAATCTCTGGTGAGTTATTTGCTCACTACTGTGGTGAAACTTTGAACTACCACACTATGGTTACTCGGTAACATGTAATACCTTGGCTGGTACCAGCCTCCCTCCTTGAGTTGTCAGCATACAGCCTTCATAGTATGGCTTAGAAGCCTTCAAGCTGCTCAGCCACTCACTGCTTGAGGTTACACTTCCACTGGTTGCTAAACACTTCCCAACTGTCTCAATCTTCCCCACACTGCTCTTCATAGTTTGCTTCACCTAGTTACCTTTAACCACTTGACCAACTGGTTTGGTCTGCTGTTGTGTCAGATAACAATCTCGACTGTAAAAAAGTGCGCCTATAACCCCAACACTTGAAGCAGACAGCAATAGTCTTCTGTATCTATCTTGAGAAACTGGATGATGAGGATTTAACATTTGATTATGAAATTGTTCCTGGCTTTGCATTAGCATAGCCACGAGAAGAGATTCCCAGTATTAATGTTCCTGAAATTTGGACGAGATCTAAAACCTATGCATTGTTGGTTCTGGTACTTGACATTATAATTCCTTTTGCTACAAATGATGTTCTAATCTTCACTCAGTGTAGCAGCTTCGTCAAGTTTCTTAACCTCTCTCTCTCTCTTAAACAGGCTCGTATGTGTTCAGAAATTCCTTTAAGATATTGCTCTAGGACTATTAACTCCTCAAGTTCGTCCATAGATTTAACTTTAGCAGCCTCCAACCATCGTTTTAAACATCTTACTTTGCAGAAGCGCCAATCCAGAAAGTCATCTCGTCATCCCTTTCTCAAGATCTAGATCTTTTCATTGCAATATTCTGGGGTCATCTGGTAAACTTGTAGCACATTATGTTTGAGTACCTTGTACTCTTTACACTGATTAGCTGATAAGGCTAAATAGGCACTTCAGCCTTTACCAATGAGAACACTCTAACAAGACTGACCATTTATCTTCTGGTCATCTCATACCTGATGCCACTTTTTCAAAGTGATCAAAAAACTCATCTGGAGCTTCTTCTGCAAACTTTGGAATTAACTTCTGCACTCTTACTACATCAAATACAGGATCTGAATTACCTTGGGTAGGGTTAGACAGGTGTAACACGTAACTTGGAGTGAGCTTTTATTAATTTCATCTCTTTCATAATCTTCTTGCTTCCTTGCTCTTTCTCTTTCCTCTCTTGCTGCTTCTGCTTCTCTTTCTCTTTTTGCCCTTTCTTCTCTTGCTCTTTCTCTTTCTTTTGCTGCTGCATTTCTTCTTCTCTTTCTCTTTTCTCTCTGTCTTCTCTTTCCTTATCTGCCTGCATTTTCTCTCTTTCAGCCTGCATCTTCAGCTTAATCAAATTTTCTTCTGCTTTTATACATCTAAGCTCTACATCTGCATCATTTTTCTCTTTGTTTTGTTCTTCCTTATTTATAAATTCTACCTTAGCTGCATTCAACAATTCTTGTGCCTCTCCTAACTCTTCATCTATTTTACCAGAGTCCACCAATGCTTGGATTGCAATACATCTGATTTGTGCCTTAATCATACCACTAGACACATTACCCTCACTTTCCACTGCTAAAGCAATCCACTGTTCCTTAGTCAGGTTGGATTCAGATAACTCTTGGATGGATGGGCTGCTAAAATTCTGAACATCAAGCAGAGCCATTTCTCTGGGTACTCAACTAAATAATTCACAATACAATGTAAAAATTAACTATGTGGTCACTCTATCAAAATATATCCCTAACACCACCAGTATAAACCATAAACCAGAGTGATATTTTGTTTTGTTCCTGGGTCTAGGCACCAAAATCTTTTGTCACGATGCACATACCAAGAACTTTCATTACCCAACTAATCACAGATTTCAAGAAGCTATACCTCACTTCAGCCAGATACCTGAACTCTCCTTAACAATAATAATTATGACTCGTACTCTAAAAGTAGTGATCCCTTAAAACTCATTAATCATGTGAAAAATCAAACTAAGTTTATCAAAAGAATTGTAAAGTATCAACAATTACACAGAAAGATGCTAGAATAAAGGGCATCCTCCATCAGACAACTTTAACTGTTTCCCTGGTCTTAATTCACTTCAGCAAAACTAAAGGAACAAAACATGTTTATCACTTTGCCTTATACACACAATTAATCCTATTCACTGGTGGTCAATAAATGAAACACTTTTTTAAAAATTTTAAATACAAAAATTTATTTTTAAATTCAAAATTTATAACTAGAATTCACATTCTGAAAAATTACTGTTACTTGAAAACAACACAATGTTAATTAATTCTTGAGTTAAATTACTAAATAAAATTAAATCACAAAACTTTAGTTTATAAAAATTCAATTAATCAAGCAAAAATTTAAACTACAAAAATTACTCAAGATTTGAAAATCTTAAAGTAAATGAAAATTAAATCAAGTATGCAATGTTATATTATCAAAGAAATATTTAAAATGCAAAGTAAATAAATGTTAAATCACAAAATATAAAATAAAAATCAAGAGATTATAAACACAAGAATACACAAGATTTATCAATAATAATTTCACTAAACCAAAATTTTCCTCAATATACCTCATTATACCATGGTAATAATAAGTAAAAATTCACTTTACCTTAAAAGCATGAAAACCATTGTAAAGTCCTGCAGCTGCTTTTAAATTCACAAAACACTTTTTATCAGGTGCCTCCCAACTCTTTACACTTTTCCTGCACTCAGATCTCAAAAGCTATATTTAATATCAGTGACCACAAATATATTACATTAATTACTCTCTTTTGAAGAAAGAGGAAAGGAACCACAGCTAACAGTCTCTCAAATAATAATGAATAAATCTGAGGATTTCACTAGGAAATTAAAACAATCATATATGACATCATTAAGGCATTTTTGGGGACAGATACAAAGTTCCAGAAGAGGAAAGTGTGACATCACTTCAGCCAGAACATTTTGAACACCAATTGGGACAATACATGATGGAGTAATGCAATCTTAAACATAACGCAACTGCCAGAACTCTTATTCTCAAAGGGCATACGCAGTCACAGCCATGTACATAACATTTCAAATCTTTCGTCTTCTTCTCGTATGAGACAGCTTTTGCGAAATCTAACATGATCAAACAGATTGCTTATGGGTAATTTGTTTCCCGAACAAGTCAGCAATTGTTATTCCCAACCTGTACCAGCATCTTAACTGGTGACAGGTAACATCTGGTCTAAAACCTCGAGTCTCTCTCTCCTACACTACTACGCTATCATCAAAGAAGGGCATTGGTAATTCTAAATTCGCTGTTTGGTTATCTAAACCAAAAACTCTTTTGAATCTGATGCTAAACTACATACGATATTTTCACAATCACTGTCATTATACATAACACATGATAAATAGAAGAGTATATATATCAAAACTATGGGATATTATACATATTACAAGGCAACATCAAGAAAAAAATATATATCATATATATATATTATATATATATATATAACTATATCTATATATATACAGATATATATATATATATATATATCATATATATATATAATATATATATATATATATATATATATATATAATATATATATATATATATATATATATATATATATATATATATATATATATATACATATATAATATATATATATATATTATATATATATATATATATATATATATATATATATATATATATATATATATATATATATATATATATGTGTATATGTGTGTGTGTGTGTGTGTGTGTGTGTACAGGTATAATAATATATCTATATCTATATGTATACAGTATATATATATATATATATATATATATATATATATATATATATATATATATATATATATATATATATATATATATATATATATATATATATATATATATATATATATATATATATATATATATGGGCTTGTGTTGCATTTTATAAGCATCAACAAAAACTGTATTCAAGCCTTATCATTTGTTTACATCTGCAGGTACGACCTATAGCAGAGGAGATGAAGCTAGTGAGCAAAGGGAAACATGCTTTTTTCACCTGGAAGAATTATGTGAGGAATTTTATCGCTGCAGAGTACAGTGATCGCTATGGCAACAATCCCATGCACATCAGTCGGCAACGTTACTTGGAAACCAACGGGGCTTACTGGGGTTCCCGGTTAGTATATTACCACAGAATGAGTGAGTGAATTAGCAGATGAAGCCTTTTTGTCAAAAGAACCAGCTATGAATACAAAACGCTTCAAGTGCTTGCCTCCAGCAACGAATAAGGAATTTACTATCTTGAAATTAAAGTATTGCACCAAAGTCCGTGACATGGCAGAATTACAATATACGATTCAGATATGGAGAGACATTATGCACGTCAAACCTGGGAAGACAACCTCTGGGAGAGTTGACATACACTGGACTTTAAGATCCAGTGACTGGGCTGAGGTGACACAAAGCTTCGCTATGGGGGCTGGGGGTGGTATCTGATGGCAGCATCAGTGGGTTACAGTGAGGCCCCAGTGACAATTTTGCTTGGTACTGCAAAAGTCAAATAGGTTTCTTAAAATTAATTTGAACCCTTCACATGGCAACGTGGAAATATATTTTACACTCCTCCTCTCATACAGGGTTGAAAGTAACATTCACTTATCTCTTTTGTTATTTTTGAAGCTTTCTGATTCAAAAGTACTTTTATTACTACTCCTACTCATTCTACGACTACTACTACTACTGCTGCTGCTACTATCACTAATAATATTTATTGTAATAATAATAATATGTCATATTCATACCAGCAAGTGTGTTAAATGCCCTACTTCAACCCACCAACGGGCCCAGATTTTCAACAAGGTTTTGACTCTGTGCCTAGCACACTACACACTGCTTTGCCTGTCAAGTTTCCTGAAAGGCTTCAAGCTGCTCTATCCTACGGCATCATTGCATCACAACATCCTAGGGCATCATCGCACTGCACCATCCTAGGACATCACTGTGCCGTTGGATATGGAGTCTCTCCAAACAATATTAATGATCCTTGACAAAGCCTAAAGAGATGACTACCCTGATATTGAATATTCCAGAGGCATCCTTACAGCACTCACTCAAGAGATCTGCACTAAGGAGGCCACATGCATCCATCAACAAGGGCGAATGTGGATGCAGATCAACAGAGTAGTCATGGGTTCTCCCCTTGTGCTGTTTGCCATCTTTTACATGAGAGTTGGCAAGCAGTGTGTCCTCAGTAGGATCCAAAGACCTGCTGCATATGTTCAGTATGTCAATAACACCATCAGCATCACCAATGAGAATAAGCTAAAGAAACTTGGGACACAATTTTGAGGAGGAACCGGTTCTCCGCTTCACAAGTCAGAAAAGGTGTGGATGGCACGGTTTCCTTTTTGGACACCTGTCACCAGCACTGCCCATACACACACACACACACACACACACACACACACACACACACGTCTACCATAAGCCAACCAACATCAAGCTCTGCCTCAACAGCAGTAGTGAATGTCGTGAAAAATTCAAATCCTTGATCATAAGCGTCTTACATTCGTCTTGCCCTCTTGCACTGTTCTTTCTGAAATACAAACTACAGTGAGCTCAAATACATCGCCCAAAGCCTGGTGGATACTGAGTACTCTTACCGTAGGGTGACAAGAAATGTCATTGACAGGTGATCTTGTCAGAAACCTCCCCACCCCTGAGTGAGAGGATCATTAGGCTGTTCTAAAGGGGCTACATGAATACCAAATACAAGATGGACGAGAGAGCCATGAAGAACATCATCGGTACCCATGTAAAACCCATCAATGCAGACAAAAAAGTTGACCTTGCAATCTACTATAAGGATCGGAAGACTGCCCAGTGCCTTATGAGGAACAGCCCATTGTTTTCAATGATCCCATGAAGACTAGGGGAGTGGTTTACCAAATATGCCCTGAGAATGGATGTGTCCATTTCTACATTGGTATGGCCTCTCCCAAAGGATTGCCGTCCACTTTTATGAAGTAGCAGTCTCCCAGCATCACATGGCGGAACATGCCAGTGCCACCCAACACCAGCAGATCGTAAGGAGCACAAAAAAACCTGGACGTCGACACAGACCATCACCACCTCTGGTATAAGTAGGCCCTTGTTATCCTTTGATGGAAACCATCACTGAACATAACCTAAGAGACCTTTCTCCTCCTTATCACCGTCAGGAGAACTGCAAAACGGGCCCCCCTGGAATAACCCTTCAGCTACCAGTTGTTTGAAGCAGTATGCCCTGCGAACAGAACTCCCAAATATTGGCACTGACCAATCAGCACCTTTGACGCTCAGCCAGACTCTCCAGCCAACAGAAAGAGCGTCCACACTCCAATTCTGACAGCCAACCAAAAAAATGTCTAAAATAATAATAATAATAATAATAATAATAATACTAATAATAATAATAATAATAATAATAATAAGGAAAGACAAGAACAAGGGAAATATAGCAAGTAACTACAGCCCTATCACCTGCCTACCAATAATGTGGAAGTTACTAACAGGTATCATCAGTGAAAGGCTATACAACTACCTAGAGGATACAAACAACATCCCCCACCAACAGAAAGGCTGCAGAAGGAGGTGTAGGGGCACAAAAGATCAGCTCCTGAGAGACAAAATGTTAATGAAGAATAGTACGAGAAGGAGAACCAACCTAAGCATGGCATGGATTGACTACAAGAAACCCTTTGGCATGATACCAGACATGTGGCTAATAGAATATCTGAAAATATATGGGGGCAAAGGAAAACACCACCAACTTCCTAAAAAATACAATGTGCAACTGGAATACAGTACTTACAAACTCTGGAATAAGACTAGCAGAGGTTAACATCAGGAGAGGGATCTTTCAAGGTGACTCACTGTCCTCACTACTCTTTGTAGTAGCTATCTTTCAAGGTGATTCACTGTCCTCACTACGCTTTGTAGTAGCTATGATTCCCTTGACAAAAGTACTGCAGAAGATGGATGCTGGGTACCAGCTTAAGAAAGGAGGCAACAGAATTACCCATCTGATGTCCATGGACAACATCAAGCTGTATGGTAAGAGCATCAAGGAAACAGATACCCTTATCCAGACTGTAAGCATTGTATCTGGGGACATCAGGATGGGGTTTGGAATAGAAAAATGTGCCATGGTCAACGCACAAAATGGCAAGATAACAAGGACTGAAGGGATAAAGCTACCAGACAGGAATAGCATCAAACACATAGATGAGACAGGATAAAAATACCTTGGAATAATAGAAGGAGAGGATATAAAACACCAAGAGATGAAGGACGCGATCCAGAAGAATATATGCAGAGACTTAAGGTGATACTCAAGTCAAAACTCGACGCTGGAAACATGACGAATGCCATAAACATATGGGTAGTACCAGCAATCAGATACAGCGCACGAGTAGTGGAGTGGACAAAGGCTGAACTCCACAGCATAGACCAGAAAACTAGGAAACACATGACAATACACAAAGCACTGCATCCAAGAGCAAATGCAGACAAACTATATACATAACATGAAAGGAAAGGGAAGAGGGCTACTAAGCATACAGGACTGTCAACATCGAGAGCAGAGCAATGGGACAATATCTGAAAACCCGTGAAGACAAGTGGCTAAGGAATGCATGGGAAGAAGGATTGATAAAAGTAGACAACGACCCAAAAATATACAGAGACAGGAGAATGAAAAACAGAGCAGAGGAATGACACAATAAACCAATACACGGACATTACATGAGACAGACTAAAGAACTGGCCAGCAATGAAGCATGGCAATGGCTGGGAGAACTCAAGAAGGAAACAGAAAGAATGCTAACACCGGCACAAGATCAGGCCCTAAGAACAAGATATGTTCTAAGAACAATAGATGGAAATAACATCTCACCCATGTGCAGGAAGTGCAAAATGAAAGATGAGACCATAAACCACATAGCAAGCAAATGTCCAGCACTTGCACAGAACCAGTACAAAAAGAGGCATGATTCAGTAACAAAAGCCCTCCACTGGAGCCTGTGAAGGAAACACCTGCTAGCTTGCAGTAATAAGTGGTACAAACACCAACCTGAGGGAGTGATAGAAAACGATCAGGCAAAGATCCTCTGGGACTATGGTATCAGAACATTCCAATAGTCCAGAGGTACGTTGATTGACAAAATCAAGAAGAAAGTATCACTCATTGATGTGGCACTATCATGGGACACCAGAGTAGATGAGAAAGAAGGAAAAAATTGATAAGTATCAAGACCTGAATATAGAAATAAGGATATGGGATATGCCAGTGGAAATTGTACCCATAATCATAGGAACACTAGGCACGATCCCAAGATCCCTGAAAAGGAACCTGGAAAAACCAGAAGCCAAAGTAGCTTCAGGACTCATGCAGAAGAATGTGCTACTAGAAACAGCGCACATAGTGAGAAAAGTGATGGACTCCTAAGGAGGCAGGATGCAATCTGTAACCCCACACTATAAAAACCACCCAATTGAATAGGATGACTGTGATAGGCAAAAAAAAAAAAAAAAAAAAAAAAAAAAAAAAAAAAATTATATAAAAAAATAAAAATGTTAATAATATCAATAAATTCTGGGTTCTGGACATATTTAATGTCACTGATAAAACCAGATTTCATCAATGTAAATTAAAAAGAATGATTTTTAGGATGGAAAATCAATAGATGCATTAGAATTTACCAAAAACAGTAATAATACATGACATAATCAAATCTTGCGAGAAAATCCCTTATTCATCCATATCCAGGTACTATCATCATTATTTTCAATAGCTGGAAAGTTTTATAAAAAAAAAAAGTTTATTTAATACGCTTGTAACGACAAGAATATTCACCTGTGAACAATTTAGGATAAACAGTGAAGAAGAGACTGGCATGGAAGTGTGGAAAGAACAATAAATAATTAGCCAATACTAAATAGTTATGCAAATCAAGTGCTGTCTCTCCTTTAGTAAGTCTGATTCTGAATCTACATACAAGTGATATTTAACTTGGCCATGACCACTACAGACTGCTTTTCAATGAGTGCACCTCACCTGTGCTGCACCTAGCCTAAGATTTATGCAGAATTGCACCACCTATCTGTTTACTCAAATATGATGTTTTAATACATGGCCGTTAGATTAAATTTCCTCTTAAAGTGCCAGGATGAGAAGGGTAACTAGTATCTTTCTGGGGTAACTGGATTGTATTTCTTAAAAAGTTGCTGGTGTATTTCAGTTCATTGTTAATAAGCTGGTCCTGTTCATGAAATATAATGTTATATTTTAAAGTTATTGGTATACTCAATGTTGTCATTGTTTTATATAACTTAAATGACTGAGTGAATGGTCTAATTGCTTTTGTAATCTAATTTACTGATTACAATCTTTATTTTTAATAAGTATGGTTTTAAGGCTTTGATGATCTTTGCTTTTGTAGTTGTAGTGCATTAAAAAGTCAATCATCTGTACACTGCATTAGCTAGTGGGAACAGTTGCAGACTAGTTACTTACTAGAGACATTTTTTAATACAGTCCCACTCTTATCTCCAGCTTCTCTTCACTTTTACAGTAAAGGAGCTCCTTTCGTCCGTGCAATTACTAAAATACAGCAGCGTCTCTACGAGGGACGCATTCTAGGTTTCTGGCTGAACCAGATTATTCAAGAGACGGCCAAACATGCCAAAAACAAAAACAGCACTATTTCCGACATCCAGGTAAGTATGTGACCGTCATTGTGTTTAAGAAAATGATTATGAGGCAGTGGGACACGAAACACGTTGTGTGTTCTAGTAGAGTAACTTTTACTAATTAAATGTAGGTGTCACATGAGCCTGTCTTCTGGTTTGATGCTATACAGGGCCAGTTGTGTGTTCATGTGACATCACCTTAAAAATGCATCTGGGTCTCATCTTGTGAGAAGATAAACAGACAGGCAGGCAAGCAACAAACAACCATGCACAACACAAACCAACTTACAACCAACACAAATCACTTACAAACAACAAAACTAGACACACAACAAACACAAAGAAAGGACGAGCTTCCTTCTAACCTAGCCCTCTTGATGCATACCGAACAGGATGACGAGATGCTAGTGGTACTCAACCTGAGCCACTTTCAGGGAGCCTTCTACACCTTCTTCATTGGACTCTTTCTGGCGACGCTGGCACTGGTGGCAGAGTGCTTGCAGCGGTGTTTGTCAGGCAATTAACAAGTTCAACTCTGATGCGGGCAAGGTCAACATACGAGATCTACACTAGTAAGCTCAACTTTCTGCTTTTGCCTAGGGAGTAAGAAGCTAACACCAGTTACTTTCAAGCACAACATACATTATTGCAATACAACTGACAACCGAACTTGACATAGGTTTGATCAAGATATCTGTTACAGTACTGCCAAGCAAAATCATGCACTGTAGCGAGATCAAGTTATTATACACAGAATCCTGGACAAATTCTGAATCAGTACTTTCATGCATCATGTTTGCACAAAGAAGCATGATGGTAAAATAAAAGATGCCATTTAACAATGTGTTTTATAACCTGTTTTTCTATACAGTACATATAAGTAGTCAAACAGAGATCTGCCATTATCCAAGGTGTACCATAAAATGTATACTGTGGTTATTTGAAAAAGAAGGAAATGTATTTACATTAAAGTTAACATTAACAATCATTGTTTAATTCTGCCACTAACTTAGCAATTAATTTAGCCTTCTAGTATTCAAGTGCTGCTATGAAGTACTGTACATCATTATCATTCTCCATAGGTATTATTAAACAAACAGCCAATACATTTTTCTGGAGCATCCAGCAGTGAGTTTTAAACTTTTTCAAAGTATATTATACGATCATAGAATGCAGCTTGTATTACGCTATGGATATGACTTCTGTCGTCCTGCCTGTGTTTGGTTATGGTATGTAGCTGCGCAAAAAAAAAAAATGTGGGTATACAAGGGATCCATTAACAATGCCTCACTTCAGTCAGCTTACTGCAATAGCTCACAGTTACAGTGCTTACTTATCAACAGCAAGGTCTAGAGTTCATTTACCATATATGGAACACCCTGTCCAAACAGCTGTAAACGGGTACTTGCTTGGTGAAAGGTGTTCAGTTTTAAACTTTTTCAAAGCATATTGTACAATCATTGAATGCAGCTCGTATTATGCTATGGATACGACTTCTGTCTGCCTGCCCTGTGTTGGGCTATGGTATGTAGCAGCGCAGAAAAAAGAATGTGGGTATATAAGGGATCCATTAACAATGCCTCACTTCCGTCAGCTTATTGCAATAGCTCACAGTTACAGTGCTCACTTATCAATAGCAAGGTCTAGAGTTCATTTACCATATACAGAACACCCTGTCCAAACAGCTGTAAACGAGTACCTGCTTGGTGAAAGGTGTTCAGCATGAAGAAGGCATTATTGTATGACGTGGGTGGGTAGGTATGGCACATTAGTCTTAATGTAGGCTTAGTGTTTGTGTATGTGTCTATGTTTGCTTTACTGCATAAATGACCATTAACGGAAGGAGTGAAATTGTACTAAACCACGAGATATCTGCGCTCAATTGATACATGTAGGATAATGCATAAATAATAATTAACACTTCTCTCTTTCTCATCCATATATATACACACACATATATATATATATATATATATATACTAGCTAACCAACCTGGTACTGCCTAGAAAAACTCTTGAAAGACAACTGATAAATTCAACTCTCTCTCTATCTCTCCAAGTCTCCCTCACTCTTTCCCTCTTTCTCCTCCCCAACACACCCCTCTACTCTCTCTAACACTCTTTCCAACTCTCCCTCAATCTTTCCTTCTTTCTTCTCCCTAACACCCCCTCCACTCTCTCTCACCCCAACTCTCCCTCACTCTTTCCCTCTTTCTCCTCCCTAACACCCCCTCTATTCTCTCTCTCACTCTCTCCAACTCTCCCTCACTCTTTCCCTCTTTCTCCTCCCTAACGGGGGTAAGCAGTAAACCCATGCGGGGTGGTAAAAGGATAAACCCTTGGCTCCTAAGATGTCGAACCTGAAGGTCATGAGTTTCAATGCAGAAGGCCTCTCAGCTGCAAAATTGGAAATTCTCAGCAGTCTTAAAGTGGACATTTTATGTCTTCAAGAGACACATAAGAACTCAGCTTCAAGAGACACATAAGAACTCAGCACCACCAAAAAAGCCAGGCATGCATCTGGCAATCTACCACCCAAATCCTGTCCAAGGCAGTGCAATATACGTGAAGGAAAAAGCCTTTATCGTGAATAGTGCTGACCTATCGGATGAGGGATGGAGATACTCCAAAGAGAGACCAAAAACATCAACATCGTGTCTGTGTACAAACCACCTCCTATACCATTTAAATGGCCTCAAAATCACAACCTGGGAAATAGGGCATCCTTAGTGATTGGAGATTTCAACAGCCACAACACCATATGGGGCTACAGCCAGAATAGCACTGACGGAGAGGCTATAGAAGAATGGGCTCTAAATAACAACCTAACCATTCTCCATAGTGCAAAAGATAAACCATCTTTTATGAGCACAAGATGGAAGAGAGGATATAATCCTGACCTGGCATTTGTGTCATCTTGTCACTACCCAAACTTTGAAAAATCAATCTGTGACCCAATTCCAAAATCTCAACACAGACCTATTGCTGTTATCATTAGACCAGTTATCAGAGCTCTTGAGTCCAAACCTATACCAAGATTCAAATTCAGGAAATCAAAGTTGGAATATTTCACTTTAGAGCTGGATGACAAGATAAATAACTTCGAACCAGAACCAGACAACTATGAACTTTTCACGAAACTTGTATGGACAGCATCAAGGAAGCATATTCCAAGAGAAAACAGAAATAATTATATCCTGTGTATCACACACCAAGGTAAAGAGATTTACAAGGATTATACACAAGCATACAATTTAGACCCGTTTGCCCTAGACACCATCGAACTAGGAGAGCTTTTGTTGGCCTCTGTAGCCCACGAGAAAAAGGAGAGATGGCAAGAACTGATAACCAGCACAGATATGACTCGGAACAGCAAGAAAGCATGGAAAACAATTAGTCAACTGAACTCGGATAAGAACACCCAAACAAGAATAGCTGCAGTAATACCTAACGCAGTAGCAAAACAACTCTTACTTAATGGAAAGCCATATAACAAAGAACGAGGATATCTCAAAAGAATGAAGAATGAAATGAAACGTGTCATGCAAGAAAATAATGAGGAGTTTGAACCATTCACTGTCGAAGAACTCCAAGAAGCCATAAAACACCTTAAACCAGGAAAAGCTGCTGGGCTGGATGACATTACACCTGAGGTAATACTGCACTTTGGTAGCAAGACTAAATCATGGGTAGTGGCACTTCTTAACAACTGTGGAAAAACATTCCAGATCCCAAAACTATGGAGAAGAGTTAAAGTTGTGGCCTTACTAAAACCTGGCAAAGACCCAAAGATCCCTAAGAGCTACTGGCCAATATCTCTTCTCTGCATCTTATACAAACTGTATGAACGAATGATAATGGCCCGCATATCTCCCACAGTCGAAGAACACCTGACACCAGACCAGGCTGGCTTCAGGGAAGGAAGATCTTGCTGCTCCCAGGTACTTAGCCTCACTCGGTATATTGAGGATGGCTTTGAGCTTGGGAAAATCACAGGGGCAGTATTTGACCTAACAGCAGCCTATGACACCGTGAACCACAGGTTGCTTCTTTTGAAACTTGCCAAAGTTATTTGCAACTCAAGCACTGTCCATATCATCCAGTCACTGCCGAGTAACAGACTTTTCTTTGCCGAAATGGACGACAGGAGAAGCAGATGGCGAAAACAGAAAAACGGCCTCCCACAAGGGTCTGTGTTGGCCACCATGCTTTTTAACATCTATACCAACGATCAACCACAGTTTAGTGATGTCCGTAGATTTATATATGCAGATGATCTGTGCCTAGCCATCCAGTCAGATTCATTTACTATCATTAAAAGCAAATTATCACATGCTTTGAAAGATTTTAATGAATACTACAAGCAAAACTTCCTAAATGCCAACCCAGACAAAACACAGGTATGTGCTTTCCATCTTAAAAACTACCAGTCAAAAAGGGAGTTGAGCATCTCATGGAATGATAAGAAACTGAAGAATGATAGCTTCCCCGTCTCTTTAGGCGTTACACTAGACTGAACACTATCTTTTAGGGAGCATGTAAGGAAAGTACAGGAGAAGGTAGCTACCAGGAATAACCTCCTTAGCATACTTGCCAATTCAAATTGGGGAACAAATCCTCAAACCCTAAGACAAACAGCTCTGCCACTCAACTACTCCACTGCTGAATACTGCTCACCAGTCTGGGAAAGATCATGTCATTCCTATAAAGTTGACGCCGAACTCAATCAAGCATGTCACATTATTACTGGTGCCTTAAGCAACACCTCTCCCCGTACTCTACAGATTGATAAGCATTGCACCACCAAACATCTGCTGAACAGCCCATTCAAAGACCCAAAAATATAAACAAGAGAATGATGAAAGGCACCCGCTCTATGATCGCCGGGTGGTTAGACAAAGATTGAAATCCCGCAACAGCTTCATAACCACCACCAGCCTCAACCCCAGGAAGTCAGCAACTTACCGCCTAGAACGCTGGAGAGAAACTGACCACTGCCCACTGGGTAAGGCCATCCAGAGCCCATGTGAGTCTCTTCCCCATGGAACAAACCTCTGTAGAAAGAACTGGGTAACTCTTAATTGAGCAAGAGCTAGAGTTGGAAGGACTGGAGACAATTTTCATAATTGGGGTCTTGCCCCCTCTGCTGAGTGCCCATGTGGTCATCCCATCCAGACAATGGATCACATACTTTGCAGGTGTGAACATGGGCCAATCTGTACAGATTTGGACCTCTACGAATGCAATCAGGCCGCTATGAAGTGGATACAATGTTGGAGTGATAAGATGATGATGATGATCCTCCCTAACACCCCCCCTACTCTCTCTCTCTCTCTCACTTCTTCACCCTCTCACTCTCTCCAACTTTCCCTCGCTCTTTACCACTTTCTCCTCCCTAACACCCCCCCCTACTCTCTCTTTCTCTCCCCAACTCTTTCTCCTCCTTAACACCCCCTCTAATCTCTCTCTCTCACTTCCCCTCCCTTTCACTCTCTCTCCTGGTCCTGTTAAGACAGTTGCTTCAATTACATTGCCCAGCATTTTTTATATTTTATATTTCACCCCTTCTCACACACCCCCATCCTACTGAGGCAGAATTTGGACTTAAAGGGCACCGGGAGTGTCACAATTCATCTCAGCGACCTCGAAAGCTATGGATTAGACACTAATATCTGTAATTTTCGGTTATTTTTACGTCACCCCCTTCGGTGCCAGTGATGTCTTACCCCCACAGTATTCTTTTCCAGATAGTCACACGTATACCAAAATGAGGCATGATAAACCCATAGAGTTTATGTACTAACTAAGTCTATAGGCAGAACCAGCCCCTTTTCAGGGAAGCCCTTCCCATCCCTCCCCACCCCCTTTAAGGCACTAGTGATGTCTTACTCCACAGTATTCTTTTCTAGATTGTAAGTCATATGTATATCAAGTTTGGTTGAAATTGCTCAATGCATTTCAGAGTTATGCTAGAACATACATACATACACATATGTACATCCATATATATATATATATATATATATATATATATATATATATATATATATATATATATATATATATATATATATACATACATATATATACATACATTATATATATATATATATATATATATATATATATATATATATATATATATATATATATATAATTATATCCCCAGTGGCATAGTGGCATTAGGAGAAAAGTTCAAATTGAAAAACCAAACGTAGTGCAATCAATAATTAATGAAACCTCTGTTAGATTTGGAAAACAACATACAAACGATTTCTTGGATTTTGAAAACAGTCAGAGAACGATCCTGAAATCCAGAAAGCGACTTTAAAAAAGCACGTATAGACGACGGGCGACCACAAGCAGAGGCAGGTAACTGGTCTCACGGGAATCACGTGAGGACGACATTACAGAATTATAAACCTCCAACTAGCGGGTGCTCGAAGTCGCCCAGTTGGTATACTTCCGTCTCTCATGATTACTCGCTTCTAAACTCCATAATCATACTTCACATGGAGTGGCGGTCTCCCAGCCAAGCGTGTGACAGCGGGCGGAAATATCGTAACACTGGTCTAGCACAGAGTACTATAGTACACTATAATGACGAAACATTAAGGCAACACATTGCCTTTTTCCCTCTCGTTTAATTATTATAAGACAATGTCATTATATTACAGGTAAGTTGATAATCACATACACGCACACGCAAACATACAAACTATTGCCCCCATGCATTCGTTATAGGTTCAAAACAAGACACGTTAACATAAACAATAGCTTCTAGGCTAATGTACTGCCAAGCAAGAAATGGCTTCACTGTGAAGACGGTATCACATTCGTTAACAAACAGCATTTTGTTTTGCATGTTTAGCTACCCTAGTATTTCCGGGAACACTGTTAAGCAAAAGTTATGGAAAAAAACGTTCAGCAAAATATGATTTTTTCCCACCATACTCAGCGTCTTGTAAACAAACCGACGACAGGAAAAAAAAAAAAGGCTGGCAAAGTCATCTCTTTCTATTCTAAGGCTTTGGAACGATACTGAAAGAGGATTGTTAAATAAGGATTACCATAAGAAAGTAATTTTGACTTATTACGAATACACTGTTTCTAACGGAAGGAAAAATCAATAAAAATTCCTGCCAAATATTTATATGAGTATAGGCCTAGCGCTTACTTGACCAAGGTTCTTTTCCTTGTGGTTAGAATTCTTGAAGGTTATTTTTACTTTGTCTTGATGATTCAATAAATTTTACCACAGAGAAATTATTTTTATATATTCGAGATTAAGTTGCAATCGGGATAAGGTTTAAATGATATGGTACCTTACAAATGAGTAGTTTGACTGCATAGGTCTAGCCTTGCCTACCAAACTTCATTTATTTGCTATTAAATACCAATCCATGGGGCATATCGTTCCAAGAAAACAAATTATATCAGAATTTTTTACAAAAAATGCAACTATTTTTGCTTTGAAATGAATAACAGAAGTTGTGTTGTGCGGTTTGCTTACGTCCATAAATACCTTCACCAAGTGTGGCGTTTCGGAATTCCGTTTAACCACTTTGACAAAATGTACTTTGTTAAAACAGTCCTAACGGCGCCTCTGCATGTCTAAAATCTCAAAAATTTATGGCACAGATAGTAGCCTGCAGGCCTACCTACTGCAAAGAATTCTTAAAGACTCACAAAATACAGAATGTGTCCTTATGCATCACAACCAGTAACCTAAAGGCCTACTCACTACTAAGCATTTAAAAGAACAAGCAAGGTCTCCTTTTGTTTATATTACGTGACATATATAACATTAGTTCTATTCTGATTTCGAAACTGAAATCGCCAGAATATGATGTTGAAAATATATGAGATATGTTCGGAGGAAGCGTATCTACTGTTAACAAGGCATTAACTGAGAGGCACAAAATTATGGGTCACTGTAATTCAGTAGGCTTGGCTAACCTGTGGAATGTTATTCCATTTTCTCCTAACGAATTCCTGTGGTTATTCCTTCAATCATAAGCTGCACAATGTACCATCAAGAAGACATCAAACAATAAAATTTCAGCAAACACTTGACGTCCGTTCACCTTTCGCCGGTTCCAAGGCGACATACTGAACTACGTGGTGCTATAGTCTACTCTATTTCATCCATCTGTCAACTCATCAACGTGGGTTTTAGATAATGTGACATTGATAGTTCGTGATTGGTTGACATAAATGTTTCAGATATCGTAGGCTTACTTCAGTATTACATCTGCATGTTTATATAAACATAGGTTAGTTAGTTATAAATGATTTGTTTAACCAGACCTCTGAACTCTTTTAGGGTTCTTCTCGGGCTGGGAATATAAACATAGGACCGTCACAGCTTTTGATATGATGTAGATCATAAATATACCGATTAATTTCGATGTGGTAACGATACAAAACACGGGATACGAACTCTTATCAATAATCTACGGGGCACCTCGAACACAAGCGAACGATGGGCTTGAAATACTAATGCTTCATCTCACTGCAGGTAAATAAAAAGACATCTAGGTAGGCTATGCGAATGCGAGTAGAACATATTTTCATATGGTTTATTATTATGAGTAGAACATATTTTCATATGGTTTATTATTATTATTATTATTATTATTATTATTATTATTATTTGCATTTGCATTTAAATTAAACGAGTGGGGTAATATTCGAAATAGCATGAAATTATGTTGTCTATGAGGCTGTCTGGAGTAGGCGAGAACAACAACTAGTGCAACACTGGCTGCAAGGCGGAAAATTTAAATGAATGAATGGCCAAGGTATTGCGGAATACTGTGCACATTTATTTAATATTTTTAGCAAACAAATCATTATAATACGTTAGTGATTGGCAATTTCTGGAGTAATTTGTCAAATAACTTATCAGGCAAAAGTTTGAAATCTCAATGAGTCCCCGTTATCCTTTGTGTTGATGACATACGGCATTGAAGACTAGCCTAAACTTTTGTTTTTTAAAGGCATTAGAACGACTCCTGGACAGAAATAAATAAATAAAGGGTACAATAAGAAAGTAATTCTGATTGATATAAAATGAAAATGTACTTAAAAGAAGGTTAATAAATTCAAACTTCTGGTGAACCAATAGCATAAGCCTAACTTTCGCTTGTCAGTGCTTCGTATTCCAGCGGTCAACACCTTTCAAGGTTATTTTTCTGGTTTACGGACGTGATATAACTTTGGTATTACAATGCAGTTATTTTTATATTCATGCAATGAAACTTTATGTATAGTAACGTTTGAATGATACGGAAAACTTGTGATCCGAACAGTTTGTGGGCATAGGTCTAAGTGTAGCCTCTGGGCTATACCGTAATGAAATAAATCGTAATTACCGAAAGCACATCGTTCGTTTGCATTTGATATGAGTAGACTGCTTGATAAAAGATCGTCTTTCTTATGCATGTATGGGTATATTATCAATATAAATAAGCCAACGATATCGGAAACGTTGATTTTCAGCCAATCACGAGCTACACGTGCACTGTTGGGTGGGCAGAAGAGATGAAACCAACTATAGTGTACAGATAACATCTCCTATTATTATTATTGACCTTTATGTTCTAAACACTGATAAGCAAAAACGGCTACTTTCTCACTCATTTTACTTCAATAAGCGAGGTACCCTCATATATTTATAACAGTGATAAAATCAATGGCCCCTGAGAAAAAACAACACAACAGTGGCTGCAACATTCATGCTCTAACTGCTGAATCAAAGATGACAGCCCTGTGCTGAAAACTTCCAAAAGATTGCCTACTTCATACACCTATTTAACAGGCATAATTCCCTTCCATAAAGGAGAATTGGCTAATAGATTCCTTCATACAATTCAGCCTTGGCTTCGAAAGACAATTCAGTGCTTTCCCAGTTGCTCTGCACACGCACACACACTGTGCTTTTCTTGCTACATCCCTTATCTGTTATATTTACCCCCATACATATCAACCACTCTTATTTTTCCAATATCCTTCTCAAAGTTCGTCACTCAATTTCCATGGTTTCCATTACCTCATGATGTTAGCCTCGTTCACATGTCTCTTGTCTCTCTCCTCTTGTAAACTTTGACCGGTTTCTAAAGTTTCTTTTCGCTATGCCTAATCAGTTAGATATCACCTCTACACACACACATTTAATACTTGTCCTTTTTACACGCATGTTCACTGTCCTTTCACCAGCCAATCACGTCATCCATAGAAATACGGGACAACTATGAAGACCTATCATGTCATTGTCTTGAGAATAGGCCAAGTGCTGGGACCTCTGAAACGGAAATTGACGGGAAGGCTTGAGAGGTGTAACAGAAGGAAAACCTCGCAGTTGCGCTATGAAGCAATTGTTAAAGATGGACAGTGAGAGTGAAGAAAGACAATGAGAACGGAGGTACAGTAAAAGGAATGAAATAAGCTGCAGCTGGGAGCCGAAGGGGCGCTGCAAAGACCCTTAAGTAATGCCTAAAATGCACCACATGAGGTGCACTGATGGCTCCACCCCACTAGGGGGCATTGTCTTTCAGCCAACTTTTACACAAAACTAGCCACCCTTCCATCTACATATTCTAAGGCACAATTTACTCCCATCTTAAAAACTCTCAACTGGTCTCAGCAAGTTATCTCCTACACCAAGGGTTCCCAACCTGGGGTACATGCACCCCAGTGGTACATTTGTACTCTTCAGGGGGTACATTGCATCTGAGAGAGTAGCCAGTACTGCGCAATACATGACGTAATCTGCATTGAGGTTGCACAATATCGTGTCTTTTTGTTTATTGCCTCATCTTACTAAGCAAAGCTTTACTAAGCAAAGCTTTACTCTACACAAACAGATTTCATAATAAAATTATATCACAACATCAATTTCGTTGTTTTTCTTTTTCATCCTCAGTCTTTAGCGGTACCCAGGAATCTACTAAATGCCCACGGGGTATCTATCACAGGGTTTTTCTTGGTTCATGTATGCCAAGTACAGGGTTTTTCCCCTTAACTTTGACACTTCTAAAATACCTGTTTCACAATTTGGATAAGGACATGGCTCTAGCAAGCTCAGACCAAAACACCGGAAGTATGACATTTTCTGCGCCTCCCACTCTAAGGGTAAAAGATGTATGGTGATTTTATATGTACGTATGTATGTGTATGTATACAACACATATAATTCCCCTTCGGTATGATTTCGAGATAGAGCAAATTGTATAGTAAACGACAGTTGTAGTTTAATGTTTGTGTATATATATATATATTATATATATATATATATATATATATATATATATATATACATAATATGTGTATATATATAATATATCATATATAATTTATATATATATATATATATATATATATATATATATATATATATATATATATATATATTACTAGAAGGCACTACTCATCTAGAAGTCTTCTAAAATCTAAAGAACCTAGAATAGTCTATATATTATGTATACATATGTATATATATATAATATATATATATATTATATATACATAATATATGTATATATATAATATATCATATATAATTTATATATATATATATATATATACATATATATCACGTTCATATCCTTTGTTCATCGTCGCCGTTATAATTTGCCGATGTGATAAGATTATACGAGACATTTCAGATGGCATCAGAACAACATTCCGGTGCTAAAGAATGCCATAACGGACGGTTATTGCGGCTGTTTCTCACTGCGTTATGGGTTACTTCCATTATTGTTCCTGTTATAGTTTTGCTGTGATTTAGGACACAGGGTTATTGGAGTCCATTATCGAAATTAAAATAGTGAACAAGAGAGAACAAGAGAGCTGTATAAACATTACGAGAGAGAGGAGTGCAACGCGCATGACATGCAGTTTCTGTAGGTAAACCATAAGAGCAGACGGACGGCGAAGAACGACCATTGCCTCTGGAGGTTACTAGCTGCAGCACTTATCACTCGGGCCAGTCTCCAACGGCTATTACGGGCTGCTGAACAGCAAGAGCCCGTGCCAGCACAAGGCTGGCTAAATCTAAATCCATCCATCCAACGGCTTTCGAAGTAGCCTCACTCGATTCCAGAGCTGAGTTTAACTTCTTTTTCTTCAACTTCATTCAGTCTTCGAGCTGCGCCAAGATCCTCCACTTCACTCAGTCCTCCAGCTGAGTTCAGGATTCTTCAACAGGTATTCTCGACACCTTCAATGATATACTTTTTCTTTCAAGGTACAGGACTTTATAATCATTGCCGCTGGTACCAAATCAAGCGTTCTTTTCTCAACTTCAAAATTGCACTGACTAATGAATTACAATTGTCATTCTTTTCCAGCAAACCATCTATTCTAAGTATGGTCTTAATATGTGTACTGTACACGCGCATGTATACACCAGATACATCCATAAGAATGCATTTTTATGTTGGTGTTCATGCATTTAACAAGCCTGCCAATTGGCCAAACACACAAAACACACACACACACACACACATATATATATATATATATATATATATATATATATATATATATATATATATATATATATATATATATATATATATATATATATATATATATATATATATATATATATATATATATATATATATATATATATATATATATATATATATATATATATATATATATATATACAGTGTGTGTGTGTGTGTGTGTACAATCGTCCGTCTAATAAACTACTCTAATTCTCACAATCAAGTCCTTTAAAAACCGACGGTTGTTGGTCGAGTAGTTCAGATTTAGCGAGCCTGTCATGGACCTCTGGATTCGATTCCAATAAGAGGGACGAAAAATAAAGAGGCAAGGTGTTACAAGACATACGAGGCTTTGAGGTGACCTCTGCACTGGGCCAAACCAAAAGAGTCCGAAAAAACGACGATTTAAGCCTTTTTCTGTTCCCTTACTTACGGACCACAACAAAAGGAATGGGTAATGAACGGTTACTCAGAGTAATCCTTCGTATTTTTCCATAATTCGTTCTTTTCTGTCAACGATTCTCTTTGTTGCTTTTTCTACATTTTCAATAACATTAATGGAGATATTTTTTCTTTGATTAATGGACATATTTATCTCCTCTTTTGACATTTCAGCCTTGTTTGAGGACCTGATATTTTTCGTTTTTTTGTCATTCGATATTTTAATCAAGAGCCTTTCACCTTACGAAGACATTCCCAGTCAGCAATGACCTCTTGACTACGGCGATTTATTCACTTCGATTTAATTTCATCTTTATTCGTCTATCATTACTTGAATTTCACCGTTCGGTAGCTTTAAATTCGCCATCTTCAAGTCATGTAGTCTTCACAATACGTCCATGTTAAGTCAGCGTGTGTCCAGATTAAAGAGCCTGATGACAGATTAAACCAGTCTAATGTCCAGAACAAAAAGCCCCTTGCCAGCGAAGGTCCTCGTCCCAAGGCAAGAGCAGTAAATCATCAGAGAGAATAAATATGCTAGTGTTGATCTCTGGATTCTGCCTAACTATTGCGACCATGCAAATCTTAAGTCACAGAGATGCAAGTTTATACACCGCAGTAGTCTTCACCTCAATCCTGATTTCCAGACCAGCAAAGTTATGAAATGCTGTTTGATCACTAAAATCGATCGACAACCGAGTCTTTTAGTTTTCTGTAAAAGAAAACTATTGTGGCGGCTTTATCGGTCTGTCCGCACTTTTTTCTGTCCGCACTTTTTTCTGTCTGCACTTTTTTCTCTCTGCACTTTTTCTGTCCGCTCCAGGTCTTAAATACTACCGAGGCCAGAGGGCTGCAAATTGGTATGTTGATCATCCACCCCCCAATCATCGAAAATACTAAATTGCAGCCCTCTAGCCTCAGTAGTTTTTATTTTATTTAAGGTTAAAGTTAGCCATAATCGTGCTTCTGGCAACGATACAGGATAGGCTACCAAAGGCCTTGGTTAAAGTTTCATGGGCCGCATTATACCGACACCGCCGAAAGATAGATCCATTTTCGGTGGCCTTGATTATACGCTGTAGTGGCTGTACAAAGAACTCGATTGCACGGAAGAAACTTCGGCGCATATTTTACTTGTTTTGTTTCCTATTTGGTTGTTGTTGTTGGGACTTCTATAGTGTATTATGTCCGCTTGACTGATGGCCTTCTCGATAATATAAACAGTGACTGGAATGAAATTTATGTCAGGGAGACTGGGGGATCCGTCTCACAAAGATTAACTGAGCATCAACGAATAGTAAGATATATGCCCTAGAGAGCTTGGGGATTTTCACATAAATGAATTGATACTGGCCACGCCATAAACTGGAGTGGGACCGAGATGTTTTTCAAAAGTACAAAGTGAAGATTTTTTAATCCGCCATCATCAATCAGAGGATATGCATCTGTCTGGAGGACTCTGGAATCAGGATTTCACATATGAGTTCACACTAAGACCCATTCTTAAGAAAGTGGTCCAGCAGATACGCCCACCAGACTCGACACAGATGGGAGCTAACGAGGACTAACAACAACAAAGGACTGACCCCTTTCATCACAGGACAAACGCCATTTCCTATGCCATCAACATCGTTATTCCACACCTGCATATACAATATAAAGCAAGTCTGTAATACACACACACACACAACATATATATATATATATATATATATATATATATATATATATATATATATATATATATATATATATATATATATATATATATATAAATTTTTTCATTAAAAGCAATTGCCTTAGTGGCATCAATAAATTTCTTGCAGGTATCTTCAAACCGTCTTAGTTTTTATTGATGCCACTAAGGGAATTAATTTTAAAGAAAATTGTATAAGAAAAACTATGCCCTAAAAAGTGTTTTTATATATATATATATATATATATATATATATATATATATATATATATATAAAGACAAAATCACGAATGAATATAAACAAACACTGGTGTGCTGCTATAAAGGACGACACAATTGGCCTGCATTAGCAATTCCAGCGTTTCTCTTTCCTCCGTGGTTTTGTCTTTTTTATTCATCACGTTCCATATTTTCGTGATTCAGTTATATATATATATATATATATATATATATATATATATATATATATATCCAATATATATATATATGAATATAAATCATTAAGGATGAAAAGCCCTTTAGTAATACGTCGCGGCCTATATATATATCCTAAAACTGGGTATCGTCTTTCTCCATAACGTCGTTTCAACAGAAGGCAGATCTGGCGAGGGACCAATGCTGAAGAAGTATGCGGCTAAAGAGCATTCGGAAGGAATGAATGAACTTCACGAAGTTATTGGTGATGCCATCGAAGTTCACTTTCCCGATTGCCATCTATTGTTGCTCAAAGAGACTGACGAAGTGAACGCTGATTTTTTCTAGGGTAAGTATACACACACACACACATATATTCATGTTGTACATTTTTTCTTCACTGAAAACTAAACTGTTAACGAACATTAGTGATTTATTTTACTTTTATTTTCGTTTCAAAGATCTAAATTCTGGCGAGGACCAATGCTGAAAACAGTTTTACTTTTATTTTCGGAAGGAATTTAATTTCTATCCCGAAGGACCTGCAACTGAGAAGCAGTTTATTTTCTTTTATTTGCCTTCAAGGTTTAATTGCTCAAAGACCCTGCAACTGAGAAGTGGTTTATTTTACTTTTATTTTACTTTAAGATCTAATTTTTATCTTCCTGAAAAGGAAACTGTTAACTGAAAAGTGATTTATTTTACTTTTATTTTACTTCAAGATCTAAATTCTATCCCTTGAGGACCCTGCAACTGAGAAACAGTTTTACTTTTATTTTACTTCGAGATTTCATTTCTATCCCCCAAGGACCTGCAACTGAGAAGCAGTTTATTTTACTTTTATTTTACTTCAAGGTTTAATTTCTATCCCCCAAAGACCCTGCAACTGAGAAGTGGTTTATTTTACTTTTATTTTACTTTAAGATCTAATTTCTATCCCCCAATGACCCTGCAACTGAGAAGCAGTTTATTTTACTTTTATTTTACTTCAAGATCTAATTTCTATTCCCCAAGGACCCTGCAACTGAGAAGCAGTTTTTTACTTTTATTTTACTTTAAGATCTAATTTCTATTCCCCAAGGACCCTGCAACTGAGAAGCAGTTTATTTTACTTTTATTTTACTTTAAGATCTAATTTCTATTCCCCAAGGACCCTGCAACTGAGAAGCAGTTTATTTTACTTTTATTTTACTTTAAGATCTAATTTCTATCCCCCAAGGACCCTGCAACTGAGAAGCAGTTTATTTTACTTTTATTTTACTTTAAGATCTAATTTCTATTCCCCAAGGACCCTGCAACTGAGAAGCCGGCCGTTTGTCCTCGTGGATCGTCAGTTGATGACTCAAATGGGAAAAGAGGCAAATGACCTTTCGGACTTCTTCCTCGTAGGTCGGAAGTCGATCGGATGCAGAGCCGTGGTTGTTTACCTGACTAATTCTTCTTACAGCCCTTCAATGAAGTAAAGCACTCAAAGTTTTCCCCGGTTTTTGATACGTTCTATACAGTGACAAGAGGAAATCTAATGTTTTACCCACTTATAAGTAAAAGGATATATGTTTTTATTAAGATCTAACAATGCTTCGTTGGGAATTTCTGTTAATAATCAATAACAGTTACTCTATCCCTCCCTTTCTACTACCTATTTATCCGTTTCTCTCTCTCTCTCTCTCTCTCTCTCTCTCTCTCTCTCTCTCTCTCTCTCTCTCTCTCTCTCTCTCTGTCTTTCCATCCACCCACGGGCAGCTTTCTGCAGAATCTTAACATTTCGAGGTACCCGTACATAAAAGTGCTGGCCATAGGGCTGCCCGGAGGAGAAGGAGACTTCCTCATGAGTCGCGCCTTTCGGAACACCATCCACGCCCTCTACTTCGCCGTGGTCTCCGGCAGCTGGGAAAGAAGGCCTATCGAGGCCAGTACAGGAAATCACTTGGCAACACGTAACAAACATGCAGGTATGTCTTCTTGTTGATTGATTTGTTACAAATCGGCTATGAATCCAAGCACTGGGGCGCTTTCAGCCGTTCGGGGCTCAAGATAATAAGAGGGAGTTGGATTTCTTGACCGGCCAATGAAGAATTAGAGGAATTTATTTCTGGAGATAGAAATTCATTTCTCGTCTTTATGTGGTTCGGATTCCACAATAAGCTGTAGGTCCCGTTGCTAGGTAACCAACTGGTTCTTAGCCACGTAAAATAAGTCTAATCCTTCGGGCCAGACAGAAATAAGTTAAGTATATCTTAGTTTAACCAGATCATTGAGCTGATTAACAGCTCTCCTAGGGCTGGCCCGAAGGATTAGATTTATTTTACGTGGCTAAAAACCAATTGGTTACCTAGCAACGGGACCTACAGCTTATTGTGGAATCCGAACCACATTATGACGAGAAATGAATTTCTATCACCAGAAATAAATTCCTCAAATTCTTCACTGGCCAGTCGGAGAGTCGAACGCTGGACCAACAGCGTGCTAGCCGAGAGCTCTACCCACCCCTTCAATGAAGAACTATTGAGGAAAGGAAGCAGAGTGGAAGTAAAGTAAAAGGCTAAAATAGTGGGTGCAGAGAAGGGCCAAAGAGACATTGCCAACAGCTTGAAGTAATGCCTGCAGTGCAGGAAAGATCACTGAAATGACAGATGGACTTAAACAGAGGGCAAAGGATGTGAGGTCATTCAGTGAAAAAAACTGCTAAAAGGTTTGAAAAGTGTGGGTGCAGAGATTGGGGACCAAAGGTTCTTTAACATACTCAGGACACTGACGGCCAAACAGCTGAAATGAGTCAGATGGATAAAACATAAGTATAAAAAAAACCAAAAACAGCACTAAACAAAATAGAATGTAAAATTTAAAAAAAGGCAAAAAAACAAAAAAACAACAGCAGGCAGAAAAAAAAAAACAAACAACGGCACCAAGACAGCCCTCAGCTGCACAACAGGGACAAGAGCCCACCAACCAGGGACCTGATGGAGGTCATTCACGCTGAACCAGAAATTGACACGACCAATGGTCACACTCCAAGGTTTGAAAAGTGTAATTTGCTGCTCAAAAACTCGACCAACGTCGGAAAACTGCCGCTGCCGCAGTTGTACTGAAGCAAGAAAAATGAACATCAAAACAAAAAAAATTGTTAGGAGCAATCCACAACAGGGAACGGTGGAAAAGGCAAAAAGATGGAAGAAGAAAGAGAATATGAACGGAGGTACACTAAAAGGAATAAAGGGGGTAGCAGCTGCGGCTGAAGGAACGCTGCAAGGAACCTTAAGTAATGCCTACTGGGCACAGCGACAAATAGGTTTCAGAGGCATTTTTTTAACACACCTGCCGAAAGTTTAAAGAATAATGATGAAAATGCACAACAAAACTAGTTTTCAACCACTTTCTTATTTCCATTCAATGTGCCAAATAAAACAACCAGTATTTTCTCACAGGAAGCATAAGGGCGTATCTTCGGTGTCTGTTCTGCGACGCTGGAAGAAGCAAAGTGGTCCTGACGGACTTCTGGTTTCCTAAGTCTGGCTGGAAGCATCAGGGAAATTTCTTTCCCGGTAAGATTTACGAGTTTTGGAATTCTATTTTCTCCCTTGTACCTGCTCGCTTACCAGGTTATTTACAGCACTGACACAGGCACATTTCACTTACATTCCATGATTAAGCTACGGCCAGCTGGAACGTATCTTGCTTGTCACATGACATTACTCATACAATAACTGGAATAATTCACCTTTACAGAGAAATCGTAGAACGCATTCAGTCATTTTCTTACAATTATAATTCAGAGAACGACTTCAATTGCAGCTCTTTCAATAACATCAATTATTCTCCCTAAAATAATTCATAAAATTAATTTAGTCATTCTTCATCGGACTAATCCACTGGATGAATTCACTTTCTCTCTCTCTCTCTCTCTCTCTCTCTCTCTCTCTCTCTCTCTCTCTCTCTAGACTTAGACCAGTTCAAGGACTTCAACGGATACACCTTGCGGATGGCAGTGAAGTCCTTTTTCCCATTCGCCGAATTCATACCGGATACAGATATGCCCGGGACACCGGTCCAGTTCGTCGACTGCCTGGAAGTCCGGATGCTAAGGGAAATGGCTAGGAAATTGAACCTAACGTAAGTCTGAAGTCTTCGTCACCTTTTCATCTTCCAGGTTTATTTTTTGGCCCCCAGGTGGGCTCCATTTACTTGTTTATTTTTATTCAACTTGTTGATCTATATAAATGAAATCACAAGTCCGGGGCTTAGACAGTTATCGAAAATGGGACTTAATGTCTCGGGGATGTTTGGGAACAATTACATTCCTCACTGTGATTATGTTGTCTTCTTTACAATCCAATATCAGCAAGTTGCTGCGTCATTTTGAGTGGTCTGAATAGGTTAGTCCACGGTTTTCAAAAGATTTATTTCCTTGGGTCAAAGTAATGTCCTTAAAATCGTTCACTATCTGGGGTTCATCTTGGAGCTTATTCGATTGAAAAGGACTAGAGGCATTTTGTCTCCTTTGGAACAAATCTTTTAATGGAAAACTGGCGTCACTGCAATTTCAGTGTGGATTATTAACTGTAATTTCAGTGAGGAAGATATAGTGCAATTTCAGTGTGGATTATTAACTGCAATTTCAGTGAGGAAGACATACTGCAATTTCAGAGGAAAATATATTGCAATTTCAGTGTGAATTACTAACTGCAATTTCATACTGCAAGTGGATTATTAAGATATACTGCAATTTCAGAGAGGAAAATATATTGCAATTTCAGTGTGAATTACTAACTGCAATTTCAATGAGGAAGATATACTGCAATTTCAGAGAGGGGGATATACTGCAATTTCAGTGTGGATTATTGTGGATTATTAACTGCAATTTCAAGATATACTGCAATTTCAATGTGGATTATTAACTGCAATGTCAGTGTGGATTATGTGGATTATTAACTGCAATTTCAGTGAGGAAGATATGCTGCAATTTCAGAGAGGAAAATAAGCTACAACTTCAGAGGTAACAAGGATGAGGAAATTAATTCAGCAAAAACTGAAAAAAAATTTTGTTCCTTATGTAACTGCAACAAAACACAAGAGAATAACCGATAACAAAATTAATCTTCAAAGTGTTTCTGCACACGAATCCAAATTATTTTAAATTCAGTAACTTGGAATCCCAGCAAAATTCTTCTTGCACTAGGATTAAACTGACGGGAGTAATGTTCCTACCTAGCCCAGGTTTGAAGAAGGCAAGAAAACAAAAGCTCAAATGAGCAAGTATGCAATAATACCTCAAAGGCCCATGAGGATGTTGGAAATTTGTGGGTACGTTAAAAACGAGTAAAAAAATGAGCCTTAGCTTCTTCGGCGCAATCGAGTTTTCTGTACAGCGAATAATGTTGTATGAAACTCTCAGCACGGCCCGGTGGTGAACTGTGTTTTGGCACCTACAGCGGTGCCAAACGCACGATTATGGCTAACTTTAACCTTAAGTAAAATAAATACTACTGAGGCTAGAGGGCTGCAATTTGGTATACTTGATGATTGGAGGGTGGATGATCAACATATCAATTTGCAGTCCTCTAGCCTCAGTAGTTTTTAAGATCTGATTGCGGACAGAAAAAGTGCGGACGGACAGACAAAGCCATCTCAACAGTTTTCTTTTACAGAAAACTAAAACCAATCTATGCACAGTACTGCATATAAAATGTATAAAAAATATAAGTTCTCTTATCTCTTTTACCAATGAGCAATGCCAAAATTGCTTAAGTGGGCCAGACTTGAATGATGTGTGAGTGTGTATTTGTGTGTTTGTGCAGGGCTTATCAAAGATGTATTACAGCAATTTTGTTATTTATGCTGTATAGCATCCAAAAATTTATGGAATCTACACACCATCTGAAACGCACTGCAAACTTAGGTTTAATAACCTAAGCCTGGCACTGACTGAAAGCTTTGGTAAATATGTAATTCACTATATTTGCTAACACAAACATATTTACCAAATTCCATTATGGGATATTAATCTTATCATGTACTATATAATTAAATTTACCACTACAAGCTCAGTTCATCTGTCTATTACGTTAAACTGCATTTCTATTAGCAACTGTATTAATGTCTGTTGACTATTGCTCTCTCTTGCCCGGTGCATGATTATTGTAATACAAGGATTATCTCTTAATAAAATGTAATTTATAAAATTGTGTTTATCAGTAAACATAGTGCATTTCCTGTTTGCCCAAAGCTGAATCAATCAAACATATTGCATTTCCTGTTTACTCAAAGTTGAATCCATTATTTATGACTGCCTAAGTTGAAGTACAATAATCATGGGTTTTGGACAAGTAAGAATTCGTAAATTTTCGTATGTCATACCCTATAAATAATAATAAGAAATATCCCACAGAGAACAAGAGAAAGGCGAACAAACGCACAGCAAGTGCTTGCTGTACTTGTGCACACGTACACGTACATGTACATATGCACAAACAAACTGAAACGCTGATGAGCAAGAGAAGTTGACACAACATGATGGGGAAGAATATACTGTTACAGCAACATCTGTTCAAGTTTTTCAGCTGTTTGGCATGTCGACTTCAGAAAAGCTTATTTAATATTAAAATCTATGAACTTGAAACAAAAAATAAAAGAAAAATATTTTTAAAATATGAAGTGAGAGAAAATTACAATAATAATCATGCTAAGACAGTCGAATGTGCGCCAGCAAAACAACCAAAACAGCGCAATCAACTCATGAAAGTTACCACCTGATTTTTGTTTTCAAAATTAGGTAGACAAAAGTGGAGTCTGTGTTCGAGATCACACTGTACTTTAATTTCTTATATATTATATATTTAATCTACAATTTTCTTTTCGTATTTTTTGTTTTTTGTTTTTTTGAAGGAGGTCAGATTTAAACACTTATAAATTCTTTGTTACCGTTGGAATTATCCATCAGAAGCAGGGGAGGTGGAAGGGAGTGACAGGGGGGAGGACTCCTGAGTAGTGGAAGAGAACTTTAATCTACGCGCGCGCGCACACACACACACACACACACACACACACACACACACACACACACACACATGCTCAGCCAACGAGAAAATGAAACTTCCATGATGCACTCATGACGCCTTTCTGTCAGCTACGTCAAGGTGATAAAATACGATGTGTAATGACAATTTATACGACGTTGTTTCCAAGCAACTCAAAAGCGATAAACAAAATGACATGTAATGACGTTTTATATAATGTTGCTTTTAAGCAAATAACAGTCGCGAAAGGTCCCAATCACGTGAGGTCCCACCCACCCTTGCCCCCCCCCCCAACTCCCCAATTTGCACTTAATCCCCACTTCAGTGTGCTATATGACTGTTAACAGCATTACCATCATGTTTTCCGCCCGTGCAGCGTTGCCAACCATACAGAGGGCTTTTTATTAATTTTAATTTATTGGAGATAAAAATCCACGCATATTTTTGGGGGCTGCTGTGCTTGCGGATAATTTCGAGTTGCAGAATAGTTTGTAATGTGGATAATCAACGAGGTTACTGTATTACATTTGTTTTGTGAATTTTTAAACATTCATAAAACTCTAAGCGTAAACTCAAGATCATCATATTTTAATTATGGTTTTTCTTGTTCTTATTTAGATTTTTAGTCTGCATTCAAAACAGGTCATTCTCCATTATGCAACTTGACCGTTATGATTGCTCGTTCACTTTGCCAAGTTTCCGATTAGCTGTGTATTCAAATAACTGTGTTCATTTAGCTATGCAGTCAGTTGGCTATGTTCAATTAGCTATGTATTCACTGGGGCTACGAATGCAGTTGCCTGCATATTCAGTTAACTAAGCAATTCACTTAGCTAAGCCCTCTATTAGCTGTTCGTTCATTTAGCTAGTCATTAAAAATAGCTATGTTCAATTAGCTATGTATTCACTGGGGCTATGAATGCAGTTGCCTGCATATTCAATTAACTATGCATTCACTTAGCTAAGCCCTCTACTAGCTATGCATTCAATTAGCCAACTGTTCAATTAGCCATGTCTTCAATCAGCTATGCGTTCAATTAGCCATGTCTTCAATCAGCTATGCGTTCAATTAGCCAACTGTTCAATTAGCCATGTCTTCAATCAGCTATACGTTCAATTAGCCAACTGTTCAATTAGCCATGTCTTCAATCAGCTATGCGTTCAATTAGCCAACTGTTCAATTAGCCATGTCTTCAATCAGCTATGCGTTCAATTAGCCAACTGTTCAATTAGCCATGACTTCAATCAGCTATGCGTTCAATTAGCCAACTGTTCAATTAGCCATGTCTTCAATCAGCTATGCATTCAATTAGCCAACTGTTTAATCAGCCATGTCCTCAGTCAGCTATGCGTTCAATTAGCCAACTGTTCAATTAGCCATGACTTCAATCAGCTATGCGTTCAATTAGCCAACTGTTCAATTAGCCATGTCTTCAATCAGCTATGCGTTCAATTAGCCAACTGTTCAATTAGCCATGACTTCAATCAGCTATGCGTTCAATTAGCCAACTGTTCAATTAGCCATGACTTCAATCAGCTATGCGTTCAATTAGCCAACTGTTCAATTAGCCATGTCCTCAGTCAGCTATGCGTTCAATTAGCTATTTGTTCAATCATGACTCCAATTTGCTAGTTCAATTAGTCAAGTGCCCAATTGGCTATGGATGTCTCGCAAGATGACGGTACATGCCCAACGAGCTAGCCTTCCAATTTGCTAGTTCAAGTACCCAGTTAGCTATGGATCTCTCGCAAGATGAAGGTATATGCCCAACGAGCTAGGCTCCCACGACCCAAAACTCAAATTTCAAATCCCTTCTCCCAAAATAAGGTTCCGGGCATTTATGACCGTGGACGACGAATGGGGTCAACCCATCGGCAACGGTTCGTGGACGGGCCTCGTGAACGCCCTCATGAGAGAGGAGGCCGATTTCGGGACGTGCCTCTTCCCCTCGGCCAAGAGGTACGCCGTCGTCGACTTCACCAGGATGTATGCCTCAGAGCCCTTTCACATCATCACTCACAAGCCTCAGCGCCTGCCGCAGTACCTGGCCATCATTAAGCCTTTCACGTGTGAGTGTCCTTTTCTCAAAGGCTGGTATGCCTACATTTTTTTTTTTTCTCAAAGGCTGGTATGCCTAAATTATTTCTTTAAATTTGTGTTTTTTTTTCCCAAAGTCTGGTATGCCTAAATTTATTTCTTTAAATTTGTGTTTCTTTTTCTCAAAGGCTGGTATGCCTAAATTATTTCTTTAAATTTAATGGTTTTTTTTTTTCTTAAAGGCTGGTATACCTAAATTTATTTGTTTAAATTTAAGCGTTTTTTTAAAGGTTGGTATGCCTAAATTTATTTCTTTAAATTCAAGTTTTTTTTTCTTAAAGGCTAGTATGCTAAATTTATTTCTTAAAATTTTAGTGTTTTTTTTTTTCCTCAAAGACTGGTATGCCTAAATTTATTTCTTTATATTTAGGTGTTTTTTTTCTCTCTCAAAGCCTGGTTATGTCTAAATTTCTTTAAATATATGTGTTTTTCTTCTCAAAGGCTGATATGCCTAAATTTATTTCTTTAGATCTGAGTGAGGTTTTTTCTCACAGACTGGTATGCCTAAATCTATGTCTTTGATTTTTTTTTCTCAAAGGCTGGTATGCCTAAATTCATTTCTTTAAATTCAAGTGTTTTTTTCCTCAAAGGCTGTATGTCTACACTTTTTCTTTAAATTTATCTTATACTTCATAACGCAGATATGGAAATTCACACGCAGTTTTCTTCTTTCTGGGGGTGGGGTGGGGGGTATTATATTCCATGCCTTTAACAAGGGTATATCCAGCATACCCAGCTATAGGGCATGTTTTTCTTGCGTGCTGCTTCTGATTTTGACCTTCATTCCGTTGCAATTGTTTATGGCAGCCTCTCTCTCTCTCTCTCTCTCTCTCTCTCTCTCTCTGCATCAAAGAATTTTGTTTGTGTCTTCTTCTCTCTCTTTCTCTCTCTCTCTCTCTCTCTCTCTCTCTCTCTCTCTCTCTCTCTCTCTCTACATCAGAGGACACTATTTGTGTTGTTAGTTTACAGTGTCTTAGTTTATAGTATCTCTCTCTCTCTCTCTCTCTCTTTCTCTCTCTCACATGCAATCAACTATCCCCACGAAATGAAAAGAAAGAACGGGGAATTAAGGTAAAGATTACAACAGTACAAGAAAGCAAGTGACCAAACAGAGGCGACTCACAGAACTGCACAAACCAATCGAATTCTTTGTCCCTCAAACGATTATTTGCAAAGATCGTGTCTTTGGTGTCCACGGGAAGAAACGTCCTTCCGAAATAAAAATATGAGAAATAAAAATAAACGGAATAAAAATAAGATGTCGACTGCCCGCAATGACTAACTCATAGGCATCTGCTTGTCATACATAGGGCGCTTTATTTCAATCTTATTACTTCCATGTCTTCCACCTTCCTTGGTAGTCTATCCTAATAAGAATATAATAGAATACCAAGCGCTGGGACCTATGAAGCCATTCAGCGCTAAAAGGAAAATTGACAGTAAAAGGTTACAAAGGTGTAACGGGAAAAGAAAAACTCAAAGTTGCACAATGAAATCATTGTTAGAAGCGGGTGGAAAGTAAGATGGGAGAGGGAGCATATGAATGGAGGTACAGTAAAAGGAATGAATGGGGTCACAGCTAGGACCCGAAGGGACGCTGCAAAGAACCTTAAGTAATGCCTACAGTGCACCCCACCTGAGGTGCACTGACGGTACTACAACGCCCCCCCCCCCCTTAGGGGATCCTAGTGAGAGTTGGAAAAGTAGGTAAAGCAAAAATAAACAAACTGTCATCCCATCAACCGTGACAGAATTCGAATCGGTCACTCTTGGGTCGACACAGACGGACGCCTTATCCGTTAGGCTACTTGGAATTGAATATCAAGATGCACCATAAATTAATGTGACTTTTTCCTAGTCAAAATTGTGACTTTTTCCGTGACTTTATTTCCGGCCACCTAATTTTTAAACCATGTTGATACAGTGTAAGTACAGGTTGCCCATAAAAATGCACAGATGAAGAAATTCGAAATTCTGTCACTGCTCTCAAACTCCAACTCCTACAAAAGTACCAGGCCTTTAGTGTGTTTCATGAAAACGCTGTGATATGACGTAGCATGACGATGCTTATCATCATTAGCAAATATTCATTTGGAAGATGCTAAAAAGGTCTTAAACTTTCTAGGGGAGCTTCCACATAAGACAGTGCTAGTAAATGAAAATGGTACAATGGTCTCTGCACACTCCAACAATCGAAGATGGCAAACACTGAAAATCATAAGCAGAGCATGCACTGAAATGAACATGATTATGAAACAACTGAAATCTACAAGAAAAACGATTTCTACAATTTCATTCACTTAGACGATACAATACAGCCCTAAAATGGAAGACAGCAGTACCTGCAAAAATCCAAAACTGTGAAAAATGTAGATACTGCAGTTTTCCCTTGCCTTATTACCGATTTTGCAGATACTGCAAATGGGACCCCCCCTAAATAAAGCACTGAAGAATCATTTTGAAACTGCAGTAACTTGTGTATTATTTTTTCACAAGCCCAATAGGTGGCATATCTCAATTTCGAAAACTTTGCAGATACTGAAGTTTTCCCATTTTTGGGCAGAACACTGTAAATATGATTTCCATAATTCTCACCTGACGACTCCTTTCCAGTGACCATGTGGGTTGCTATAGTGGCGAGCAGCATGGCTGTTGGCGCATCCCTCTGGTTCCTACACAAAGGATGGTTGAAGCTGTCCACGCTGAGAGCCCCCAGGCGGGCGCAGCTCACGGATTCTCCTGATACATCCGGCATGACATATGCCCTCTTCTATACTTGGAGCCTCCTGCTCCAGCAAACCCCATTCCAGTATCCTACGGACTCCTACGGCAGGGTGAGTTTTCGTCCACCATCTGTTGACGGTTATCAAAGGCTAGTTGCTTTTTTTTATTTGATTTTTATGAAATATTGACTGTCAGGACAAACTGGGGCACATTTGGCCATTCACCGCTTAAGACATTGACAAGTGGGAGTTGGTGTGGTTGGAAAGCAAGGTAAAGAGATCCATTAAATAAAGGATGTGAAGTACAAAGATCTAAAGGTGGAACTGGGAAAAAACCACACAGCTGCACTGAGAAGTAATTGGTAGAGGGGTTGAACTGAAAGACTGAAGAAAGGAAGTGGGAATAAAATTAAAGTAAAAGGATCAAAAGTGGGCCGATGGGACGATGCAAACAAGATACAGTGCCCTTCGTGAGGTTCCCAGGGTTTAGTAGGTGACTGTTGATTTTCCCCGATGTATTTTGGAGTCAATTCAATTACAGTTATTGGTGTGTGGTGGTGTAATTTTGAAAAATTACAAGTGAAAAATGGAAAGGCTTAAAAGGTACATGAAAATGATGAGTCATCAAATCGGATCATGACTGCCATCACAAAATTCTACGTAATACACAAAAAGTTAAAAAATGAAAAACCATGGATGACATCAATAAAAATGAGGTAATACATTAGTCTCAAAGTGCTTCAAAAAGAGAATTTTGAAAAAAAAAAAATGAGGTACTACATTAGTCTCAAAGTGCTTCAAAAAGATAATTTTGAAAAAAAAAAATTTATAAATACATTAGTCTCAAAGTGCTTCAAAAAGATACTTTTGAAAAAAATGAGATAATACATTAGTCTCAAAGTGCTTCAAAAAGATCGTTTTGAAAAAAAAAATATAGAAGGAAGAGACCTAATAAGAGGTCACCAAAATTCGGGATAACCAAATTACTATCAACTGACACACGTCATGAAGAATAAACAATAGCTAACACGACTTGAAATGGAGAAAACTAGGAAGTGAATTAAATGACCTTTGCGGAGATGCCGAAACCGCTACAATTTCTCTCTTACCTTCACAGATATGGGTAACTTGCTGGATGATATTTAGTTTTCTCATCACGACTGTTTACAAGTCAGCCCTGTTTGTCAGTCTGCTGGTACCCCAGATGAGCGAGCCTATCGACTCCATCCCCCAACTCCTGAAGCAGCGTGGGTGGACGTGGGGCATGGAGCCTGACTACAGCGTGGGCTGGCAGTTCCTGAAGGAGAGCACGAATCCTGACAACCAGAAGATTGGAAAGGCGTTAGAGGTAAGGCTCTCTCCCAAATCTCTCAATATCATCATTATTATTATATTAGTCAGAATGAGTGAGCTTTCTTATGAAACAAGTCTGACAGTCCAGTTTCGAAAACACATACTCAGATATGAAAAAGAAAAACAGAGAAAAGAATATCACAAATGTACTACAAATAAAAAAATAGAAAAAGTAAAAAATCAAATAAACATAGACACAGAACTCATAAGTAGTGTGGAATTACATCAAACTGTCAGCAGCAATTTTTTTAAGGAAATTTTTCACGTCTTTTGGCAACCTTATCAACTTAAACCTTCAATCCATATCTGTCTCGAACTGCCATGGTGTTTACTTTCAGTTGCGTAAGTAATGCACACTCAATAGAGGCTGCAATTTTGTTTGCAAAGCATCAATAGTAAGATACTGTATATATATATATATATATATATATATATATATATATATATATATATATATATATATATATATATATATATATATATATATATATATATATATATATATATATATATATATATATATATATATATATATATACAGTATATCTAGTCCTGAAATCCCCAATTCATTAGGGACATTTGATCCCCAGAGGGGCTAGTACTAAACAGGTGAAACATTGATCCCCGAGGGGCTAGTATTAAACACGGCAAAACAGTTGAGAGGAATCACTGTTTCGCCGTATTTAGTACTAGCCCCTCGGGGATCAATATTCCTAAGTGAATTGGTGATTTCACGAATTCCTGAAAATTTCAGGGATTTCATTGAAATCCTGAAATCCCTGGCTTCACAATCTTACTGTAAATATATATATATATATATATATATATATATATATATATATATATATATATATATATATATATATATATATATATAATACATTATATAATACATAAAAAATATATATGTATATACATCTATAGTCCCTCAATTACCTGCATATACACAATCCACAACTCATCATTATCTGCATGCAACTGCAGCCCCCCAAAATATACATGGATATATACACAAAAAAGAAATTACTAAAAAGCCTTCTGTTTGGTTTGCATTGCTGTACTGGCAGAAAAAAGTGATGGTGACAATTCATATAGCACAATGAGAAAGTGGAATGTTGGCGGGGGGGCAGGAGAGCTGAGTGTAAAGGCCTTAGAAAGACTTCATCTGCTTGGCAGCTTTCATGACTGTTACTGGCTCAAAAGCAACAGTGTCATAAAAACAATTTTGTTTATTGCATTTGAGTGACTGACAGAGATGCATCATGAGTACAAAAAGTCACAGAAGTCTTATGGTTGGGAGAGTACCTGTATGCTCAGGTACATCATTTTGTTTACTGCATTTGAGTTTCTGACATAGATCAATCACGAATATGTCATAGAGGTTCCCTTCTCTCATTGGCTGTCTGCAGAGACACAAGTGCACTAGTTCCACTGTTGCTTCCACTTAGATGGTTTCTGTGTGGTACCTCATATCGCAAAGCATTCTGCTGATTTTGTGGGTGTCCCTGTAGCATTGCAGGTGTTGTTTTTCTTGTGTGCTGTGCTGTGTGTTTTGTGTGAGGCCCCACAACCTCCTAAGAGGGCCAGAAAGGTGCTGACCATTCCCAAGCTGGAACTCAAGAGGATTGAGACCAGCTGGTCCACGACCTCTATCATGGGCACGTATGGCGTACCAAGGTCTATCTTGCAAGACATCAAGAATGCAAAAGAGAAACTGCAGGGATAATTGGTCAACTTTAGGAAGACTTCCAGGAGTGAGGTCTTGCAAGGTCACGGCCAAGCCCCACCACGAGAAGGCTAAATTGTCAACCTTGATCTGGTTTCATCAGCAAAGGTCAGCTGAGGTGTATGTACATAATGCTGGGTTGAAGGTGGCTGCTACAGTTCGCAGGTCTGCATGGGGTTGCAGGCTTTAAGATGTCCAAGAGTTGGCTATTTCATTTCAAGATTCGACATGGGGTTTCAGCAAACACTGAAAGACTTACTGAAAAAAGAAGGCTTTGTTTGTGTCAAATCAACACAAAAAAACTGGTCTATTCTATCACTCCTTGCCCACTAACACCTTGGCTGACGAAAGGGAAAAGAATTTACCTAGTCTAAAGCTCTCCAAAAGTGTGTTTGCTGCGTTATGTGCAAATGTTTCTGGTAGCCACTCTGCAACCCTGTTGTAGTTGGACATGTGAAGCAACCCTATGCTCCATGTGTCTTGATGGATAGTCTCTTAGCGATTGGGTATCATACAGCTGATAGGTTCCATGACCACTTTTGTAAGGAGATTATTTGTCATTAGACTCAAGACCTTGGCATTGCTAGATACCAGGTGAGAGCCTACCACACACTACCCTTGGACCAAGGTGTTATTGTTGCAACAAAACCGGTATATTGGAGGAAGGTCCTTGAGGAGATGGTGGTGCTGTTCAAGGATGAGGATGATAGGGAGTAAGGCTTGGATACATGGGGCCATCCACAACTTAGCAGATGCTTGGAAGTGTGTCACCTTGCAGACCTTGGAGTATGCATGGTATTGTATCCTGAAGGTAAAAAAAGGCCTGATCAATTTCCAAGGTTTTGATGTCAACAACTTTCATGCCTGGCTCAAGAAAGAAAAGGACAACATTTACAAGGATGATGTATGAGAGTTGCTTGCAATGATGGTGGCAATCCTGGCTCCCACCTGTCATCCAACAATGAGATAGCTTCTAGCTGGTGTCCAACAATGAGATAGCTGCATGTGAGATAGAGGAAGAAGCCCCTGGAGACGATGACAATACTGATGACAATTTGAACATACAGCAAAGCCCCACCTACAAGGAGATGTGGAGGCTCTTGGACAACTTCAAACAAGCCACTGGAGAACCTAAACATCAACCACAGCTGTTTTGCCAGGCCCCTGGAGTTGGCTGAAGAAGCTATAGAAATTCAGCAGCTGGTGACTGCAAAGCTGAATCAGTGTTCTTTTCATCAGAGTACGCTCAACAGCTTCTTCAGACCCCCGAACCCTATGCATCCAAGCCTATGCCATCCACTACTTAGGTTGCTCTCACTTATCTCGAAAACACAAGCAACACTTCAACAGTCTTTGCTGACCTGCCAGGTTCTTCCAGCTGGGAATCTGATGTCCCACCTGCCTCTTAAAGACCCTCTACAAACCTCACCACTTCTTCCACCCAGTTCACCACTCTGATTTCCTGGATGAGCAGGAGGCAGAGGAGATGGGGGAATGAGGACTTGTAAATCCTCCTTGCAAGTTTTTCAAGTCTGGCCAATATACACTGCTTCACAATTGCTTACACGTTTTTATTTTTTGTACAGTACTGTTCTGTTATTTGGTGTTGTATATAAGCACATACAGTACTGTGTAGTGACCACAGGAAAAGAAAAAGGTTAAGATCTTGTCGTTTTACATCCTCAGAGTTTTTTTAATGTACTCTACCTGCAAATATACTATGTCAAGAAGGGCTTTGTAAGTACTACTGCAGATAATTAAGGGAGTACTTGTGTTGTTGTGTTGTTGTGTTGTGTGTGTGTGTGTGTGTGTGTGTGTGTGTGTGTGTGTGTGTGTGTGTGTGTGTGTGTGTGTGTGTGTTCATTTAGACTTTAGGCACTGAAGTGGCTAGTGTATTCCAAAAGTGCAAAAAATCAAGTTAGAGGGTATTGTGTCTAGTACAATTACTGTACATATGTTTTTAAAAAATGTTTTTAAGTCTTATTACCTACAGTATATCTGCATCTCCAGGTACGACCTATAGCAGAGGAAATGAAGCTAGTGAGCAAAGGAAAACATGCTTTTTTCACCTGGAATAATTATGTGAAGAGTTTTATCGCAGCAGAGTGCACAGATCGAAATGGCTACACTCCCATGTACATCAGTCGGCAATATTACCTGGAAACCAGTGGGGCTTACTGGGGTACCCGGTTAGTATATTAATGAAGGATGACATTATGGTACAAAATAATGTTATGAATATAAAGTGCTTGAAGAGCACATCTCCAGCAATGATTAAGGAATTTGTTATTCTGAAATCAAATTACTTATATGGACTTTTGTACTTATCAGCTTCATTATTATCACTTTATTTTTATTGCTATGCATCATTTTAGATGGGATACATTTTTAAACAAATCTCTCGATTTAATCTCTCAAGTTAAATACTAAGTGTAAAGAACACCCTGGTTTAGATTAGTAACTAAGTGGAACTGCCATTAACACTAAGGTATGTAGACAATATTAAAGTGCAGGCTATAATATAAGGTCTTGGCTACTTAAGACTGCTGCTTATCAGAAAGCCAGACCCCTAAAGTGTTTGTTAAGCTGGGGTGCTACTGTATACTAGAAACATACTAGGATCCAGGTACATCTTAGCATCTGATCAACCCTTTGCGGGGTTGCTTAGTCCAACCCTAAACAAAATTTCATTGAAATACAATGACTTTCAGGATATTTCACAGACTGACAAGCACGGGTAAAGACTTGAACTTCATCCAATTCTTACAGGCAGAGATAATGGTTAACTCTCTTATTTAACTCGCAACTGAATCATGGTATAAAAAAACTGTTTACTGAGTTGGTCCTAAGATCAACAACTCAAATCCTTGATTAATTTCGTTGGTATATGGGATTACTGTCCTTGTGAGCTGGGTTGGTGGGTATTTCAGAACATACACCTCTACCTGCTGAGTTATCAGTGGCCACTGCCTTGCTTCCCTAGGTCTTACTTGGGTGGAGATGAACTTTGGGCCCTGCTCATATGAATATATATGCTAGGAAGAATGGTTCTGAGGTCCAATGGTTCTACCTGCCGAGTCATCAGCACAATTGGCTGGTTCACCTTGGTTTTAGTTGGTTATAGCTTGAGTAAAGAGGGGGGGCTTAGTTGCTCATCACATAAGCACAGGCTCGGTATCTAGGACACTGTGGACCAACGTGGTAACCTGCCCCTTGCCCCTGCCGCTCATGAGCAATCTTTAACCTTCGAGCCTCAACTTAATTAAGTCATATTCTTGCCTGAGGAAAACAAAGTTTATATTTCTTATTAGACACAGTAACTCAGTCGGAATATCCCTGTTCACCGGCTGAAAATCTTTACTTTCGAGAAGTGTCACTTTCTTTCCAAGTAAGAGCAATAATTGCAAAGAACTAGAATTACGAATCAAAGCCCATGGCAGGAATTTGTAACAAGTAAAAGTATCGAACGTTCTGGTAAAAGTAAACTATTGTGCACCATAAAATGTACTGCGCAATATAAGAGTATCTTTTTATATGACTTCATACTGTCACTGCTTATTTACTCTTATTTCTGAATTTATTAAATTATTCTCACAGTATTCGCCTCCCCTCCCTTTTTTGGGCTATTTGCCATTTCCAAACTTATCTCTCTTTTAGTTGACTGAACGACTCTTCTCTATACCTTCTCTCTCTTCCTTTTTTTGTAAGATTTGTAAAAAAAAAATTAACTTGTCTCTCAAATTTCTAGTAATGGTGGTTTTCATGAGTCATGACAGGTACTGTGGACCGTTTCATTCTCATGGAATAATATTATAAAGTTATATTTTAGTTATCCTAGAATTAGAAGTCTGAATATTTTCTTTACTGGCAAGAATTTTTTATTTTAGAAAATGGGATTTTACGGGCAAACTACACTGGGAGTCTCTCTCGCTCTCTCTCGTCTACTGTTGCGAAAGACATAACATGCAGCATAAATAAGCGCGTGGTTCGAAGGCAATTCTTGTCCTTGTCTTCCACTTAAACGTAAACGACCTCTCTCTCTCTCTCTCTCTGACTTCTGTGAACCTCAGCTCTCAAAACCTCACGAAATAATGATCGTTCGACAGGAGTAAAACTATAAATAAAACACTTTTTGTCTCTCACGGGAAATCCGACACAATTCATCAGATGCAAATTCGAACGTCAAAACTGGGAATAACACCTCTGGGAGAGTCGACATACACTTTAGATCCATGTAATGTACTGAGGTGACACAAAGTAGCGTCAAGGGTTTTTCCAAGTTGAAAAGCAATCCGAGATGTTTTTACGCTAGATCCCAAATGCGAGCTTTTGCTGCGCATTACAATTCGCGCACAAATAAAATTCTTAAAATTAATTAGTATCCCTGCATACGGATAGGTTCACGAATATTTTACATTTGTTTTCTAATACACATTAAAAAAGTAACATTTACCCATTTTTGCTATTCTCAAAGCTTTCTTATTCAACAACAACTACTACTGTAGTAACATTTTTCAGTGCAATCCCACTTCTATCTCTTATTTCTGTTCATGTTTACAGTAAAGGAGCACCTTTCCTGCGCACAATTATTGACATAAAGCAGCACCTCTTTGAAGGACGCATTCTAGATGTCTGGCTGAACCAGATATTTCGAGAGACAACCAAACGTGCAAGAGACAAAAATGGCCCCAGTTCCTATAGCCAGGTAAGTAATGGGACCTCCATTAGTTGGAAGCTGTTACCTTTTTGTTTGTGAATACTATTAACAGGCAATAAGGACGGACATCGTGAAATGAGAATGTGAAATATGTTATGCGTACCACTACAGTGACTTACTAATCAAGGGAGGTGTAACACAAGCCTGTTTTCTGTCAGATTGCCATACAGTTCCAACAGTGTGCTCTTGTGACACTGCCTATACAATGCATCTGGGTGTCATCTTATGATGAGATGAAAGACTGAAAGACAACAGTCAATCAAAGACAGAACCAAACCTTACAAACAATAAAACCAGACTCACAACAAGCACACACACTGAGACACAGACAGAGAAATATACTCAAAGCCACCAGCTTAGAGACTAATAGAGACTGATGAGTGATGACATACTAACATAAAAAAAAAGGGACAAGCTTCCTCCTAATGTAGCCCTCTCAATGCATACCCAACAGGACGACGGGATGCAAGTGGTACTAAATTTGAACCACCTTCAGGGAGCCTTCTACGCCTTCTTCCTCGGAATGATACTGGCGGTGCTGGTTCTGATGTTGGAGTGCTTACAGAAACTGTGTTTGTCTGGCAAGTAACAAGATAACTAAGATACTGGCGAGATCAAGATACCAGATCTTTTACACTCGCAACGATCACGAGCCCTGTTACTGCTGAGAAAACAATTTCAGTTACTAGAAACCTCAACATCCCAGTTACTGAAAGACACCTGGCCACCAAATCCAGACATTGGCAAGATCAAGATATCTGCTGTTGCCAATAAATTAACAAACAAGTCACAAGAACTGACAAGATTTAGTTTAGTTAAGTTTATGAAATATTGGCTGTCAAGTTAAGCACTGTGGCACTACCAGTGTGACAACCCCCGGTGCACTACCAGTGTGACAACCAGATCGTTCACATTGGTAGTGTCTAGAGGTCTGTTACTGGCAAGTAATCAACAAATGAATCACAGATACTGTCAAGATCAAGACTTCTGCAACCTGTACAGTGGCGAGGTCAAGATATGTCACTGTCATCCTCAACACTACTCTGAACCATTAATTCCAAGGATCATATTTGCACAAAAAATATTATGGCACAATAAAGACGCTTTGAAGATTGCTTTTTACAACCTATTACTCCAAGCATATAAAAATCCAAATAGAAACTGTTTATTTTGAGAGGGCTGCTATTATCCACCTCATACAAATAGACAGGGTGTACCAGAAAATGTATACTTTGTTTAACTGCATTATCTGTTGTGGTTATAAGAAAGGGAAGTACATATATTTATATGAATATTAACATAAACACTCATGGTTTAATTCAGCCAGTAACTCTGGAATTAGCTTAGCCTAAATGTTCATGTGCTGATAGAAAATATGTCATCATTAGTCACCAAAGGTGTGGTTATTGAAAAAGTAACCTATTCGTTTTTCGGAAGTACCCGGCTATGAGTTTTAAACTTAGATATTGGAAGTATGTTATGCAATCATTTCATGTAGCTTCTATTTTGTAATGGATCTGCCATTAAATCGAGAACGTCTGATGGTTCCATGTGTGGGGGTATGGTATGTAGCTGTCTCTCTCAAATGTTAACATTTGAGACATATAAAGCACCCGTTAACGATGCCTCGCCCTGGCAAATGTTCTGCATTGGCTTATATGTGTACCTGCTTGGCCAAAGGTGCTCCACAGAAAGAACACAAGGTCATGTTCTAGAAGTGGGGAGGTTTCACAAATTGTTTATATACTTTTCCACTTGTACTTATTGCATTCGTGACCGCTCACGGACAGAATGAAATTAAAGTTAAGGAAGAAACATCTGTGTACACCTAAAGGCACGTCCAAACGGTCAAGAGATAAGTTGAAAACATTAAATAATGTATTCACTGTTGCCGACAAGGATGGCAAAGAAAATTACTGGCTGCGTCACGACCATTACTGCCCCAAGGTGGAGTGTGTGGCGACGGGTGTTCGGGGATCCTGACTAGCGTTCGCCTGAATTTATTCCCTTAATAAATAACCAGTAATTTATATGCATGTAAAGTCACTCAAAAATGTTTTGCAACATGTTCCAGAAGTTTTCGTTCACCTAACAGTAATTTGTTCTTTTGATATTTACAAGGAAATGTAATTTTCCTATGTGACTTTGGTTATTAATCATACTGTTAACAATATAAAAAAGAATGGCAGGTGAAAAATTCATATTACGAAAAATGACGTAACATTTTGAAAAATTTCACTTCAGATGATTGGGCAAAAGAGTCAAAGAAGAAACTATATTTCGAATCCAGATAAAAGCTTATTGACTAATAAAATAATATTGAATAATCATCAATGAAATTATATATAAATAAAGAAAGAAAGAATTCAACCATTATCGTTGTCAAAAACAAAAAAGAAAAAATCTCATAACGTCGTATGTTATCGTGTGACACCACATTCAGGCAGGAGAAGTTTAAACTCTCGTCACGTGCACCGATAAGATGGGCAACAGACTAAGCCGCACCACAATCATTAGCTTGCATAAGACTAATGTTTCTATTGTAGATATTGCTCGGCAGCTTAGCGTAAATAAAACAACCATGTATAGAGGGATACAACAACAGAGAGAACGAGGAAACATAATAAATTCATTGTAAAAACTGGAAGACAACCCCATTGTTGCACTACGTTAAAGATCATCATCGGATGATCACTTAAGGAACTCCGCCTAACTCCCCCCTGACAACCGATGTTGCTATAAAGAGAGAACATTAGGCTCTCCCTTCAAGTTGCTGCTCAAACCATCCGTAACAGGCTACATGAGACCAAGATATTATTTCATCATACTCCTGTCAAGAAACACTTCATATCAGCGAAACACAAAGAATAGAGGCTAGAGTTTGCGTTATAATATAATCCAGTGGCCGATGATTTCTGTACGAGTCATCTTTTGCGATGAGGAGAGACATTCTCCACTGATGAGCATGGTAGTCTTCTTCACTGCTGGCATTTAGCATTAACTAAATTAATGTTGAACTTCTAGCTAATTTTAATTCTTTAGAAACTTAGATAATAAGAAATACAAAAATAGGCGTTATATATTCAGTTAACTTCATAAGAGGCATCAAAATGATAGGCCTAAGTAGCAATGAAAGAAATGAGAAATTACATGATAATATATATTATATATATATATATATATATATATATATATATATATATATATATATATGTATGTGTGTGTGTGTGTGTGTGTGTGTGTGTGTGTGTGTGTGTGTGTGTGTGTGTGTGTGTGTGTGTGTGTGTGTGTGTGTATGTGCGATTATATTCTATGTATTAAAAATAGACGTTAAATCTGTTAGTCTAGTTCAGTATATTTTATATTAAGTTTCACTAGGTCACAATATACATAGGATTAGTCATTCAAAAATTTAATTAATAATAATGTGAAGCAAATCTTTACAAAAGTCGTATTTGTTGATGTTAATAAGACTAACAATTCAACTTGTAACAGTCGTAGGCCTATGTCTACAAAGTTCACACATATGAAGGAGATAAAACAACGATAGTGATGGCAGTTGGAGATGAAAATATTAAAACATAAGAACAGCGATGACCTCTGAAGTATTATAGTAATCATCCTTTAATTAAGTAAAATATGACAACAGTAAGCAGTATCAGAAAAGCCCTGTTTAAGGTGAAACTGCAGGTAATTTCTCGGACCCACCACTAGTGTTCAGTTGTTTCACGCGCTTACAACTGAGTTGCCAAATAGCGCCAGATATCGCTATTATAAGCTGTTGTCCGAAAAGTTTTGAAGTATGTTGCAAAACTTTTTTGAGTGATTGTACATACATAACTAGATATTCTCATAACAAAAAAATTAAAAGCAATAGTCTATGTAACTACAAATAAGTCAGTCTCAATATTCCTTGTAACAAAAGCTTAAATGTTAACTTGAGTTGAATAATCATGATGTATTAAAATATAAATTATATATATATATATATATATATATATATATATATATATATATATATATATATATATATATATATAACCAGTGCCCACATGCATCACTGACATAACTTAAAAACAAGACATGATAGCATAAAAAATAGGTTCTAGGCCTACATACCGCCTAGCATCTCTAATGGCAAGCAAGAAACAGCATCACTGTGAAGGTGGTATCACAATTGTTCAACAAACTGCATTTTCTTAACATGTTTAGCTACTCTGGTGTTTCCGGAAGTACTGGTGAGAGAAGTTTTCTAAACCTTCCGCGTCTTGTAAACAGCCCGACGAGACAAGCTAGCAAATTCATTTCTTTCTATTGCAAGGCTTTGGAACGATACTTGGAGACAACTGTTAAATAGCGACTGCCATAAGAAAGTAACTTTTATTTATCTGAGGCCAGAAAATAAACATACCTTCCGAATTAATAAGCGTAAGTCTAGCGTTAGCTTGGCCAATACTCCTTTTCTTGTTATTACCATGGCAGGTTAATTTTTCTTTGGCATGATGAATCGATAACGTTTACCATTGAGAAATTGCTTCTATATATTCGAAATTCAGTTACACTTACACTAGGATGAAATGATATAGCGTCTTACCAAATGAGTAGTTCGGGTGCATAAGCCTAGCTTAGGCTACCAAATTTCACTTTTCTTGCTATTACCAATCTTAGAGACATTGTTTGCTGAAAACATTAAACAAGGATTTGTTACAAAAAATATTCAACCATTTTTACTCTGAATCGAATAAAGAAAGTAGCTTCCTTCGGTTTGTTTACATAGTCCTGAAATACTCTTCCGTGTGTGGCACTTAGCAATTTCGTCGAGGAATCGAAATTTTTATAAAACGCATTTTGTCAAAACAGCCCTAACGCTGCATTCACTCATCTAAAACTGAAAAACTGATGGCATTGACAATATCCTGTAGGCCTACCTATTGCAAAGAATTGTTAATGAGTGACAAAATACAGCGGATGTCCTTAAGCATCACAATAACAGGTTTAAAAGACGAGACTTGGTTTATACCAGTAACCACTTTAAATACCAACCAAAACCTTTCTTTCTTCATATTATGCAGCATATATAAGATTAATGACGTCGCCATTCCACTTACGTGTCACACTAATGTGCTGAACACATGCGAAATGTTAGCTGAGAAATCATAGGCCTATCTACTGCTAACAAGACATGAACTGTCTAGCGTAAATTTATGGATTTATAAAATTCAGTAGGCTTTGCTTACCTGTGGAATATTCTTGAAGAATCCCTGTGAACATTTCTGTAATCATAAGTTGCATAACGTATTGCTGTGAAGCAATGAACGAAAAACAAGCAAATAAACAAACAATTGTTGTTCACCGGCGTTTGACGTTGGTCACAAGAATGCTCCGCCCTGGTGGCGACTCACCAAACTACGTACAACTACTACTACTACTACCACCCTACTTACAGATACACCTCCTATCACCATTGACCCTTTATGGTCCTTGCCTGTAGTCAAACCAAAATTACCACGAACATGGCTGTCATTACTGTAGCTACGGTGCCAAACTTCTCCCTGAATTATATAATCGGAAGACAGTTAATCTGCCTTCCTCAATTCGGCGTTCTTCAATCCGGTCAGAAAATCATCGTTATCCCTACCACAAGCTGCCCTGAAGCAAGAGACCATTGAGGGAAAAGGCTGACTTTTCTACGATATACCGTGACTTGAGCAGTCAATAACTCTAGATTCTTGGCACTCATACAATTTATTTACATGATTAGAAATTAAATAATCCTTTTCCTAATCAGGGACCATAACAATTTAATGCATGATTTCATTTTTACTGTGACCTCTTTGGATGTAAACCATCTTTTGCACGTCATCAAATTTCAGTTCTCTCGCACATTTTAAGTCTTCACGGTTAAATACGCAGAATAATAGCGTCAAGCTTTTATCGTTTCTGACCTGTCCCGTAGGGATGGTGGGGGTTAATGCCGTCACTGCACCTCACGGAGTGCACTGTAGGCATTACTAAAGGTTCTTTGCTGTGTCCCTTCGGCCCCTAGCTGCAACCCCTTTCATTTCTTTTGCTGTACCTCCATTCATTTCATCTATCCTCCATCTTGCTATCCACCCTCTCCTCACAATTGGTTCATCGTGCAACTGCGAGATCTTCCTAGTTACACCTTTCAAACCTACCTACTCGCAATTTCCTTTCCAGCGCTGAATGACCTCATGTGTCCCAGCGCTTGGCCTAAACTCTATCCATCCCATTCCTTTCTGACCTGGTATAGGCCACATCCACGCGGTATCCCAAATTATATCAAGGATTTATGAAACAAATCTGGGAAAAGTGGCACACCTAAAACTTACTACCTGTTCGCAGTCATTTGGTCTGACTACAGGAAAGACACCAATCTCCCACCCACTCCCGATCCTAATCTGACCTAGAGCACCATAAATCGTAGAGTAAAATACACACAAGGCAGCCACTGCTAAACTTAATAAACTGTAGTGAAAACTGGGAGCAGTCAGAAAATGTGTGTACTTTAGTATTGAAAACTTACGGGTTTTTTATTGACTGGAAAAGGTTTGTGTAACAGAAAGCATCACTTGAGAATAGAACTTGTGCTACTAGCTGTCACTTCACGGTGTCTATTGACTCGGAATTATACATCTTCAAAATAATATCACTAGTTAGAAAATGATGCAAGCCTTTACATCTTTAACAGATTATCCCCTACGTAAAATTGCTAAAATGGCCATCGTTCGACCATGTTTATATATATATATATATATATATATATATATATATATATATATATATATATATATATATATATATATATATATAACAGGATGAATCCTGAGAAAAACAACTCAACAGTCAATACAAAGTTCAGGCGTGAACTGCTGAATCACAAATGACAGACCTGTACAAAAAAAACACGCACTTTCTGTGCCTCTCTGAAACCACCTTCATTTTCCTGTGTCCATTTACCCTAATAACATTAGCCTAACATTTATTCCCAACGTTTTCATCTTATAAACTTTACTAGTTTCCGCAGTTTCTCTTCCCTAACCCTGATAATTGATGCATCTTCTTCATACATGAACCATCCTATACTCAATTCAGTGTCCATTTGTTGTCTCAACTTTACACGCACATCTACTTTCCTTCTCTACCTACTCACACCATACAAAGAGCTATTGAACACCTGTGGATACATAACAAGCCATTGTTTCTCGCCAACTTATACGCAAAACAACCACACTTCCATCTACACATACGCGGTTTGCTTCCACCATAAAAACTTTCGGTCTCAACAAGTTATCGTCACCATATATTCATTCTCGGCAACCTCCCCCACCACAGGGGGACTCTTAGTTCACGTAAACAGTAAGTTTTTCCCTAACTGTTATTCGTCTGAAATAGACTATTCCATGACCATAGTGGAGAAGTGCATGGGGCTCGTCACCCCATCCTAAAATACTAGCTAAGAATGCTAGGCTAACATTTCTAGGATGAACAACCAAAAGGGAAACGGTATGTGGTATATGCCTACACACACACACGTATATATATATATACACACACATATATATATATATATATATATATATATATATATATATATATATATATATATATATATATATAGAGAGAGAGAGAGAGAGAGAGAGAGAGAGAGAGAGAGAGAGAGAGAGAGACTAAATATTAATGGTGGGCGCGGAGTAACCTGCTTGCTCCACTGAAATCGTCTCCTTTCCCATTTTGTAGCTTCTCAGGAGCAATTTATTTTCCACGTTACCAACTTCGGATCACACTGCTAATCACAGAGAAGTCCCCTGAAGGGGTATTACTTATGCAAGAAGAGAGACTACTGGCATTAAGGGCTGCTCTGAGAGCAAGAGCCCGTGCTGGGAAGTCGCTGCCTAAATCGAAGAAGAAGACTAGTGGCTGACACTGCCTGCAGGTCTCCCTCGAGAAAGAAGCTCATTTGATGCTTTGCTTTTCTAAACAATTGTTCTTGCTGGCATACGGATAATAAACCTAACAACAGTTAACGTTAAAAAGTACCACAATTCCGAGTCATTTTGTTAACAATGAAGCTAAATCTTGGTTGAGTTATAATTCAATAACCCTTGGAAATAGTTTACTAAAGTCATTACGAAGGCGGCAGTGATCAGTCTGTACAGTTATAGTTGTGTTGCGCGGTCGAGTGTGAAATGCCCAGTCTTTTAATTTCTCGTAAATACCTGTAGTACATTTTAGTGCAACAATTAAGTGATTACAAGATCGGGTTTTAATTTTAAATTCATCGAAGGGGTACAGTTCACGTTTAACGTTACTGAAAAGAGAAAAAAAATACTACCATCTCGTACCTTGCGATTGGTCAAATCAAACATGGCGCCACTTAGTGCGTGGGATTGGAAAACGCCAATCAGATTTCTTGTTGGAGACATACACGTGCAGAGTAGAGTAGATATATAACTTTTGTTTATAATACTGAACGAGGCGATGCTTCTCTCTTTCCCTTGCTTCTTTGCTATATGGCTATTATCCTGCTATCGAAGCGGTTCCTATAGGCCTGTAAGTTCCCAGTACTTGAAGAAGCTTTAGGCCTACTAGTGAACAAGATTATTTTTTATTTAAACGACTATAGAATTTCTAACAATTGAAATATGCAAGGTTTCCAATTAGTATGTGTTTTGATCCTTGAATTAATGGAGTTTGAAATTTTAGGCTATAAAGCCAAAAACTTGGGAACTCAGCCATCCATCGCTTACGACAGCGAGAAGAGGAAGCGAGAGAGGTTGAACAGCATAGATAACGAGATTAGAGAGTGAATGAGACGAAGTACAAGGCTTTCAAGATGAAACTGGAGAAAAGTAAGTTAGAGAGGTTGGACAACAAGATAAAAGATATGAAGCATGGATGGAGGCTTAGTAAAATGCTATAATGTGTATGCAGCAGGCTGAGGGATGGGAAAGGCGAATGGACGCAGCAAATACCCTTTAGTAATGACTACAGTCCACCACGTCAAGTTCAGTGATGCATTAACCTCTACAAGGTGTTTCATGGTTGAATCAGGAGTTACAGAATGAACGTAGTAGTGACAAGTTCGACATTTTATACAGCCACCCACACGAACTTGAAACGGATTGGTTGTGGGGTAACGAATATACATTTAGATGGAATAAGCCGAAATTTAATTTGTCACTATTTACAAGGACCAGAGAGGCATCATCATACCGAAAAATTTTGCACGCCGATATAGCCTTGTCATCGCATCATGAGGTAAGTACCGCCTCAATTATGTTTTCCTTTGTAAATTTTAATTAATACTTTAAGAGTAAACACACGGAAAATATGATTACACAAATTTATGAATTGAATATAGAATTTAGGCCAAAGGCCAAGCACTGGGACCTAGGAGGTCATTCAGCGCTGAAACGGAAACTGACAGTAAAAGGTTTGAAAGGTGTAACAGGAGGAAAACCTCGCAGTCGCGCTATGAATCAATTGTTAGGAGAGGGTGGAAAGTAAGATGGAAGAGAGGATATAAAAGGAGTTACAGTAAAAGGAACGAAAGGGGTTGCAACTAGGGCCGAAGGGACGCTGCAAAGAATGCTTAACCCCCTACGGAGTACACAAGTTTATGAGTCCATAAAAGTTTTATGAAACAACATTTAATGTCATGTTCAAAGTCTAAAATACATCCAAAGGTACGAACATTCATTTTACTTTTTTATGGACTATGCAGACTTGAGATTTCATTAATATGATCCCTAAATGAGCGAACGTCACATGACAGTACCGGCCAGGAATAGTTTCGTAACAGTACAAAATTTTTATTTTGCACTAAATAATAGCTTTTTTTTACGTTTATAAACAGATGACATAATTGAGGGTGTAGCTGTTTACGATAAATGTGCCACGCATTTTTCTTACAATGTACTCGTGTTAACAATACATTAGCAGCAGTCTGAGTAAATTTGTTGTAAACAACGATGCGGACACGACAACACTAATTAATCGTGTATTGCTTTCTGTATTACTCGAAAATATTTTCCTTTTTATTTGCATATATTGTTAAGTGAAGAAGGTAGGCAATTCTGGGTCCTTTAGAAAACAGGACTTGATCAAAATGTTCTCGATTTTGTGCCTGCATAGATTCAGTCAGCCATCTCATTAGACTTCTAGCCATAAAATTCCTACAAAGTCACTCTTAGTTAAGTTCAAAACCTCAGCTTTCTCGTATTAGAAAGATAACCAATTTTTAAAGTATTCCAGGAATACTGACAGAGCCAATTATGGACTGGGTTGGATTTATGGAATTTAGGCTAAAAAGCCGAGCACTGGGGCACCTTCAGGCTTCAGCCATTCAGTGCCAAAGAAAGGGATGAAGGAGTTCGAGTGATTGGACAGCAAATAAAGTCATTGAAAATTAATGAAAAGAAGTACTTGGGTCTAGAGTTAAAACTCGGAGAAAACCCCACATTTGCACTAAGACAATAGAGAGGTTGGATATCAAGATTGCTGAAAGGAAGTGAGAATGGAGGTACAGAAAAGGTCTGCAAGTGGATGCAGTTTGGGGCCGAATAGACGCTGCAAACACACTTAATTAAAGCTCACATTTCACCATGCGAGACCAGAGAGCCTTTTGTTTACAGTATTAATGTTCCTCACTGCAAGCTTGAAAATTATTGAAATTTTGAATCCCCCCTACAGTTTCCTAAGTAAATTTTCCTTTCGTAGGAAGGACTGAATGAGGTGGTAGAGAAACGAGATTGATGAAAGACTGGTTTGTATACCGAAGAAAAAAATTATTCTACTTTGTCGGTTCTCGGAATGTTTGCAAGGCTCATATTTACAAAATGTTCATGTGCAGATGAGGTTTGTCCTGTCTACACGCATTTCTGGATGTATTAAATTCAAAGGAACTGTCACAAGGAGGTCCAGGTTATCCAGCCTCCAAGCAGGGTCCTTCCTTACCTCTCTGTTCAAGGGAATGAGCTGGGAGGGAGTTGCTCGAGGCCGATCAATGTTGCTACTGACGTGAATGCAGGTTGGAGTTGCCAGTGCAGGACGAGTTTGATGGATGACAAGTGACTTAGGATTAATTGCCAAAGCTGTGCTGGTTGTCCTTGTCACGACAGGAACCACACTGACATGAGAATCTGAAGGAAAGACCCGCACTACTTTCATGTCTAGGTATGCCCAAGTCTGCTGGTGAGGCACAAGATCTTACCTCACCCGGTTATCACAATTACCTCCCTGTGACAAAAAAAAAAAAAAAAAAAAAAAAAAAAAAAAAAAACTGTTCTGAAGTGACAGCGTCTCGAAGGACGCCCGAATTAGCAGATCTAGGTAACACATCAAGTGTAAAACACTGGAGATTGGGTCCAAGTAGACACCAATTGAATTGAATTGAATTAATATCAATCAAGCATCAGGCCTTGGGGACCATATGGTGCTATGTTATGCTGATTATAGATACAGTATGGTCAGAATTATTGGTTGGTAGGTTATATTGGATAAAGAATATTTATTTGTTGCCAGCTATTTAGTAACTATTTACAGAAGAATGGGAAGTAACCTGAATGTGGGATGGTTGTGAAATGTAGGCATCCCGACAAAGCCACATAGCGGGTCAAAGAGTCCACTTGCTTGTTAGCCAGGGTGCCTACATGGCTCAGGGTCCAGCAGAACCAGACTAGTTTTTTCCCGAGTGAAATATGAAAGAGCCAATCCTGAATTTCACGGACTACAGGATGGATGCAGTCAGTAGATTGGATAAGGGATAAAGAATTAGCAGAGTCTGGGAAAATAACGAAGGATGATGAGGGTTAGATTAGAAGTTGTTTTAGTGCAAACAAAATGGCATATAGTTTTGCTGTCAGTATGCTTGCCACAGGTGGTGATTGTGAGGAGATATCTGAGATCATGTCTGTGGGATTGGAATCCTTAAATATTCCACTAGAGTAGACAAAGGGAATGAGATATACGATGATATTATAGTCGATATGATTGAGGTAGGGTTGTTAGAGGGGATGGACTGTCTTCAGTATAAAGTAGGGACAGGTGGGTGTCAGGAATAACTGGTGGTAAAGCAAGGTCAAGGATACTTTTTCTCTGTACAGAGGTCTGAGTGGAAGGTTGGGTAGGAAAGGAGACAGGTAGGGGGAAAGGTGAGGCAGGTTTAGATTCTGTGGAAGTTTGCAGGGGAGTCGGGGGAAGGATAGCGGGAGGGTTGTGGACCTCAGCAATGGTATGATGAACAGTAGCATATTTTGTGTGAGAGGAAGTTGGGGTCTTGGGGATGAGGTTGGGTTTGTGTAATCCTCAATGTCCTTCATGGTTTCCGGAGGAGATTTGGCTGTAAGGGTTTCTTGGGTGGAGGGCAAACAGGAAGTGACTGGGAAAACTTGGAAGGAGAGAATTTGTTATTGGTCTTTGGAGTTGTTCCAATTTGGTGTTTATTTCTTTGTGTGGGGGTTGTGTTAAAGAGGGTGAGGGATGGGAAGATAAGGATTTAGAAGTTGTCTCTGAATTCAACACCTCAAAAGGGTTTGACGAAGTTACACTTGAGATAGGAAGACGGGAAGAGGTGGTGGATGATGGTGCTTTAGCTGTATGCAGCAGTTTGGACAAAGAAAGGGATGATGTTAAGAAGTACAAGTGGTGGTAGTGGATTGGGGAATTAAAGAGGAGGTGGGAAGGGTTGGTTGTGGTGTGATATTCGTGGTGGTTTTGCTCGTTTGGTTTGCTGTTGTCATGATCTGGGCCAGGGTGACAGTGGTAAAGCCAAACCGGCAAGCCTCCTGTCTTGCTTCTTGAAGCGAAGGGCAGCCACTTCTGATTCACACTTTTAGACAGGGCAACCACAGTAAAAAAAGCATTGTTTGCCTGCGCAATTGGTGCAAATACGCTCTTGTGAGTGGCAATTTGCTCGATCATGGTCAGGCGAGCTGCAAATGGGCCAGCGTGCTTGTGATCTGCCAAATTTGGCTGGGTGGTTGAAATGCCAGCACTTTTGGTACTGACATGGGGGAGTCTTGCCCCTTGAATGTGATTTTTGCAAAAATTTTTTTGGATATTTTCTGTTGCTCTTGTCCCCAGTGTAGTATGCAACATGGAGAACTTCATGGCAGTCACTTAGCTCTTTGAGACGCGTTGTCAATCGGGCACTGCTCAGAGGGTATCACCACTATTCCAGTGTAACGGTTAAGATGAGGATGTGGGGTGGTAGGGAAGGCATTACCTTGTAGGTCTTTGAGGGTGGACATTGCTCGAGCCTGAGCCTCTGTGTTCACCATAACAGGACGTGAGTGGTCGCGTCTTGTTAGGAATTTCACCATTCCTACCTGTCTCTGCAGGCACTTTTTAAAGTGGAGTGTATTGTTAGCGTAAGGAGCAGTCGGGGGGATGATGAAGCACTTGTCCCACTTCTGGGGTCCAAAGAAGGTTGATATAAGGGCTGGGTGGGTAGAAAGTATGGCGTTCAAGCCTTATGAAATTTTTATGAGTTAAGAGATGCTGTAGTAACCTGTTTCATGGTAGAACACTGTGGTTCATATGGTTGTAGAGTAGTCACCAAAGAGGAATTAGTGGAAAGGGAGCGTGGGGCATCATGTCCCAAGATAACAAGCAACTTGGTAAAAGAGTAGGGATGATGGGATTTCTCGGCGAGTAGTCTGGCTCATGGTCTCTTAACTAAATCAGGGAAGCCCAAAAATTCAGGGGTCTGACTGTGAGCAGGGTCAGTCCCCAAACCCTTAGAATTTGTTTGATTTCCATTATTGGCCATATGGGCCAGGATATATGCTAGGGAAATATACAATCCACTTCTTGAGAGCCTCGCATGAAGGAGTAAGAGCAAAAAAGAAAAAACAAGGGCAGTGTCCTACAGCATCCAGGAAGCTGTTAAAGACCAACCCAAAGTTGGCCTTCTACCCTTGCAGCACAAACACTCACACCTAAGGGATAGCCGGGGTACAAAGGCAGAGGATTTGTATGATAGTGCGAAAGAAGAATGATAAAATGAAAGATTAAGAAAAAAACAAGCCAAAATTGGTCAAGTATAGTACCAAAGCCCAAGGCTAGAGGAGGGGTCCAAGATGGAGACCAAATGGTTGCCCAGCCAGCCCATGACCCCTAACCCAAAGCCCCTCTACAACGACAATATTACTTGGTATGGGAGGGGAGATGACACACAGATGAACACTCATGTGAATACCTAAAGGGTTATGGTTAGTCCAGAGCAGATCACCAGCCTTACTGTGAACAAAGAATAGGAATCTCATCTTCTGAAAGTATAGAGGGACCCCAAGTTCAGTCAGATTTACCGAAAGACTCTTTTCCTAGCTGAAACATGGAAAAGTGCAGACATTAGTAGCCTGTGCATTTTCTTTCAAGTTTTACATTCCCTGCATGTCTGACAGGAAAGTACCTTGCTTCATTGATGGATAGACACTGCAAGCAAGCAGCAACCACAGTAGTTAAATTTAGTGTTCCTTAATTTCAACAAGCTTCTAAGCTAAATTGTCAGGGTTTGCATTTCTGAAGAATAGTTAAATGAGAAATTTCAAATGGCACACAAACCACATTGACAGGCACCTAATTGGTAAATATAAACATATCCAACATACTCAAGGACCACACTGTGTTAATTGTACAAGTGGTTAACTAGTCACCAGTTTTTAGCACTCCCTATTAACAAGATGGACTCATCGTCGTAAGGCATCAGCTGAGGCTGTTATTGCTGTAGTAGTTAGTTGGTTAGAAATTTTCTACAGGAACTGGGTATCACATCTGCTGATAAGTTTCACCAAGTACTCCATTCTTTCAATCATTTCTTGGTAGGAAATCATTGAAATTCAAAAATCCTCCAGAATTTGGGTAGAATAGTTGCTTACCTTAGAACCAAGCCAGTTGCGCAGCTTTTTCCAATATAAACCGTTCAGGACTAACAGACGTATTAAAAATCATGCTGGAAGTCATTTATTCAAACCTTCAACTATTCCCACTTGTATGCACAATAATGAAAGTGGGGCCTTTAAGCAGTGCCACATGTTTCGTTAAGTTCCCTCCATTCGTCTGCCAGCATTAAATTATTCCATTAAAATTCTACCACTGTTGTTACAGGACTCCATCACAAGATATTCCCTGTTAATCAGATTAACCTATTACTTTACATTAGGGTAGACAAAAAGCAGCCTGCTTTATAAATTATTTACTTACAAAAAATAGAAAGAAATGGAAGAAAATGTTTGTTCCTATTTGATCTTGCCAATGAATAAAATGAAAGGGAATGTACAACACATGAAAAATAGAAATCAAAAAATTATGGAAAATAGGAATAAAACTTATGCATAATCGCCTTCAATTTCCCCTTCTTCCTCAAATTCTGCCTCATCATCAGCAGTAGCTTCTTGGTATTGTTGGTATTCTGAGACCAAATCGTTCATGTTGGACTCTGCTTCAGTGAATTCCATCTCATCCATACCCTCACCAGTGTACCAATGCAAGAAAGCTTTCCTGCGGAACATAGCAGTGAACTGTTCTCCAACACGCTTGAAAAGTTCTTGAATGGCAGTGGAATTTCCAATGAAGGTAGAGGCCATCTTGATGCCTCGGGGTGGGATATCACACACAGCAGTCTTGACATTGTTGGGGATCCATTCAACAAAGAATGAGGAGTTCTTATTCTGGATGTTGTACATCTGTTCATCAACCTCTTTCATGGACATCCTGCCTCTGAAAATGGCAGCAACTGTCAGGTATCTGCCATGTCTGGGATCACAAGCTGCCATCATGTTCTTGGCATCAAACATCTGTTGGGTAAGTTCGGGAACAGTGAGGGCTCTGTACTGTTGAGATCCACGGGCTGTCAAGGGAGCAAAACCGGGCATGAAGAAGTGAAGACGTGGGAAGGGTACCATGTTGACTGCCAATTTCCTCAAGTCAGCATTCAACTGACCTGGGAATCTGAAGCAGGTCGTCACACCTGACATTGTTAGGGACACTAAGTGGTTCAAATCACCATAGGTTGGGTTCTGGAGTTTGAGGGTTCTAAAGCAGATATCGTATAGGGCCTCGTTGTCGATACAATAGGTTTCGTCTGTGTTCTCGACTAGTTGGTGAATAGAAAGGGTGGCATTGTAGGGCTCCACAACAGTGTCGGATACCTGGAAAAGAGGATTTGTTACAATTTTGGAATATATACTAAGATTAATAATTTTACTAAACAAATGTGCAACAGCAATGCACTTATGTTTTTATACTTTAACTGAATTTAAAATACCAGGGCACTGGCTATCATGCAAGTTAACATAGGTTAGGTTGTCAAAGAAAAACTAATTCATAGGTGTCAAGAATGAAAATACCAGTTAATAACATTTTAACATCACACCATAAGTATAACTTCCAAATTGAAAATGTTACACTTAATATATATATAAGAAAAGAACATGTTCATCTTGGTACAATATCAGAAAACTTACTTTGGGTGATGGGACGACAGAGAATGTGTTCATAATTCTGTCTGGGAATTCTTCACGGATTTTTGAGACTAGAAGTGTACCCATACCAGAGCCAGTGCCACCCCCAAGGGAGTGAGTAAGCTGGAACCCTTGCAGGCAGTCGCATTTTTCTGCTTCCTTACGAACTACATCTAAGACACTGTCCACCAATTCAGCACCCTCTGTGTAGTGTCCCTTGGCCCAGTTGTTGCCAGCACCACTCTGACCTGGAATGCGAGATTTATTCACAGTTTCTTCCCTCAAAATTCAAATTGACTGAAGTATATGGCTTATTTTTTGCATCATACATCTTACCAAAATTACATCTCAGTTAACCACAAGCACACGATCTTTTAAACTAACCAAAAACAAAGCTGTCTGGCTTGAAGAGTTGTCCGTGGGGGCCTGCTCTCACACTGTCCATAGTACCGGGTTCTAAATCGACCAAGATTGCGCGAGGTACGTATTTCCCCTGGTTACCTTCATTGTAATAGACGTTGATTCTCTCCAACTGGAGGTCCATCAAGTCTTTATCTGTTCCCGTGTACTCTCCGGTGGCCTGGATACCGTGCTCATCGCTGATGATTTCCCAAAACTGGAAAGATAAAGTTTATTAGCATCTTGGCTTACAGTATTAGAAAAATAAAAGCTATTAAATTTGGGAATTATATGGTATGCCTTAAATAACTTTAAATCCTTTAAGGCTATGAAAACAACAGCAACTAACCAAGGATTGCACAGACATAAGGCCATTAAACATTTAACTATAATGTTTTGTTTGGGATATATTTGATTAAGCTATGTCGGGCCTCGCTTGCAATTGATAACAAAAGTTATTAGCATAACTATCCTAAAAGAACTCTGTCTAACACTGCAAGAACAGCACCACTTTAGTTTGCAAATAGAATATGGACTGGAGCACCTGAAAGTCTATATGAAGTTCTTAAAATAGAAATATGGTCCATTAATTTGTCTACCAAAAACAACTATCTCCACTTCTTTCGTCTAAGCACCAAATCAACCGACATGACCATCATCAATGAAAGATGGCGGCTTTGGAAAATATGATTGTGCTACCAATCCACAAAAGGTGAAATGTCACTGCATCTAGATACGGTAGGGTAATTTTGTTTACGCCCATTGCCGATATGGAAAAATCACGAAGGTTAAGGGCGCACAAATATTAAGACAACAAACCTACGTCTCATACGATGTTTGGATAATCGTATTCTTGGAATTTTAATTATGGACGGGGGATAGAGATGACAACTTGCCATAGATCTATTTTAGTTTATATTACGAATGAAAGGTCAGATACACTAACCTACCTGCATTTTTAATGTCAAAGGACGTAAACGCGGCGTTACCACAAATAAAGGGGCTGTGTCATTCAGCTAATCATGAGAGATTCCTACGAACTCTGAAACTGGCGTGATTAATCCGTAGACTTAACTCACCTCAACTCCCCCACCACCAGTCATCACTTTCATTCTTGTACCCAGGGCCATAGGCTAGTTCGTCTTACTTAAACGATTTTTCCCCAACAGCTGGGTTAAGGGTAAAATAATTGCCTGAAAAGACTTACTTTTCATCTAAGGTAATTTTTGGGAAAATCCTATTCGAAATTTATTGATGAGTCATGCCACGTCCCACTTGGGGCTAGGCTAAACAACCTTTAATACTGAGGCAATCATCTGACCGAATGTAAATTACCTGCAAACAAGACTTCGAGGAGCCCTGGACAGAAATGCATTTTAATATGGTTGTTAATCTTCAACTTAACAAGGAAACCCGAGAATGCCGGTGTTGGGCTAAAGCTGTTGCCTCATTACCGGGACCGGGTTGATAATCCAGTTCAGACCACACGACACCAAGGGCCTTGAGGGCAGATTTAAATTACGTATCAACATTTAAGACTGCAGTTTACGTGAAAAAAAACCTCATTTGAAAGTTTTATCACGCACTATGTTCGTTTTGATACAAGTGTGCGCATCGCTGAAAATGTTAATTTGGCTAGTTCTGACATGAATTCTGGTCGTCGAAATAGCTTTCCAAACAGGTTTACGCTAATGCTGCCCAATTTATTGTGGTACAGTTCTACAAAGAGAACCTGGTGCATGTTATAAATTATTAAGTTCGGTCTAATCCTAATGGACTTACGAAATAATCAGTTTTGAAGTTCCACTCTAATCTACGCACTTGAGCATTTTAAAGCTTCGAAAATTGACGACGTCCGCCATCAACCGGCCAAGGCGACAGAGGTTGGTGTCAGGGGGGGCGGGGGAAACTGTTTGAAAAAGTTACCGGTCATCACCGCGATATCCTCCGCCGCCTCCTTCCAACCCCGACGGCATGACAGTTGAACTCTCGCTCGCCGGTCGGTCCTCTCCTCATCCCATTCAATTTTTGAGAAATACGGACATTGTGCACTCACGAAATCCACTTAAAATAAACCACTGTTACATGATTATATCTCACCTTGGTACCGATTTGGTTTCCGCACTGCCCGGTCTGGATGTGTACAATTTCCCTCATGGTGGACGAGTACGTGTGTGTCTTCTTGATGCCGAGTGACGACTGGTTCTGCCGACTGCGATGCTGCTGGAGCTGGATCGCCGCGCGGTGAGGTGAGCGGGCTCAGGGATGGGCTGCCAGATGTCAACAGAGAACCCAACATTACGTCATCGTTTATAAGCGGTTTTTAGCTTCTGCCGTGTTCGTAAAATGATGAAATCGTTTCGGACACCAGTTTTATAGATTTGTCTTTATATATTATCTTATGTGTAATTGCATTTCGAATGTCAATAATAAAAAGAATTTCATTTGGTTCCCAACGCCGCTCTACCGGCCGATTCAAACTGCGGCTCGAGAGGCCCCCATGAAGGTTATTTGCTAACCGTCTGCAGTCGTATTATATAAATCACAAAGCTGTATTTGTTTAGCAGGATTGTCTCCTGCCATTCAGACGTATCTTAATTCCTAACACTCAGTCTTTCAAAATGATATCCAGCTAAATCAAAAGGAAACTTTCCATCTCGGCAAAGCACAGCAGCCATCGACACATCAACCTTTCTTTGGTAGCGACATTCTCGTCTTATTTGGGTATGTGTGCTTCCTTTTTAGGAACGCACAATACCCCGGGTTAAAAGGCTTTTCTTTAAATGTCCTTATTAATTTGGAAGCCTGAGACATGTTATGGCAAGAGTTATTCACTTTGTTTTTTCACGTGTGCCAAACTTTATCATTTCTTTTAACATAATTGTCTTGAAATCGTCATTCAATTCGAGAACATTCGAGAGAAAATTTAAAAGTTACTGTCAGGTCGAAGTCTTTACAGTGGTAGGAAAAATAACCATTCTGCAAGAGACATATTTGATCTGGAGATGGTATCTGCTAGGGAAATTCTTCTTTCATAATGCATCTTCAAGATATATACGATTCAACAGCAACGAAATACAAAGTAGATTTGAAATGACAGTGTCCTTGC
>NC_089777.1:12096197-12116197 GCF_040412425.1 Macrobrachium rosenbergii | reverse complement strand
AGTTCCTCGTTGGACAGGTCGGTATAGTTCTCGGCTAGCACACTGCTGGGCCCGCGTTCGAATATCCGGCCGGCCAATGAAGAATTAGAGGAATTTATTTCTGGTGATAGAAATTCATTTCTTGATATAATGTGGTTCGGATTCTACAATAAGCTGTAGGCCCATTTGCTAGGTAACCAATTGGTTCTTAGCCACGTAAAACAAGTCTAATCCTTCGGTCCAGCCCTAGGAGAGCTGTTAAACAGCTCAGTGGTCTGGTTAAACTAAGGTATACTTAACTTTTTCTGCAGACATGAATATAGACAAAGTCTAAAGGGGTAATTACTGCAAGTCTTTTTTTTTTAACTGAACTGAGTGCGCTTTATGTGAAAAAAAAAAGAAAGTAGAAGAAAATGGAAAATCTATGACAAATACAAACCAACTGATAAACAAAAACGGGTCAGCAGATAGAAAGTTAAATGTTTAAATACGTAAACAGAAATGTGTCAGAAAAACTGAAAAGCAACGAACTGTGCGTGGCGCCCGAAAGTAGCATGATAGCGATGAAACAGCTCCAGAAGTTTTATTTAGACTAAAACATCTTTAAGGTTTATCATTATTTTAAAAACGGCACGTTTGTTCCAACAGACGCGATTAAAAAATTTTAAAAATCGACAGCAACATCTCATTCGTGGAAAGCCGCGGAATTCGATGTTGGTAATCTTCGTGCATGACGGGGGGAGGAGACGAGTGAAGATCCTCCGACCCGCCTAACTAACTGTTCCTCTTTAACACTGTATGAAGAAGAAGAAGAAGAATATCGCGTTTCCGCTTGCCGCCATCGGACGGTGCATTGTAGTGAGATAAGTTGGTTCAATACAATAACGGTCTAGGTCGAAGGTTCATTTAATCAAATATGTTGAATAGTCGACCCCATTGAGCTTTTTTTTTTTTTCTAGAATTGATTGGTTGCATGAGACTTATACAGTCATGCAATCGTAGCAGTAAATAGTGTCTCTGCTAATTGTGTGGGAACATTATTAATGGCGAGCCGTTACAGATTATACTCTCTTGCTGTAATAAATAAGTAAATTAATAAATAAATGAGTAAATAAATAAATTAAATAATTATCTATCGATTAAAGATGGATACACCCAGTTTTATGGGACAATTTTTTTTGGCTGGACATCGGCCCGAAGCCCAGATAAAATAGGAAGGTTCAAGCTGTTCTTTGCACAAAGTATCCGATACTGGTAGTAAAACTGAAGTTGATCGTGTTGATTTATTGGTTTATTGCCTGTATACCAGCGTTGCAACAATTGAGGTTCGTGCTCGTGCGACACTCACTAAAGAGCATTCGTATTGTAAATTTTGCTACAAATTTTTCCTACTGCGAGCAAAATTTAGAAGTGAGTTGCCAAAACATATTAGCAGACACGCTGGTGTGAAACTACCTAGAAGCTGCAAGAGAAGGACTTCCCTTGGGTCGCCATCACTTAAAGATTTAAGACGCGTTTATGTGGCACAGCCGTGAGAGATAACATGCCATCAGCGTCGAGAAATTTCAGAGAAAACGTCGTAAAATGTAATTCCAAAGTAGGCATCAGAAGTTACAACGGTCAAGGCGATTGCCTGTCATATTTTCTAATGTATTGTTCCTATACCCCTGCGGAAATTGCGAAAGCGAGGATCCACCAGTTTGTTCAATCCTGCATTCCATACACCTTCAGAATGTGGAATTCTCTCCCTTCCTCTGAGTTTCCATGCACGTCTCTGTCTCCTGACATCACCGAACGTCATTTGAATTATCAACTTGACGATAACTAGTGAACCCGGAAATATGAAGGACTAGGTATGTAATAAAAATACGGATACCACAACTGATCAGTTATTCCAGCTGTTTATCTGTCTACTGAGAGCAGCGGTTCCCACGGTATTTCGCGGATAGACGTCTGTGACATGAGACCGAACCTCTCTCTCTCTCTCTCTCAAAGCTTTAACTCTATTTAACACATCGTACCCAGTTCCCAAGTCAGAACTGACATCATTTCTCTCAAAAACCAATACAAAATAATGACCGTACCCTCAGTCAGGAGTGATTCGACGAGGTAATCCACCACCCACGAAGTAGTAGAATCAGTCACCAATAGGTTTCTTCTGTAGGTAAAAATCTCTCTCAGTATTAATTTTAATATTCGTACGTTACAATCCAGTAGTCCCCGTAAGGGGTAGTGCCGTCAGTTCACCTCACGTGGTGCACTGTAGGCATTACTTAATGGTCTTTACAGCCTCCCATCGGCCCCTAGTTGCATCCTCTTTCTTTCCCTTTACTGAACCTGCGTTCATATTCGTTCTTCCATCTTACTTTCCACCCTCTCCTGACAAAATTGATTCATAGTGCACTGCGAGGTTTTCATCCTGTTACACCTTTCAGACCTTCTTACTGTTAATTTCCCTTTCAGCGCTGAACGGCCTCATAGGTCCCAGTGCTTGGCCTCTGGCCTAAATTCTATACTCTGTCTACGTTACAATCCTGTTGTGGCGGCTCCTCTGCCTTGGAACAAGTTCTGTAAGTACACTACATTCGACGGGAGTAACCCGAACATTGCTGTTGGGTCTGTGGTGGCTTCACGGTTATCCGAGACTCTGCCACGCCTCCTGTACCAGATATATGTGCAATTGCCGATTGTTTCTAACCAGAAGTTATCGACTTTACCGCTGGCTTTCTCCTATGGTGTAGGCCTATTTTTTATTCGGTATACAACTTTTGTGTTGAAAGTGAGAATCCAGTATAATGTTTGGTGATTCCGGACAGTGTGACCAAAGAGAACGTAAACTAATTACCTTGCTCATTTCCGTACTGTCATTTATTTGTTGACATGTTTATGCGTTTGGTAATTCCAGTTCGATTTGGCTTGGGTTTATTTGCATATGGGTGTTCGTCTATGAAACATCTTCATAGGCAGAAGACCAATGGAAGTTTTTATTGCTTTTTTTTTCTAAATAATATATCCATATTATACTATAGATAACAACGAGAACAATGATGATAATGAGATTCTGTTGTCATTTTTCTTTTCTTTCACGTCTGGCTATGAAAACACCGATAATGCTAATTTCATTTCACCCCAGGGCAAATCTTGATGGAATACAACCCTTGTTAAGATACAGTGCCATCTAACAATTAAATTCCAAGAAATCATTAGTTATATGGAAACCACTACTTTTACTATTACTACTGCTGCTACTAGTACTATTGATGTTTTTATGTGAGGAACTATCAAATGGAACAAGTTTTGTCCCGTAGGGGTATGGTGCCATTTGTGCACATCACACGGTGCAATGTGGGCATTACTTAAGGTTCTTCGCAGCGTCCCTTCGGCCCCTAGCTGCAACCCCTTTCATTCCTTTTACTATTCCTCCGTTCATATTCTCTTTCTTCCTTCTTACTTTCCACCCTCTCCTAAAAAACTTGATTCATAGAGCAAATGCGAGGTTATACTCCTGTTACACATTTAAAACCCTTATACTCTCAATTTTCATTTCAGCGTTGAATGGCCTCAGAGTTCCCAGCGCTCTGCCCTTGTCCTGTATCTTATATTCCAATATATTCCAGTTCCAGTGGAATAAGTTTTGAGACTAAAGACTAAACAGAAGCCGCTTCGGTTTTGGGGAAGAAGCTTTGGCACTGGGCTTCCTACCTCATCCCTGAAGTCGGGCTTAGAGTGGGGAGTCTGGTGTGAGTTCAATCGCACCACATGGGGTTGTACTGTTTTTACTGAAATTGATGGGATGAACGCCGTAATAATTGTATGCTACTTGAAAGCGAAACGTTACTGATTTTTTTTTGTCTTATATTGCTGTTTATATATGCGCGTAATGTTCTGTTTAATGATTTATTTTTATATTAGTAATTCCTTTGATATTGTCTGCTCTTGCTCTCTTTTAACATGGTGACATGCATTCTTAAAACTTGCATTCTTCTATTAAAAGGTTGCACGTTTTGAGTAATAACTGTAAATCGGAAAATATTAAGAGATCGGGTTTTTCCTTTTTTATTAATGTTTTTTAAATGTAAATTTTTTCTGTTTGATTTTAGTCACGCCTTTCCTCTGCGAAAAAGTAGTCTTTTTTGCATATTAACATTCTTAAATTTGATTTCGTCCATTAAAAGTTTGCACATTTTGAGCAAAAACTGTAAAAGCGCAAATTTTTAAGAGATGGGGTTTTTCCTTCTTTTATTAATATTTTTTTAAATGTTCAATTTTCTGTTTGATTTTAGTCAGGCCTTTCACCGGCGAAAAAGTAGTCTTTTTACATAATAAGAGTCTTTCTTAAATTTGATTTCGTCCATTAAAAGTCTGCACATTTTGGACAATAACTGTAAAAGCACAAAATATTAAGAGGTCGAGTTTTTCCTTTTTTTATTATTATTTTAAATGTTCAATTTTCAGTTTGATTTTAGTCACGCCTTTCCTCGGCTAAAAACAATAATGATGATGATGATGATGATGATGCTTACGGCAGCACGGAATGCTGCGCTATTCATGCGATCAAAAATCGTGTCGGCATCAGAAAATGCTTTTGTTTTCCGTACGAACGGCACGCGAAGTGACGTGACGGTCTGTGCATCACGGACCTCCTGTCATTCGGCATGCAAATTTCAATCAAGGTCTAAATAGAGAAGTTGACCTCGATTACGAGGAAATGGTCTGATGACCCCTCATAAACACAGATCAGGTTGTGTATGTGTGTGTGTGTGTACATACGCGCGAAAATATACATACATGCATACATATGTATGTAAATATACATATAAAATATATATGCATGTATATAAGTGTATATATACAGTGTATATACAGTATATATAATGTGTGTGTATATAAATTTGTGTGTACGTGTGTTCAACATAACCTGAAAATTGTTCCTTTGAATATGTGATAGCAGATACTGTAACAAAATTCACAGTACATTAAGTGCAGTGTATATTACAGTATTGTAATGTTTTAATTTGTCAGTCTTTACAGCTACGCAGATATGATACGTTATTTTACGTCTCTATAAATATTTTATAACCTCAATACATATATATATATATATATATATATATATATATATATATATATATATATATATATATATATATATATATATATATTTATATATATATATATATATATATATATATATATATATTCTTTTTTAAAATATAAGCACCACTATTATTTTTTCATTCATAGCTTTGGAACCATTCCTGCATCCAAACATACCATATACATCCTCATCAGTCACTCAAATACACCCTAACTCGCTCAAGGATTCTCCTGGGAAAGTTGCGATGACCCGAAGTGGCAGTTTGGAAAAAGCTAAAAGCTCTCAGTAATGTTGATGGTCAGAATGGGTTTGTTCCTTTCCGAAAGAACTGGAAACTAAACTCATATTTAGATATGAATCCATTCTACGAACTGGAAACCAGTCTCTAGGTTCTTTCTACATTTTGCTATATTCCAGAACTGGAAACCAGGCATCAGACCATCCCTCCACATCCTCCTATTCCTAAGAACTGGAAACCAAGACATATATTTTTAAAACCTAATTTAATTTTTCCCGGAACGCTTTCCTATTTGGGACGAACTAGAAACAGGGTCTATACACTGTTGGAACTCAATATTCTCTTGCTTTCCAAATCACATTTTTCCACTCGGCAAGGTCAGTAACTCAGTTTCTAGACCAGATTATCTTGAGAATCCATTTTTACTGTGAGTAGGTTTGCAAAACCATATCTTCAATATCCACAAGAATGGAAACCAATGACTAGAGTATTTTCAGGGTGGCCGGTAATAAAGTCACAGGAAAAAAAAGTCCCATTTTTGGTCGGGAAAAAAGTCACGTTAATTTATGGTGGCCGGTAATAAAGTCATAGGGGAAAAATTCACAATATTTCTTGGGGGTCATTATCTTTATGATATTTACAGTCTTTTGTTTATGTTTATACGGAAATCCCCAACGGGCTTGTACTAAACACGCCGCAGAGGTGGATACACACCGGGTTAAAACCCTTGGGAGTCACTGTCTAGGAAAGATTATTGTGACTTTTTCCTGTGACTTTTTCTCCTGTGACTTTTTTACCTGGATTCATTTCCAGGACTTTTTCGTTTTCCTCTTTACTCGAACCAGGGTGATAAGGCTTTTATTGTGGTCAACTCGAAAATGACATCAAGAAGTGAATCAGGCAGTGGATGTGAAACTGACTATCACAGTGATTCATATATCGAAATTCCCACCGAAATATTATTAAATAATCGATATTTTTTGTATATTTCGTTACTTATTCATTTGTAATTCCCTGGAGTGGAAGTCATCTATACACAATAGGAAATTTCTCGTAGGAATTATTTCAGGAGCTAAACGTCAAAAAGTTCCTCCAACCCGTGTTTTTGCTATTTTCAGGTAGAAGTGTTCAATTATTTCCAGATTATGAGAAGTCAAGGCGCAAAACCAAGCAACATGCGACCAGTAAAATAAGTAAACAACCAACCAATCTACAATCGCATCGGCAGGAATTTGACCCTGGGAAAACAAGGTCGGGAGAATTGATCGGGGTTGGAATGGGGTTGTGGTGGTTGTGTGGGAGGGGGAGCGAAAGGGAGGGGACGAGTGTAGGAGAGACTGTGATGATGGGAAGAGGCTAATTTCCTACGGATGGGACCATTAAGGTCGTTCGGAAACAGGCGAGGGGTCGACGTCATCATTTCTGGTTCGTCGCAGTGCTAATGACTCCTGAAGAGCGAGATCGTGACTGCGGCTTTGGCTGGATACTGCTGCCACCTGGGTGCGCTTCTGGGGGGAGGGAGGGAGAGAGGGGAAAATAGAAGGGGTAGGAGCTATGGAAAGGAATCAGAGGTGGATGAATAAGGGAGAAAGCAAAGATGAGATGAGAATGAAGAAATAATGAAAGGGCAGATTTTGAGAGGGAGGGAGGGAAAATAGATTCCGGAGGGAGGGAGGGAGAGAGGGGAAATAGAAGGGGAAGGAGCTATGGAAAGGGGGGGAAATGAATGAAGGAATAAGGGTGGATGAATAAAGAAAAGAGAGAGCAGAGAAGAGATGGGGATGGAGAAATAATGAAAAGAGCAGATTTTGTGAGGGAGGAGGGAGGGAGAGAGGGAAAATAGAAGGGGAAGGAGCTATGGAAAGGGGTGGATGAATGAAAGAATCAGAGGTGGATGGATAAAGGAGAAAGCAAAGATGAGATGAGAATGAGGAAATAATGAAAGACAATGAAAGGGCAGATTTTGAGAGGGAAGGAGGGAGGGAGAGAGGGGAAAATAGAAGGGGTAGGAGCTATGGAAAGGGGAGGATGAATGAAGGAATAAGAGGTGGATGAATAAAGGAGAAAGCAAAGATGAGATGAGAATGAAGAAATGATGAAAGACAATGAAGGGGCAGATTTTGAGAGGGAGGGAGGGGGGGAGAGAGGGAAAATAGAAGGGGAAGGACCTGTGGAAAGGGGGAGGATGAATGAAAGAATAAGAGGTGGATGAATAAAGGATAAAGTAAAGATGAGATGAGAATGAAGAAATAATGAAAGACAATGAAAGGGCAGAATTTGAGAGGTAGGGAGGGAGAGAGGGAAAATAGAAGGGGTAAGAGCTATGGAAAGGGGAGGATGAATGAAGGAATAAGAGGTGGATGAATAAAGGAGAAAGCAAAGATGAGATGAGAATGAAGAAATAATGAAAGGCAATGAGGGCAGGTGAGAGGTAGGGAGGGAGAGAGGGAAAATAGAAGAGGTAGGAGCTATGGAAAGGGGAGGATGAATGAAGGAATAAGAGGTGGATGAATAAAGAAGAAAGCAAAGATGAGATGAGAATGAAGAAATAATGAAAGACAATGAAAGGGCAGAATTTGAGAGGGAGGGAGAGAGGGAAAATAGAAGGGGAAGGAGCTGTGGAAAGGGGAGGATGAATGAAAGAATCAGAGGTGGATGAATAAAGGGGGAAAGCAAAGATGAGATGAGAATGAAGAAATAATGAAAGACAATGAAAGGGCAGATTTTGAGAGGGAGGGAGAGAGGGAAAATAGAAGGGGAAGGAACCATGGAAAGGGGGAGGATGAATGAAGGAATTGGAGGTGTATGATTAAAGGAGAAAGCAAAGATGAGATGAGAATGAAGAAATGACGACAGACAATGGAAGAGCAAATGGTGTGGCGGGGTGGGTGGCTGAGTAGAATTAAAGTAGAGGAGGAATGAATGAAAGGAATAAGGATAAAAAAGGGGGAAAATGAAGAATGAAGAAGGTAGGAAGGATGAGGAAGGGAGAAGGAATGAGGGGAAAATAGAAGGGTTGAGAGGAGGAAAAGGGGAAAATGAATGAATGCCTTGAGGGAGATTAGAATAACAAGGAGGAAGAATGAGGGAGGGTAAGTAGAAGAAAAGGGAAAATGGGAGATGAATCAGCGAAGAAAAGAGAAAGAAAGGAAGGATGAACGATTGATCGAAGGTGGTTTATGGAAGACTAAATGAATGGATGAATGAATAAGGTATAAGACAAGGAGAAAAAGTGAGGATTGAAAAAAGAAATATACCGAATGGGGGGAAACGGAACAGGAAGATAAGAAGTAAAAGGAAAGAGTGAATAAAAGTAAATGAGGTGGAGGAACAAGGAAAATAAACGAGGAACGAAAATGAAGAAGATGGAAAAAAAGAAACGAGGAAGGAGGAAGAATGAAAAGAAATAGAAGAGAAGAGAAGATAGGAAGGCGAATAAGCAAAGAAGGAAGGAGAAAAAGGGTGACATTAAATGTGGAAGGGAAGTGGTCAGAGAAAAAGAACGAAGGAGTAAAGAGACAACAGAGTGAGAAAATGGAGGAGGGAAATGTAAAGAAAATATGGACGAACGGTGAGGAAAATGGAAACAGGAGAAAAGTTACAGAGGATAACGACTGAAAAACTTCGACAGAAATTAACCAGAGAGCTTTTCCCAGTGCGACGGAGTTTTCCCCTGCATAGAAAAGTTTTCTCCATTTGGTGCGGGAAAAAAAGAACTTTAAAGTCACCTGTCTAAAAATCAAAAGGGCTTGTTTTATTCTCTTTCACTTATTTCTTGTCTTGGATCCTTATTCCTGAATATATGTGCATTATCAGTTATAATTATCATTGGGTGTAAGTCACTCCCAAGGGATAATGAATTCGATATTGAACGATATTTGTGGCCTAGGATTTGCTAATATATATATATATATATATATATATATATATATATATATATATATATACATATATTTATGTATATGCATATATTTACACACACACACACATATATATATACATACATATATATATGCATACTGTATATGTTTTTATGCATTATATTTACATATGATCTTACTGTAACTCCATAACGTAAGACCCTAGTATATGCTACGACGAGTACTGACCGACCAAGCAAAAATCTGCAACGACTTACAGCGTCCTTGGCAGACGATATTGGCGGGCAATCTCCCCCGGTTGGCCTTACGGAACAAATGCCACTCGATCGTGATTGACGTTGCTATGCAACGCTGGACGTCAGACAACAAATGAAGGGGAAAATGAGTAAGAACGCAACAGTTTACTCACCGGCGTTCAGCCTTGAGTAACCATGGGAGACAGAAGCTCCCCTTCAGCGACTCCAGTGACTCACCTGTTGCAGGTGAATACTCAACTGGCGCTTCCTCGTGATTCATTCAGGCAGCGTGAGTCATCTGTCACGGGTTTTGGTCGTCCGTCATCTACATCTTCCTTTGGGTGGCTTCTGGATACCAGGGACCACTGGGGTTCTGGTTTGAATCGTCCGGTTTTCTTGACGGATCAAGGGATCTCCTTTGAGTGGTTTCTAAATCTCAGGAATATTCCATTGAGTGATTCCTGAATGTCAGGGTTGGTTGGATCCAGAATCTAAGGTGTCGTCCTTTCAACGATTCCTGATTCTAAGGTATCATTCTCATGACGATTCCTGAATCTAAGCGATTTTTCTTATGACGATACCTGATGCTAAGCTATCGTTCTTATGACGATTCCTGAATATAATTAGGGGATCGTTCTTATGACGCTTCCTGAATCTAAGGGATCGTTCTTATGACGATTCCTGAATCTAAGGTATCGTTCTAATGGCGATTCCTGAATCTAAAGTATCGTCCCTTTGCCGATTCCGGAATCTAATGTATCTTTCTTATGACGATTACTGAATCTAAGGGATCGTTCTTATGACGATTCCTTAATCTAAGGTATCGTTCTTATGAAGATTCCTTAATCTAAAGTATCGTCCCTTTGCCGATTCCGGAATCTAATGTATCGTTCTTACGACGATTCCTGAATCTAGGGATCGTTCTACGACGATTCCTGTAATGTATCGTTCTTTGACGATTCCCGATCTAAGGGATTCCTATGACGATTCCCGAATCTAAGGGATCGTCCCTATGACGATTCCTGAATCTAGGGGATTGCTCTTATGACGATTCGTGAATCTAAGGGATCGTTCTTATGACGATTCGTGAATCTTAGGGATTGTTCTTATGACGATTCCTGAATTTAAGGGATCGTTCTTATGACGTTTCCTGAATCTAAGGGATCGTTCTGATGACGATTCCTGAATCTAAGGGATCGTTCTGATGACGATTCCTGAATCTAAGGGATCGTTCTGATGACGATTCCTGAATCTAAGGGATCGTTCTGATGACGATTCCTGAATCTAAGGGATCGCCCTTTGATTGTTTTCCAAATCTAAGTTTAATGCTTGTCCTTTGGTTAGGTTCTGAATTTAAACGATCATCATCTACAATAAAATCGCAATATGGATCTAGATTAGGACCAAGATTATCATCAGGACACGGATAATATCATTAGTTAAACCATTATTCATTACTGGCAGTTTCAGGAAATCTCATGTATATAAACATTTATCCACCAGCTTTTGAGCATTCCCGGAAATAAAACTAGTCTCTTTAAGAACATGGAGAAAAAGTTTGCATGCTTTCAGAAATGACTAGTTGCTTTACCCTTTTCAAATGAAAATAGGCAAAACCCCGCAAGCATAATGTAGGAAAAGTCCTTCACTCAGACTACCAACATAAATAAGCTGAAACTAGTATGATGCAGATTGTTATATGTTATGCCTCAGAAACTAAACAATCCTTGGAAATTATTTCTCAGCGATAGACAGATAGATAGATGTATAAGACACACACATCCTTCATTCCTCATAACAATCTCTTTTGCAAATAATTGTGATCAAGAATATCAACATTTACCTGCACGAAGATGTTTCTTCAGGAACATTAATGTCATTTTACCCAGTACGTAAATTCTACAGTCAAGATGTTTTGGACATTTGTGAGAAGATTGAAGTAAATGGAAGATCCCTAGAGCTGGTGGATATTTTTATATTCATTGCGAGAAATCCCAGAGAAGAGTGACAGATATCTTACAGAGGGATTTTTTATAGAGAATCTTAATTATTGCTGCAAAGAAACATCCAGAAATATATAGCCTTTCTGATGCTGATACCTCAGGGGAGACTATTTGGTAATGATATCAGCTGTTTTTCTAAACTGATTTTATGTAATGACTAACAATTAACTAATTTTCATTTTAAGCATAAAAAGTAAGCCGAGAATGAATTTTGATTTACTTAACGCAGCATTACGAAAAAGGCAACGGTAAAAACAGAAATTGTAGATAAAGTTCACAACCACGTAAAGACGAAACTTGAAACAAATGAGAGGCTTTTGGAAAGAGGTAAAGAACGAAAATGAATAGGTGGAATAAGCGTTCAGAACGACAGAGGTGACTTAGCACTTGTAGTCTTTTATCCGTAAATCGAATAATGTTATTGTTTATTTCCTTTCTTATCCAGCGGTAACCACAAACCAGCCGTGCCTTGCGGAATTCTAAACGAATGAATTTGTAAGAGAATCGTTCAGGCGTGTTTTAACACCGTACTTTAAATCTGCTTGTCGTGTGGGTGCATTAGTAAGTAGTGCCTACTAGCGAGACACTTACACTTGCTCTGCATAAGGAGCATAGTAAGAAACATCACTTAATTTATTTTGTAATTATATTATCAATGAATATGAAAGTTTCATTGTTGTGGCTGTTTCCTTAAATAGCTTGTGTTCGGAAGGCTGTCTCTAGATAGCGTTTACGACACAATGACAGGAAAGAGACATTTACTTCATTCAGTTCTCTTCATGTCATGTACTACTTCATTTCACCTCAATAAGTGAAATTCATTTCACATACCACGGCTAGCTAGCAACTTGAAAACCAATTTCCAGGCAATTTAAAAAAGGGACAATTCACGACATAAAAAAGATAAATTGCTAAATGGGGCATGAAACATAGAATCGAGCCGCATTCAATTGTCGCGTCATACTGTATAACAGTAGTGAATGTTTTGAATATCCAAGTCTACAATTGTTCTGACTATGATCTAACTCACTTTACCTATGAGAGAAGGTCAACATATGGATAAAACAAAATGAATATGGAATCATCACGGGTAAGTGCAGTTCAAACGTAAAGTTAAAAAACTGGAAAATATGTCTTTTGCTACACCACACTGAATCTGTAACTGCTCAGTCAGGGAGACAGTTTCTACACCAGGTGCGTCATACGCCTATACAGCTCTACCAGTCCTCTATTTTTTTTCTAGCCCAGGCCCGAAAAAAAAACAAGGACAAGGAACTGTAAGGTGGGGGAAGGGTCCCAGTCACGACGAAGGCATCACATCTTCCTATTAAGGGAAGAAAGGTTATCGAAGGCAAGAATAACAAATCCATTCCAAAGACCTCACTGGGTATGCAGAGCAATATTATGTCATTATAATTTTTGCATTCTCGTCGGTAACCTCTTACTTTGTACAAAGGGAAAATTATTCCTCGTAGACATTCTTTTAGAACTTTTCTTCCATCCAGATTTACCTTACAAACCCTGGTCATTTTCTTAACTGCACATTCCGCATCATACTACAGTTCTCGTCTTGTGATCCCGTCAACTCCTAGCGCCTTTCTGTTTTTCTAAAACTTTGGTAGTATCAAAAACTTTAATTGTACCAGCAGTTATCTCATACAAATAATAAATTACAGAATAAAAAGGTTAGATTTTAGGATAGTTATTGAGCTCATTCATTTGTAATTTACCGCTGACATGCTACAGAAAATAACCGGTAACAATACAGTGATCGGTAATATTATGCACTTGCTGATTGCAAATATATTATTCTTGTTCACTTTCCTCCCAGAATGAAAGCAGATTCTCTCTCTCTCTTTAAAAATGGAAATTTGTGGTTTGTTAGCTACTGTGAGAGTTATACGATGCCCAGAGATCATTTTATCTGTTGATAACGAGTAAATATATCACAACTGAATGACTCGACGTTATTTTAATCTGTGTTATCGGTAATGGAATTTAGTATAGTTATCCCGTGAGGCAATTTCAGAGGTGTGTCGAACTTCGGTAATTATTTTCTCACATTCTCATAGTGCAAGCGAAGATGCAATACATTACTACCCTAATACTATTCTCCTTGCATTTTAATACATTTTTATCTGATTATTAATTTATTGATTTATTTTTTTCTTTTTTAATAAGTGAGTTCTCTTTTTTCTGTATTTCCCTTTACCTCCTCTTACTTCTTCCTAATGAATACCATATTCTTTGGAAACTTGAATTTCGAGTCAGTGGCCTCTGTGGTGGGCTTATTCTGTATGAACAGGGGACATCTTCTGAATAATAATAATAATAATAATAATAATAATAATAATAATAATAATAATAATAATAATAATAATAATAATAACAGCGCACATAATGAGAAAAGTGATGGACTTCTAAGGAAGCAGGATGCAACCCGGAACCCCACACTATAAAAAACCACCCAGTCAAATATGGATGACTGTGAGAGACCAAAAAGAAAAAAAAATAATAATACAACAATAATAATCAGCTTTCAAATCGGTATGGAATCTCATTGTATTAGGCTACAACAGTTCATTCGGGTACAACGCAAGATTTTGTGATGCCTTTCTTCAGCGACCCGTCATGAGCTGTTTCCAAATCGTTGGGTACTTTAACATGAGTTAACAGTGTTATCTAAAGGAAGAACAGGATTTTGTTGTGTGAAAACCAGCAAATTTAGTGAATCATTAGACAGGACCAACGACCGCTAAATAGATCATTCCAGGTATCACTGACACTGTTAGGCAACAACTTTTGTGAGATAGAGAGAGAGAAAGAAAGCAGGATTTAGGCCAAAGGCTAAGCACAGGGACCTATGAGGCCATTCACCGCTGAAATGGAAATCGACAGTGAAAGGTTTGAAAGGCGTAACAGGAGGAAAGCCTCGCCGTTGAACTATGAATCGGTTGTTAGGAGAGGGTGGAAAGTAAGGTGAAGAAAGAGAATATGAATGAACGGAGGTACAGTAAAAGGAACGAAAGGGGTAGCAGGCACAAACTTTTGAGCAAGAGTTCATTATTTTGTTGCCAACGTTGTCACGTTAGTTGTACGAAGGCTGCCTTCCAGAATTACGAATAAATAAAGAGGCTGATTAAATAACAACCTAAATCCCTCTCTTCTCAATAATAGACAATAAATCCCTTACTCTCTAAGAATATATGAACAAATAATTCGCTCCAAAACTATGAGCAGGTAAATCCCCTCACTTAAAAAGAATAAAACGCAATCTATACTGTGTATCAATATATTTATTTTCCTCGTGTTTATCAGCGATTGCCTGCGAGTAATGAACGTTACATATTGATTTGCCGTCGCCCAGTCCAGGGACCTTCTCTCATCCCTTACTGGCCTCGATTTAAGTATAGCTCACGAAGGTACCGTGGTTTGAGTTTAAAGACGATACGTAACGTCCCAGTCTGGACTAGCCGTGTAGACCCTCTCTTATATTACCGCCATTTTTGACTGGAACTGGAATATAGCATTTAGGCCAAAGGCTAAGCACTGGGACCCATGAGGTCATTCAGCGCTGAAAGGAAAATCGACAGTGAGAAGGTTTGAAAGGTGTAACAGGAGGAAAACATCGCAGTTGCACTTTTAATCATTGTTAGGAGACAGTGGAAAGTTAGATGGAAGAAAGCTAATATAAACGGAGGTACAGTAAGAGGAATGAAAGAGGTTGCAACTAGGGGCCTAAGGAAAGGACGCTGCAGAGAACTCTAAGTGATGCCTACAGCGCACCGCATGAGGTGCACTGACGGCACTACTTCCCTACGGGGGCTATTTTTGACGGAATGAGTACGCCAGGACCCAGTGTACCTAAACAAATAAATAACAGGAGAGCGACACGGTCTTACTGAAGAAAATTACATCCGGAAGCCGTCGTTCCGAGCCGGAAACTCGGCCATGGATCTCGAAATCTCGACATTGAATAGGGTGGGGGTGATATTTTGGAAGCATTCGGAGCGACGGAAGCTTTAGAAGCAATATCATTGAGGCTTTAGAAGCAATATCGTGGAGGCTTTGGATGCAATATCATTGAGGCTTTGGAAGCAGTATCATTGTGGCTTTGGAAGCAATATCATTGAGGCTTTGGAAGCAATAACATTGAGACTTTGGAAGCAATAACATTGAGGCTTTGGAAGCAATAACATTGAGGCTTTGGAAGCAATATCATGGAGGCTTTGGAAGCAACATCATGGAGGTTTTTAAAGCAATATCATGGAGGCTTTGGAAGCAACATCATGGAGGTTTTAAAGCAATATCATGGAGGCTTTGGAAGCAACATCATGGAGGTTTTAAAGCAATATCATGGAGGCTTTGGAAGCAACATCATGGAGGTTTTTAAAGCAATATCATGGAGGCTTTGGAAGCAACATCATGGAGGTTTTTAAAGCAATATCATGGAGGCTTTGGAAGCAACATCATGGAGGTTTTTAAAGCAATATCATGGAGGCTTTGGAAGCAACATCATGGAGGTTTTTAAAGCAATATCATGGAGGCTTTGGAAGCAATATCGTGAAGGTTTTGGAAGCAATATCATGGAGGCTTTGGAAGCAATATCATGAAAGTGTTAGAAGCAAAATCAAGGAGACCTTGGAAGCAATATCGTGAAGGCTTTGGAAGCAACATCATGGAGGTTTTAGAAGCAATGTCGTGGAGGCTTTGGAAGCAATATCATTGAGGCTTTGGGAGCAATATCATGGGGGCTTTGGAAGCAATATCATGGAGGTTTTGGAAGCAATATCATGGAGGCTCTAGGAGCAATGTCATGGAGGCTTTGGAAGCAATGCTCACGAATGAATGTAAGTTTCAGGTGGCATTTTCAAGTTACACCTCCAAATGAATAGAAATAAGCCATAATATCCTTTAATACGGCAACAAAATATAAACTATCCTGCAGTCCAATCGTCTTTAGTGAAATATTGTACTATTCAGGATAGGTCATGATTAGTTCTCGGGTGAAAGTGCGCTTGAGCTATGCAGAAAGTTGGAAGAACAATAGCGAATTATTTGTGGGAAACACACACACACACACACACACACATATATATATATATATATATATATATATATATATATATATATATATATATATATATATATATATATATATATATATATATATATATATATATATATATATATATATATATATTACTCATTTCAACTCTTACATATAACTGTTATTATATATATATATATATATATATATATATATATATATATATATATATATATATATATATATATATATATATATGTGTGTGTGTGTGTGTGTGTGTGTGTGTGTGGTAGTACTGTGTGTGAATATAATTATGCAGTTATTACTCATGACCCTCCAATTTGGTCATTAGCTTACTAATCATGACTCTCTAATAATGTCAGTAGTAGTGTCAGATGTCCTTGGAAAACCGAACAGTTAGCGTTCCAAAGAACCTTTTCTTGACGAAGCAAACACTTTCACTCGAACAAGGTAACAACAATAAGACGCCTGTGGCCATTTGTGCATCGGTACGTTGAAAGTCTCTGCAGTACTCCAGCCTTTGAAGGACCTCAGCTTAACTTGATAGCATTGTAATATGAATTGGCTCTTGTAGAGTATAAGTTTGTGAAATTACTTTCATCAGATAGTATTAGATAGCTTTACTTGTGGCTGTTCAACATTGGGTATTATAATCATTATTATTCAGAAGCTGAACCCTATTCATATGGAACAGGCCCACCACAGGGGCCATTGACTTGAAATTCAAGCTTTCAAATAATATGGTGTTCATTCGAAAGAAGTAGTAGAAAGTCATGGGAAATACAGAATGAGGAGATCAGTTATTAGAAAAGTAGATAAATAGATAAATAAATAAGGAAGGAAGTTAGTGTTATTGTAATTTCATACAACGAAAGACCTCTCTTTTGTTGGGAGGCCCCAAGATGCTGTAGGAATGAAGTTAGGATAATGATAACTTGATTTAATGAAAGAATTTTTCCTTGCGTTGCCTACAGAGTACGCAACGGACATATAATGATATTAAAGGTAAAATCAAGTTTCAGTGGCGATGTGACACAAAAAAAGCTTCGTTTCATTACGTTATAGAAACGTCAGGAACATAAACTGAATTGTTAAAGTTCAAGTATTATAGGCTAGCGCTTTAAACCTTCTTGTTGCTTGTCTATGCTAATTATATATACCATATACAGTAACTTAATGCAAATATGTGACTCGAACGTGTGTATTACAATGCTGATGCATGAATATTGTATTATACATTTAGCTCAAGAGTAACTGCATATGCCTTTAATATACGATTACCTTAAGGTAATGCGGACATGAAACTAACAACATAGGCTCTCATTATTGGCTCTTATTATACAAGCGTGGATATTCCACTCGAAAACTTAGGAGTTCATAAGTAACATATATTGAGTAGTGTGTACTACAGCGTATTCTGGACAGGAATCTTATAAATTAGTGTCATTGTTGTGTATTTCCCTGATGCATATGAGCTTGAATACACTGATGTGGTATTCAACTCGGTATGTGTAAGTTTAAAGAAATTCAAGACGTATCTCGTATATGACACAGGCGTGGGATGTAATGCATAATTCAACTGAAGTAAAAATATGCCTTGTGTAATTTCAGCTTAGCAGTTAAGGAGTCTTGTTTTACTTGTACTTTAGGGTATCAATACGCTAATATTACAAGATATGCTGTGGAATGTGTATACACATACAGACATATGTATATATATATATATACATACATATTTATATATATAAATATATATGTATATATATATATATGTATATATATATATATATATATATATATATATATATATATATATATATATATATATATATAAACAATTTAGGTATGTATGTTGTGACTATAAATTGGCTACGATCTCGTTCGAATATATCCTATCACGTTTTGGCGACACCGCTAGATTCCATTTCCAAAACTTCATTAGGTTCACCCGAAGGATTTGTTTTCAAGTGAGGTAAAAAAATGGAACCAGGTGAGGTTCCAAAGGAGAAGATAGGGAGCGAATGAAGATAGGGAATAAAATGAACGCAGCAAAAGGCATTTAAACTAAAACTTTGATACAACAATAAGAGGAAGAAGCGATGAATATCAAAAGAATGGAGAGAGAGAGAGAGAGAGAGAGAGAGAGAGAGAGAGAGAGAGAGAGAGAGAGAGAGAGAGAGAGAGAGAGAGCAGTGAAAACCAATTACAACAGAAATATAAGAGTATCAATAGAAAATAATACCTACGGAGAAGAGGAGAGGGAGAATTTTAGGCAAAAAAAGCAGAAACACATAGAGAGAGAGAGAGAGAGAGAGAGAGAGAGAGAGAGAGAGCAGTGAAAACCAATTACAGTACAACAGAAATATAAGAGTATCAATACAAATAATAGCTACGGAGAAGAGGAGGGAGAATTTTAGGCAAAAAAGCAGAAACACATAGAGAGAGAGAGAGAGAGAGAGAGAGAGAGAGAGAGAGAGAGAGAGCAGAGAAAACCAGTGAAAACATTACAGTACAATAGAAATATAAGAGTATCAATACAAATAATAGCTACGGAGAAGAGGAGAGGGAGAATTTTAGGCAAAAAAAGCAGAAACACATAGAGAGAGAGAGAGAGAGAGAGAGAGAGAGAGAGAGAGAGAGAGAGCAGTGAAAACCAATCACAGTACAACAGAAATATAAGAGTATCAATACAAATAATAGCTACGGAGAAGAGTAGAGGGAGAATTGTACGTAAAAAAAAAAGCAGAAACACATAGAAGAGAGAGAGAGACTCTATTTCCAGAGGTGAAAATAAGGGAAAGAAGAGTATTCCTTAGCAAGACTGAATCTATTAGCATATACAAACTCATTGGTGAGAGAGTCCTTATTGACAGTGAGGATAAAAGCAACCAAAGGACAGTAGAAGACCGGTGCTTGTGATTTCGACGACGCCAGAGAGATTCCAACCGGTCAATCAAGATTTGACTTTCCAGAATTTCCTGTTTCTTCGTTGGTTACTCATGGACGAGGAATGGCCAATTATTACTTCACATTTGTAACATTTTCTTCAATTTCCTCTTTCTGTGTGATCTCTACAGCATTCGTCTGTTTGCGTGCATTGAATTCATGTTTCCTACATATGTAGGCTGTGTAGTGCGCACGTACCCAGGTGCACGCCAACTCTTATGAATTTCTAGTAAAATTTGAGTGAGCAAATCTTTAGCACATTTGTAAGTGCAAGTACATTATCACACACACACACACACACACACACACACACATATATATATATATATATATATATATATATATATATATATATATATATATTTATTTATTTATTTATTTGCATGCGATCGCCTCTGTGGGACTGACTTCTTTGATGCTGTGAAATAAGCGGAAACCACACCCCGACTGTGTGTCCTTATCCAGAATTTTGAAGAAAGACTAAGAGTAGAAGTGAGAAAATATGAAAAAGTCAGTATCAAAGAAGTCAGTGCCACAAAGCCGGTCGC
>NC_089777.1:12041197-12091197 GCF_040412425.1 Macrobrachium rosenbergii | reverse complement strand
CAAATGTACGCATGTTGCACAACAGCTCGGCGGTTACGCTCACATCTCTCTCTCTCTCTCTCCTGCTCATCACTATAGCAGCAAAGGGGTGACGACGTCATTTTCAAAACATCCCGACGCCGTTAAAAACGTTACTGCGTAGGGACCGGCGTACCTATGGCGTACATTTATAAAGTCTTTAGAATTAATCGATTGATGCAGTCTGGTACTTCAGGCTGGTTACGCAAACCTTCAAACACCGTCGACCTTGACATTACCTGTAGAGTTTTCTGTGGCGGTCATCTCGGAGCCAGATGGTCGTTCTTTTGTTTGTTTATCTTTATCTTCGTCTGTTTCGCTGTCCTTTTGTTATCTATACTTTTATTGTTGGACGGTTGCTTAGCATTTAGGTTTGCGGCTGGTTTTAGCTAGTTCTTTGGGAATGTTTACGCATTACTCCTAATTATAATAATAGCACTTTCTGTGACAGGTATGCCTAACCATATTAGTAACACCTGAAGCTCCTAGAAAAAGATTATGCCTGTGAAATAGGGAAAATGTAGAGACAGAGAGAGAGAGAGAGAGAGAGAGAGAGAGAGAGAGAGAGAGAGAGAGAGAGAGAGAGAATAACAGTGGTTTACCTTGACATGTTCAAACCTCTGGCTCTTGCCTTTAAGCATTGAGTTTCAAGTGACTGTTAAATCTACTGCCACGGGTTGTCTTTTCTTTTATGACTCGTGTATATATATATATATATATATATATATATATATATATATATATATATATATATATATATATATATATATATGTATATATATATATATATTATATTTATATATTTATTTATATATATATATATATATATATATATATATATATATTATATATATTTATATATTTATATATAGATATATGTATACATATATATATATATATATATATATATATATATATATATATATATATATATATATATATATATATATATATATATATATATATATAAATATATATATATATTAATGTGTGTGTGTGTGTGGGTGGTTGCATGCGTAAGAAACTTAAAATAAAATCGAGGACTCTGTTTACGAAACACCTGTCAGTTTTTCAACATCACTGCAAACTCGCTGCGGCGTCTATTCATTATTCCACCTCCTTTATTGCTATTAACATAATATTTCTGCCGGCTTGTTTTTCAGAATACAACAAGCATTATAATAATTCATTCAAGAAAAACACTATTCTATGCTTGCGGCGTTTGTTTTCTTGTACATTATAATTTCTTCAGAATCTATATGTGTGTATATGTATATATATATATTATATTCTTATATTTTTCTTCTCTTTTTTTATATTTTTCTTTCTCGTGAATTTCCTCTTACCAGCAAAGTTTTATGGGTTCGATGCCCAGGCGAGTTGCAGCACTTCAGGTACGATTAGTTGACTCCCACTACACCTCTTCAGTTTGCCCAATCATTGTTTTGTGCCTGTAGTTAGCAAACTGTTTCTGGTTGCACCCAGAATAATGAAGGAATGGGAGTAGCAAACTTTTACCAAATCTCAAAGAGCTTTCTGAAAACCGGACGGATAGGACCTTCTGGAGTTGCTCTTTAGGGGTAGAGGCATATTTTATATATATATATATATATATATATATATATATATATATATATATATATATATATATATACATAAATATATATATAGATATATATATATAGATATATACATATATAAATATATGTATATATATATATACATATATATATATATATATATATATATATATATATATATATATATATATATATATATATATATATATATATATATATATATATATATATATAGTGTGTGTATGTGCGTGCGTGTGTTTGTATTACATACATAGGCTGTATACATAAATACACACACATATATATTATATATCTATATATATGTATATATACATATGTGTGTGTAGGCATGTATAAGGTACCGATTTCAATCGAAGAGAGTCAAATAAGGCGATAGGCGTCAACCTGTACAAATTCTCCTGTGTCATCGCCCGGGACTGGAAGTAATTTTTTTTTTTTTATCGTCCGTAGGAGGGTCGACTGACTTTGCTTACAACTCCTTCCCTTATAAGATGAAAGGCGTCGATTTACTCGGAGCTGTCCATCTCCCACGGTGGCCTGTGACGTCAAATCATTACTTGCTAATGAGCACCAAATTCTCCGGAAGGCTGAATTTCAAGTTAGTGGTGGGCTTATTCCATATGAACAAGGTCCATCTTCTGAATAATAATAATAATAATAATAATAATAATAATAATAATAATAATAATAATAATAATAATAATAATGTGTCTGCATACTTGCTCGTCTTCCATTTTCGACGTATTATTATTATTATTATTATTATTATTATTATTATTATTATTATTATTATTATTATTATTATTATTATTATTATTCTGTTAAAAAATAATGGCAGCACCAGTGGAATTTATTTTATTGAAGGTGTTTTCAATTCTTCTTACTATTCTCCCTTCTTCAGTCCTGATTATCTGCTAAGAGATGGCCTATATACATAATTTTATCGGACATCAGCCTTGAGGAAAGTGGGATAGTAAGAAGAATTGAAAAGGCCTTGTATGTATCAGTTCCACTGATGCTTCCATTCTATTTAATAGATCATGCTTAAAAGAGGGTCTGCACTCCTTATTATTATTATTATTATTATTATTATTATTATTATTATTATTATTATTGAGGATGAGCCTTTCTCTGAGGGTAGTAGCGTTGAAAATAGTAACTGTTTTTATGGCTTTCAGTTTGTATAGTGTTCTCTAATAGAGAATACTCTGTACAAATTAAATTCCATACAAACTGCTATTATTATTATTATTATTATTATTATTATTATTATTATTATTATTATTATTATTATTATTATTATTAATGACTTGCAAAGGAAAATGTCAAAATGCGCAAAAGTAAAAATGAGAGGAAGAAAATAAATAACTGAAAAGTGACTTAAAGGAAACAAATAAATATGAAAATTTCTAAGACGAATAAAACCCCTTACGACCAATGGCATCGCTCAAGGCGATCGTTGTGTTATTATTGCCACTTCGTCTCATAAGAGCTAGCCGTATTACTTGCTTGTATTTTGAGTCGTTTTAGTTTTCTGTAAAAGTAAACGATTGTGCCGGCTTTGTCTGTCCGTCCGCACTTTATTTTGTCTGCATTTTTTCTGTCTGCACTTTTTCTGTCCGCCCTCAGACCTAAAAAACTAACGAGGCTAGAGGGCTGCAAATTGGTATGTTGATCATCCACCCTTCAATCACCAAACATACCAAATTGCGGCCCCCTAGCCCCAGCAGTTTTTATTTTATTTAAGGTTAAAATTAGCCATAATCGTGCTTCTGGCAACGATATAGGACAGACCACCGCCGGGCCGTGGTTAAAGTTTCATGGGCCGCGGCTCATACAGCATTATACCGAGACCACCGAAAGACAGATCTGTTTTCGGCGGCATTGATTATGCGCCGTACAGAAAACTCGATTGCGCCGAAGACACTTCGGCGCATTTTTTACTTGTTTGCTTTACCGACCAAATATTTGCGCCACCAGCAACAATTCTGTGCACTGAAGTTATTTGTCTAGGAATGGGAGGGGCCTTATGTCGAGGTGTATGAATCAGTGATGCCACTGTTCGTAAATATTGCACAAATATCAGGGTCGTGTCATTCGCTCCTTTAGGCAACGGAGGAAAAACAGTTAAGTATATGTTTGTACCTCTCTCTCTCTCTCTCTCTCTCTCTCTCTCTCTCTCTCTCTCTCTCTCTCTCTCTCTCTCTCTTCATTTGTGGAAGAAATAATAAATGCATTTTATATCTGTTTGTTTATCTAGGTATAATTTTGCATCACGCATTTTGTGTATGTTATATATGTATATATATATATATATATATATATATATATATATATATATATTATATATTTGTTTATATATATAATATATATATGTATAATATTAAACAACAAATAATAACAATAACATCAGAAAAGAAAATACAATTAAGAAGCGTTTCGTTTTGAAACACATCAAATTACCCCTTATACTTCCGCATCTTTCAAATCCAAGGAATCAGATTACAAAAACAAACAACCAAAAAATTAATGAGCAAATCCAAATGAAGACATTATTGCGCCACTGGCATCGCACCCGGATGAGGTCATCAGCGAGGGGGCGTGGCTAAATTGCTGTAATTCTCAACCGGTCGTTAAGTGGTGGTCATTTACCAAGTACCACAATGGTTGGGCAGAATGAGGATTTGCCCCTTGTTTTGGCATGCAAATTGGGCATAGTTGATGCGTGTGCTGCGTCTGTCACTAACACACTAACAATTAAGTTGTCTGTAATAATTTATGACCTCGTTTGACATGCAGTCAGAAAATACTGAAGCAAGAAGTAATGACTTCATTTTATGCCACGAAACCTAAATTATGTTCTTACAATTCCTGACTTTTTTAGTTTTCTGTCCGCACTTTTTCTGTCTGCCCTCAGATCTTAAAAACTACTGAGGCCAGAGGGCTGCAAATTGGTATGTTGATCATCCACCCTCCAATCATCAAACATACCAAATTGCAGCCCTCTAGCCTCAGTAGCTTTTATTTTATTTAAGGTTAAATTTAGCCATAATCCTGCGTCTGGCAACGCTGTAGGACAGGCCACCAACGGACCGTGGCTGGAATTTTCATGGGCTGCTGCTCATACAGCATTATATGCTGAACGGAAAACTCGATTGCGCCGATGAAACTTCAGCGCATTTTTTACTTGTTTTTAGTTGTAGAGGCTGAAAAAAAAATATTAGGCTCAACAAAAGTACTTCGTTGTATATCAAACATTGAGAGACGTTTGTAGCCTGTTTGTAGCTCGTGTTCTTAATTTAGAAAATTTATTGTCATGCGAGTTAATATTGGAAATCGTAGTCTGCCTTAAGATTATTAGCAGCAGAAATTATGTCAGTTTATCCCCACTATTATTATTATTATTATTATTATTATTATTATTATTATTATTATATTATTATTATTATTATTATTATTATTATTAATTTCGAAAAATTATTGAATTACGGTAAATATTAATTTATAGTAAATTATTACTAAAGCACTGATAAAAAGTTTATTAGATATTATTATTTACACATTACTGATTATTGTTCTGTATTTTATTATTATTATTATTATTATTATTATTATTATTATTATTATTATTATTATTATTATTATTATTATTATTATCACACATTGCTGTTCTTGTAGCTACGACCACACAGAGAATTTACCTGTGACAATTTTTTGCCACGAACAATATTATTTCAAGACTCCTTTCAACTGACATTGCTCTATCACTGATGTGCCACTTCCTCCAAATTCCATCAAATAGAAATAAAAGATAAATGAAAACAGAAACATTTACTCCTCAGCAAAATAGAATCGAGAGCTGATACGAGCGACATTTCCTCCTTACCAACATGATAATGAATTAAACAGCATGGAGGATATGTCAAGGTCACGGAAGCAGGGCTGCTGAACGCCGCGAAAACACATCGCGTAAACAGGTAAAGGAAACTAACATATATATAAATGCATATATATACACACACACATATATATATGTAAATAATATATATACATATATATGTGTATGTATATTCATGTACTGCATTTCGTAAGCTCTTCGTTGGGTGAGTCGGTAGAGCTGCGGGCTGTCACTCGATGGGCCGGAGTTCAATTCCCCGGCCGGCTGATGAAGAGTTAGAGGAATTTATTTCTGGTGATAGAAATTCATTTCTCGCTATAATGTGGTTCGGATTCCACAATAAGCTGTAGGTCCCGTTGCTACGTAACCAATTGGTTCTTAGCCACGTAAAATAAGTCTAATCCTTCGGGCCAGCCCTAGGAGAGCTGTTAATCAGCTCAGTGGTCTGGTAAAACTAAGGTATACTTAACTGCATTTCGTGTTCACCGCTTCTTGTTTTAATGTCTCTTAATTTGTTTTGAATGTGGATTTTTTTCTAATTTCTTAATTTAGACAAACCTGTTCTTCATTCCGTTACATTTACTTTCCGTTTTATTGATTTGTAGTTACATATATATAGGTATATATGATATATGTATATGTACATTTTATATAAAAATATATATATATATATGTGTTTGTGTGTTTGTATATATACACACACATATAATATCTATTTATATAAAATGTACATATACATATATATATACTGTATATATATACATATATATATATACATATATATATATATATATATATATATATATATATATATATATATATATATATATATATATAATGTAAACTAAAGAGGAAACAGTTCACTAGAATTAATAAAACTGAAAGCAGATGAAATGGTATGAGGAAAAGATTTGTTGAAGTTATGAAATTAGGAAAAAATTAGTATATAAAAAGTTTAAGCAACATTAAATACAAAACCCTGGGAGCATAAAATGCCGTGCATGAATTGGAATGTAATAAAAGGAGAGAGAAAATCTGAATTACCTAGACAGAAAGCAAGTAAAAAGAAAATGGGAGATAACATACGCTATCGGGGTCTAAGCGATGTCAGGCAGGGCAGCCGATCGAGACAGGTCTACCCCAAAGCCAAAAAGCAGGCATCGTGCTTACCCCATACAAAAATGGGAAAAAGCACGGTAAAAGTAAAAGAAGAAGAAGAACGCAGTGAAGGGTTGAGGAAATTAGAGAATGAAGAAATAAAACAATGCGGTTTATATAAATAGGGGAAAAAACGATAGAAATGTATGTAGTGAAAGGGCGAAAAATAAACAAAATCCTTGGAAAGAATAAAAACTGGCAACGAACAGCGTAAAATACAGCAACGAGAGCATTCGAAAAAACAAAACACTGAGAAAAAAAAAACAAAACAATTCACGGGAGGCAAGAAAAAAAAATGAGCGACTGTAAATCTAAAAAAAAACACCCCCGTCCCCTTCTTCAAAAAAGCAAAATACAAAAACTGCGAAAAAGAATGGCGCAAGAAAGAAAAGACTGCGAAACATCTGCCGCATTTCACGTTTATTTGTGGATCCCTCGTCTGGGCATGACGACGAAGGGAACAGCGGCTGAAAGGAGGAGGAACGAGAGAATGAATAATGTTTTTCCCCGTTTGGGGGAAAATGGATAAGTCTGTGTGTATGTGTGTGTGGTCAGTTAGCTCCGTGCTGGGGTGCATTAGGTTACGAAGCGAATTGGGTTTCAAAGTGAATTTATTAAGCTCGGTTTTCCTGGATACGGAGATCTTATTCTTGCATTACGTTACGTCGGAGAATATGAAATCACAACAAAAACGACAATAATAATAATAATAATAATAATAATAATAATAATAATAATAATAATAATAATAATAATCCCTCTCTCAAACAAGTATTATTGAAAGAAATCGCTGCATCAGCGAGAAAGCTGTTATAAGGAAAATAGAGAAGACTATACAAGATCAGTGCAGCGATTTCTTTCAGTAATAATAATAATAATAATAATAATAATAATAATAATAATAATAATAATAATAATAATAATAATAATAATAATAATAATAATATGCTCACCGGGTTTTGTGTTTGATGTTGCTTAAATTGTTTTATATACTAATTTTTTCCTAATTTCTCAACTTCAACAAACCTTTTCTTCATACCGTCTCATTTGGTTTCAGTTTGATTAATTCCAGTGAACTGTTTCCTTTTTAGTTTATATAATAATAATAATAATAATAATAATAATAATAATAATAATAATAATAATAATAATAATAGTTTCTTCAGATAATGCTTAATAACTGCAATAATAGAGAACAAAAATGTATACAGCAACTTGAGCCACGCTTGGTGTAAACAAAAAACTATATGAACTTTGTTTCTCCCTTCACTTCGAGTCTCTTTTATTTCTAAAATAATAAAATAGGAGGTTTAAAAACTAAGTCTTAAACTTAAATGCCTCTAACCATGTTTACCAAGCATGGTTACAGGTATTTAAGGAGATCGATAATTCCCGTATTTTTGACTCGCAGGATCACCCCGAGGTTCTGTTCGTAATTTGTTCTGTTAACATAAAGGGAAAATTGAATTGAGGTAAAGTCAAAGAAGTTGAACAGATAAGGAGGAAGACACTTGAAGAGGACTGAGAGTAAATGAGAGGAAGGAATGGACCACACTTTTAACATAACTTTAGTAATATTAAATAAAAAAAATTATCGAAAGCCCGTAAAAACTTCTCCCTGGACCGAGAATGTTTTAGGCAGCTTTGCCCTCCTCGAGCTGCACACACATACACACACACATACACACACACACACACACACACACACACACTGAGGAAGAGAACAAATTCCACGAAATGTAGTTTCAGATGTTTTAACCATATTTGTGCTTTGTGTGGGTCTCCCTGACTTCATACCTATAATAAGGTATGCAAGGTGTAAGATATCTGTAATCTACCACCCACACAAAACCTACACTTCAGGGCCTCCGCCCCTCATGCTTTTGCTTTCGATCCATCTCGTGGTATTTGGATCCCGACGCCAATTGTTCTTCCTTCTTCCGTCGTCACCTATCGATTAACTGATCGATTTTTGCCGTCTGGCGTAACGGTCGTCAGCGATGTCAGTGAATGGGAAGTTTGATTTTCTGTCTCACTGACCGCCAGTATTTCAGCTTACGAACCGCTGTCCAAGTTAGAATCGACAAACCAGTTTCTAAACTGTTTCATTCCAGACTCAGTTGGCTTTATACCGCTACAGCTACTTTTGAACTTCTATGCCGTCATACTTTTCAAGCACTGAAACACGTATTGTTCTGGTTTATCCAGGTTTTTAAAAGAATTCTGACATTTGAGATGCTTTTGACATTGCTGACCCAGAGGAAGATTGAGCTTGTACTGAGTGAGCCTGTCAGGACTTATGCCGAAGAAGGTAATGCTTTCATTAGTGTTCCGCCTCTCAGGTGATCGTATTCTCTCCAGGCAGCATCCTCCTTAGATGAATTAATCAGCAATTACTGAAGTTTCTTTCCTTCAACTGCTAGACTTTGGAATGTTCTTCCTGCTTCCAGTTACCTTATTTTTCTCGTTGCCATCGAACCCTGGCAAGGTAAGGGCGTTAGGCTGTTTGCCAGAACTGCCCACGCAATTAAGACTATCGCATTGGGAAATAATTGGTCCCATGACTAAAATTCCACCTAATGCCTCATTTTTCCCCTCTGCTCCAGATCTACGTTAATGCATCCCCGATTTCTTATAACCTTCACTCTTCCAAGATGCAAATTTGTGTTCTTTTGGGGACTTCAATGCGTTTTAATTGTTATTGTGACAATACTTCCAACAGACCAGCTCAATAGAATTTAAAGCTTTAAAATTCAATGCGGTAATGCATTAGCACCCAAATCAACTTGGGAATGGTCAGCTCATTGCCATACCAGCGGCATAGGATATGCATGAAGCGCTGCTCGCATTTACATGAGAAAAAAAAAATAGACGGTGAAGAATAAATTATTACACTCCTTGCTTACGTGCTGTTCTCCCCTGCGATTCTCATTAAAGCTCTCATTGCTATTCTCGGCCTGATTTTCAAGCGAGGAGGCATTATTATGTGCAGTACGTTCTCTGCTCTCAGAATTAAAACTTGTCATCATCAGTGGATTTATAACACGCCTCGTCAGTGGAGAGATGTTTCAGAAGGGTTTTATTCACTCCTCCTTTTCCTTCATTTTAGATTTAAAATGAATGAAATGTGAGGTTTAGGCTAAAATGGCCAAGCGATGGGACACTTCCAGCCACTCAGCGATGGAGTGATAAGAGGGAGTTGGAGTAGCTGGACAGCAAGATACAGAAGTCAATGAAATAAGCGAGATGAAATGGAGGGATTTAAAGGTGAAATTTGGGGAAAACCTCACGGTTGCATTAAGTGAGAGAGGTGGGACAGCAAGCTGATAGAAAGGAAGCAGGAACGGAGGTAGAGTAAAAGGCCAAAAAGTGGGTGCAGCCCGGGGCCGAAGGAGCGCAGCAAATACCCTTTAGGAATGCCCACAGTTTACTCCCTGAAGAGCACTGAGGGCACTGTCCCCATACGAAGACATCAGAGCATTGCAGAATGTTTGTCTAGCCGTTCTGTCATGCCACCTTTTACATTATAAAATGGCCTAGTGGTCATGACGATCGCCATTCTATGAGAGGACCTAGGTTCGATTCCATGGATAATGTGGTGTACTTCAGGATCTTTCCGTTAAATCCCATTGTCCTGTTGACATAAGTAGCGAATTATACACCTGGTATTAGTCAACTGTCTTGGATGGCAGCCAGGGTTTAGAATAATATTTGCTGAGAACCGGAAGGATAATACTCCGTTTATATCTATAATGTATGCATGTACTATATATATATATATATATATATATATATATATATATATATATATATATATATATATATATATATATATATATATATATATATATATATATATATATATATATATATATATATATATATATATATATATATATATATCCTAGCACACACACACACACACACAAATTATTTACTTCATCTCGCCTGTTAATTTTGTCAATACTCGTTCCCTGACCTTTCAAGGATTATTTTAACATGGCCGTATTCTGTAATTATCACCGGTTCACATGGCCATGGTATAAATATACGATCATTTGGCGACAATATTCAAACTGACTATTGATCAACAGTTTTCCGTTCGGAATACTTGGAAACCGGTAACTATGTGCGCTTGCGTGCTAAAACTGGCATTATGATCTTTTACAAGTCTATTCAGGGTATCTGCAAAGTCCGGAACTATGCACACCTCCTCCCCTCCGCCCATTCCCTAGCGTACATACACGCAAATAATAATAATTAACACTCCCATATGCAATACCCGACTTTTCAATCGCCCTCCAGCGAATAACAAGAACAGTGAATAACAAGAAACGTAGTGAATAATAAGAATAACAAGTACAGTGCATAACAAGGAACGTGTTATATATAAACCTCCATCATCTACGTTTGAATTCAGTCTTAAAATTCACGATCAGTGAATAACAACATGTACGTGTTATCTTATAACCCGTCATCACTTGTGACGTGATACGAGTCAGGAACACACAACCGTGAGGGTCACGGGTGTTGTGGTATGTCACTGTTGTTGCTGTTGTTATGAACAACGGAAGGGTGAGAGAGAGAGAGAGAGAGACGTGGGCGGGAACGAGGGAGCTTGGATGGAACCTGAGCCCCGTCGGGGTTATATGCACCAAGGTCGACCTCGTGAGCGAGTAGGAGCCCTTAAAGGGAAGAGATGATTGGGAAACCAGAGGGACGGGGATGTGTGGGGTGGGGTGGGGGGGGGGGTTGGGGGTGGAGGGGAAGGGGGAGGCCCTGTTGGTTCAGAGCTTCCTGGAAGGGGAGGCTGACTGGTGCCGATGGATGAGAATGCAGTGACTCTTGGAAAGGGAAATTATTGAGAGAAAGAGAGAGAGAGAGAGAGAGAGAGAGAGAGAATGGTAATGATAATGATTCTCATGAAAAGCTCATAGAGAGAGAGAGAAAGAGAGAGAGAGAGAGAGAGAGAGAGAGAGAGAGATAATGATAACGATTCTCATGAAAAGCTCATGGGAGAGAGAGAGAGAGAGAGAGAGAGAGAGAGAGAGAGAGAGAGAGAGAGAGAGAAACATTAATGATCTCTGTGAATTTTGCTCACAGAGAGAGAGAGAGAGAGAGAGAGAGAGAGAGAGAATGATAATGATTCTCATGAAAACCTGATGGCGAGAGAAAGAGAGAGGGAGAGAGAGAGAGCGAAAATTATAATGATTCTCATGAAAAACCTCCTGATGGCGAGAGAGAGAGAAGGAGAGAGAGAGAGAGAGAGAAAGAGAGTGAGGGGAGGTTGGATCATGCATGCACAAGCAGCAGCACAGCACCAGCAGCAGCAGTCAGACGAGAGCGCTTGAAAAGCTGTTGACTAAACCAGACTATGGGAGCCACAGACCAGACCCTCGCAGGGTGAGTCACCCGAAAGCACGCAATCATTGCCCTCCATCCGTCTTAGTATGGAAAACGCTGGCTTGAAATGGTCATAGAATTAGCAAGAGTTGCAGACATGGGTCTAGCCCTAACTTCTGCCGTCCGAGTGTCTCTCTCTCTCTTTGGTTCTTTAACATCCCAGGTGCTCTCTCTGCCACCCTCTCTCTCTCTCTATCTCTCTCCCTCTAGTTTTTTCTACTTTTGTTTGTTCTTCATTCCATTGGTCCTCTTTCTTTCTTTCTCTTTGGTTGGTCATTATTCTCTCCCTCTTTCTATCTCATTCTGTCCATGTCTCTTTGGTTGTTCATCTTTCAACCTAGTCACCTCTCTCTCTCTCTCTCTCACTTCGCCATTCCAGTTAGACCTGTTTCTGGGAACACGTCTAACTGGAATATGGGTGTGTTAGGCCGAAATCATTTTGGTGAACCAACAACTAATAGGTGATCTGTTCCTAGACGTGCGAATGCTTGCTGAAATCACAGTAAATACCGGCATTAACTTTGATCTGATGAATCCTAAGCAGGTATTCTCTTCAATACAATTGCTACCGATGAGTATAAAATGTCAAATTCCTTAGAGACTAGTTGGGACAAGTTCCTCATAATATGACTCAGTTGTAATATTTGCAACGATGATATTGATCTTTGTCGGAATAAAAGTACTCGTACTTTATATTTAGCACGTATAAAAATAAAGCGCCTCTGCTAGAGAGGATACTTTTCTTGAAAATCGTTACACACCTTACCGCTGACAGCTCTTGGTCGTCCAGTGACATACCAAAATAGTGACGAACTTGAACCCATCATTCACATATTGATTTAGCAGATTAGAGTCATGGCGCTTTGAAATAACATTCTTCTCACTTTCGACTTACAGGCCTTATTCTCAATTGTTACGATTATTTTGAAAGGAGGCTTTGATGAAATCATTTATCTCAACATTTGTCTAAGGAAAGTTTAGCAAGAAAAATATTTTGTCTTCCAAAAGCCTAACTCAGCGTTCGTTAAAAAGCTATTTTTTTAAGTTGCCTTTATATTACTTAAAATTTGGATGGCTCAAAATAATGTCTTTTCATCGGTACGTTTGGGTAACATAACGAAATTCCTATATTTAACAAAGTACATAATAGGTATTACAAATAATTTTGATGAGGTTACAGTGACTGGTAACATAAACAGTCACGCAACTATGATTTTTGTTGTTGTTTATGTAGCCAAGTCTCAGCAAGCTTACTAATGTACGTACCACACAAGCTGTACAGTATATTGAGCTCAGACTAAATAAACTAATAAAAGCGTCAGTTTATATTTCTGTAGGTTTCATGGAAGAGCCTCTTGTGGATTTAAAGAGGCGCTTCGAAAAACATGCCATGTAAGGATAGCACTGGTCCTGGGAGAGGGTGGGAGGGGGTGGGAGGGCCCTTGGAAAAAGTGGGGGGTTTAAACGTTTACGTTACTGTCATGGGTATTTATAAACTCCCACAAGTGTTATGGTAAACCCCAGAAAGGTGTGGCACAGTTGTGGCAAGGTGGTGGGTTGGAGGGGGGTGAAGCGGTGAACACACTGGCGAGGTACATGAGAAAGAAGCAACTCGGACTAACACCGTTCCGGAAATTTTTCCGAGAAGCTTCGGATAAATTATCCCAAACCTACTGAAACCAACGACAATGAAAGATGGAAAATAAGCAAAATAAAACTACGTGCATCTTGAACGGATGAAAAAGGAACAAAAAGAGAGGCGTCATGCAGAGACCGTTGTTCTGATCTTTCCCCGAGAGAGAGCCGTGAGCAACATCGCACACACACACACACACACACACACACACACACACACACACACACACACACAGCCTTCCCTATGAGTCATCCATCGACTATGACGTAATCGTGGGTGCTAGACCGTAATTCACTTTCTCTCTTTTTATCTTTCCTTGTACCACGTCGACCACACTAAATAATTACCCGCAAATAGTATCAGGTGGTTGCTAAGGTCGGTCGTTGGTATTTAAGTAATCCATTGGTGTTTTTTATGTGTTTACAAGCAAAAAATATATCGCTAGAAAGAAAAAGCGAATGATGCGAAGGAAACACTCTCGTCCACTGTTTTATCCCATGGGCGCTGCGCAGGCTGGATCTTCCATCATGAATTTTACTTTTGTATTTGTTTAAAAACTATTGCTTCTCACACACATGCACACATACACACACATATATATACATATATATATATAAATAGAAAGAGAGAGAGACTGGTTCTGTTAACATTACGCAACTACAGTGAGCGACCTGCTGCGTGAACTTTGTTATTTATCACAGACGTTAACAAATTGTTTTATTAAGCTCAAAATAATAACGCCTTCCATTTATCACCGTTGCTTCTTTAACATAAAATAATGATTGCATTTCATGATGTGGCAGACAGAACTTGTAAGTCGGTAGAAAAAGAATGCTGGAAAGAGAAACGCAACATGGAGAATGGCGCAGCTGTTCGGAAGATTACTCTCTTCAGGGAAAAAAAAAGGTTAATTTGTTTGTATGAGTGTGATTCGTACGCAGATATTCACAAATATACGTAATACGGATTTATAGTTATTTACATTGTTTATTAAGCACTACTCCTGTAATTTGGGCCCTAAATTGAGTTATTCTCAATATTTCACCATTTGATTCACAATTTAGTTTATGTCATTCATACGGCTTCGTAATTATTCCCTTCAGGGAAGAAAATGATTCTCATTGTATTTTTTTTTATAATGAGAATTTCTCACTCCTGCGTCCAGTTGTCAATGAAACTGTGAAAGAGCATTTCATTCCCCTGGAAACAGCACAGTATTCCCACTGAGGAAACAGTATTTAACTTTGTAAAGCTTGAATGGGGAAGCCATTTTGTTGATGGAAAGTGAGTATTACTTTTACTGCATGAGCATGGAATTCTCAGTAGGGGGTACGGTCGTCAGTTCACTTCGCGTGATGCACTGTTGGCATTATTAAAGGGAGTTTGCAGCGTCCCCTCGCCTCTTAGATGCATCCACTTTTTAGTCTTTTACTTTATCTCCATTTCTGCTTTCCTTCTTCGATCTTGCTGTCCAACCTCTCTAATTATTACTTATTAGTGCGACTGTGGGGTTTTCTCCCATTCCTGCATCTTTATTTACTTCCTGGCTCCCTTTATCTTGCTGTCCAACCACTCCAACTCCCTTTTTTCACTGTCTTAGACGCTGAATTTCATAGATTCATAAAATCAATGAATATCCAACTCATGTGACTGAGAAGCGAATCTCGCAGGTGAATACCGGCTACCCATTCCCCGATGATTAAGATTTTATTGGGTATAAATATTATCTAATGACAGATCATCAATTAGGACCATGCGAGAATGACAGTTTTATATTTTAGTCACGAGGCCCAACTAAACTATTTCGGGATACATGAAGTGTATAGAGTTATATAATTATTATGATTTTTTTTTTTTTTTGCCGTCACCCCTCACCCCCACCTTGCTATTAGACGCTTCCACTCGTAGAATTATGTGTTGTCACATTGTCTGAATACCTTTCACTGATACATGTGCTGTCGATAATCGAGAATATTTCGTTTTGCTTGTTCATTATTTTGGATTCTGTTTCTGTACAACGTTTCATCCTTTGATTTATGATTTAATTATGAATTTAATCTAGGTTTTGAGTACGTTTTTTTTTTATTAAATCATTACTGTACGTGATGAAATTAAATAAAAGAAAAACATCGTTGGGAAACAAATAGAAAACCGTGATAGAAATCCGCATCATCTTCAACGTGATTGCTGTTGGTATTCATCGTGACGCACAGCTGCTCGCTTCATTAATAAAGCTCTCTCTCTCTCTCTCTCTCTCTCTCTCTCTCTCTCTCTCTCTCTCTCTCTCTCTCTCTACCCACCCCACTTGAACACCACCTCCTCCTTATGTCCTCCTCTTCTCTTTCTTTTTTTCTTTCTTTACCTCCTCTGAGTCATTCTCTTCTCATGACCCCAGATCTTCACTTTCCCCCTTCTGTTGGTAAAGGCTTAAAAGCCTTTTTTTTTCTTTTTTTTTTTAAAGCCTGGCCCCTTGGCCTTTTCTTTGGCCCTCTTTGGCCCTTTAAACCCAGGCGCCCACGACGCAGCAGCTGACCCTTTTCAAACGTTCATGAGATGTATTGGGAAAGTTTAAATGCCATGACTTGGGGGTCTTGCCTTGCGAAGCCATCTGCAGCGTATTGGTGCACAAATTGCGCGCGCGCGAACACACTGCACTTACACACACACACACACATGTGTGTGTTATAATATGAATATATATATATATATATATATATATATATATATATATATATATATATATATATATATATAAATGTGTCTTATTTTCTCTTTTATCCCTTTCTAACTTGAAGAGTGACGCCAGAAGGATACAGCCTTCTGGTTTCTCCGTAAGTCTTTAGGGGTGAAGTTGCTGCCCCCTCGCACTTCTTGATCCCAGCAGCAACTGGTACGGTATGTAGTTACAGTTGTGTTGACTGTTGGACGGTATTCCGGGATCGATCCACAGACCTTCCAAAAGTGGGCCGAAGCAGCACCTCTGTTGTTCCCCCTGAATTTTACTGCTTCCGAAGAAGAAGCAAGAAGTATATCGCTAATTATTTTGCCCCCGAGCAGTCTTTTCCGTGTTTAGCCAATATTATTTCTGAAAGAGATACGAATGGAATGGAGTATAGAATTTAGGCCAAAGGCCTAGCGCTGGGACCTACGAGGTCATTCAACGCTGAAAGGGAAACTGAGAGCAGATAGGTCTGAAAGGTGTAACAGGAGGAAAACCTCGCAGTTGCACTATGAAACAATTGTTAGGAGAAGGTGGATAGTAAGATGTAAGAAAGAGAATATGAATGCTGGTATAGTAAAAGGAATGAAAGGGGTTGCAGCTAGGGGCCGAAGGAACGCTGTAAAGAACCTTAAGTAATGCCTACAGTGCACCGCATTGGGTACACTGACGGCACTACCCTCCTACAGGGGAAAGAGATACGAAGTATCCGTCTTTCCTCTAGCCCCTTGATCTGATGACCTCTCTGATAAAGTCATCTCGCGATCTTTGTTTCTCCTCAGCTTCTCCCAGGACAACCTTAAGTCTTAAAAAGAAACCTTAAAAAGAACAGTATTCCTATTATTAACTTATATAAGACTTAATGGAATACCTCAGGAGTCCTTGATAAGGTCTTCTGTCTCATGTTAGGCCATCCGCAGAGCCCACCCCATGTCTGAAAAATGAAAGACCAAATGCAATGACCAGATATTAATGTCTGAACCAAAGCTGATAACTTCTTAGCAACGGATTTTTTTCACTAATTTTAGAAACAAAATGTTCAGATGCCTAAACATTAAATTTTGACCAAAGCAGACAACGTCAGTAAAAATGTTATTTTTTTCTACATCTGAATAAAAACGTAATTTGTATTTTAATTTTTTACTTACATTTTATTTGTTTATAAATTAGTTAATTTATCTGTTTTTCTAGTAACTGGCCACCTCTCTGTATTATTCTTTTGAATGAACACCATAATATTCTTTGAAAGCTTGAATTTCAAGTCAGTGGCTTCTGTGGGCTTGTTCCATATAAATAGGGTTCATCTTCTGAATAATAATAATAATAATAATAATAATAATAATAATAATAATAATAATAATAATAATAATAATAATAATAATAATAATAATAATAAGTAGTAAAGTAAATATTACTATATGTTTGGGTTTTCATCGAAGCGGACAGCGTTAGTTCGTGTTTTCACAAATATCTGAAAAAAAAATGTAAATGTTGAAATATTATTATTTACATCAAAACACGTCAGTAAGAGGTTCAGAAGGATATGGGTGAACGTACCCTTGCTTTTTACTGTCATTTATTTGCCCTAACTTCAGATATCCCCGTAGTGGGGGTAGTGCCGTCAGTGCATCTCATGTGGTGCACTGTACACATTACTTAAGGGTCTTTGCAGCGTCCCTTCGGTCCCTAGCTGCAACCCCTTTCAGTCCTTTTACTGTACCTCCCGTTTATATTCTCTTTCCTCCATCTGACTTTTCCACCCTCTCTAACAATTGATTCCTAGTGCAACTGCGATGTTTTCCTCCTGTTACACCTTTCAGACTTTCTACCCTGTCAATTTCTCTTTCAGCGCTGAATGATCTCACAGGTCCCAGCGCTTGGCCTTTGGCCTAAATTCTATCTTCTATTTTATTCTATTCTAACTTTATACATCTTCGTCCTTAAGCCACGGAAACTGCCATCAAAACAATTCTTGTTCTGACAGTTCCTGATTGTTTTCTGCAGAACTTTCAATCAACTTCAGCTTTCTCCTCCTCGAAAATGACCACCGGCTTAAAATTATGGTGTAGGATCTGGTTGGCTTTCTCATTCGATTTTTTTTTTTTTTTCTCTCTCTCTCTCTCTCTCTCTCTCTCTCTCTCTCTCTCTCTCTCTCTCTCTCTCTCTCTCTCTCTGAGACTTGGGGCATAGAAATTTTACTAACAATATATATGTAGGCTCGATGGTCTTAATCAAAAGTTTCTGACAGTTATTATTATTATTATTATTATTATTATTTTTATTATTATTATTATTATTATTATTATTATTATTGTTATTATTATTATTATTATTGTAGTTGTTGTTGTTGTTGTAATTGTTTTTAATGTTGTGTAAATGCCAAATCTTGGTTTTACACTCGGTGATAATACGTATAGTAAATTTTAGCAAAACTCAAAAGTGAAAATTCATTAGGCATTGCAGGAATTCATCAACTGAGAAAGTCATGTCCAATGTAATATGTATACAGTACTTACATTGAAGCTATTACTCCAGCTGTATAATTATCAAATTACTGTTAATACCAACTGAATACTGTGAGATTAAGGATGACGCTTTTGAAAAATTAATAAGTAAAACTGCGGTTTACTTAACATATACATACATACATACATACATACATACATACATACATACATACATACATACATACATACATACATATACAGCAGCGCGAGAGAAAGAAAAATATAATCTTACCTCTTGGACAAGAGAGAGAGAGAGAGAGAGAGAGAGAGAGAGAGAGAGAGAGAGAGAGTTTGTGTGTGTGGGCGTGTGTATATGAGAGAGAAAGAGAGTGTGTGCGTATGTGTGTTTGAGAGAGAGAGAGAGAGAGAGAGAGAGAGAGAGAGAGAGAGAGAAACAACACACTTAACAGAGGGGAAATGCTTTCTAAAGAAGGGTTAAAGAGGAAATGGACTTGACTGAAATATTCTTGGAACCTGGTGGCGGCAGCAGACGAGCCTTACCTGAAAACATTAGGCAGGCAAATTACGGCGCCGTCTGCATGGTAGTTTAAGTACCAAGTCTTTTGGTAATTGCCTAGTAAATACTGCAATGCAGTAATGAAGGAGCCACGGCGGCTCTTTTGTCGATATTCAGAGCTTTGTGCTATAGTGGGGTCTGTGATCTAGTGCCGTAGTTGCTAGCTACTCGTAGTGGGTGTGTTATGGCAAACTTTGGTACTAGCGAATAGACGTAAACACCGTGACTTTTGTAAATATAAAACTTAGATTGCGCTGAACGTGATTTTGATTAAACCTATCACATCCTAACCTTAGTTACTCATTTGCCATAACCTAACCTACATGATTATATTTGCCCTAACTTATCACTTCAACCTTAACCTAATACGGGCTAGACCTATGCATCATATTAACCGTATCCCATTATAATCTAATCATATAGCTCTAGCATATGTGTATATATATATATATATATATTTCAGAAAATATGGCTGCTACAAGTTTTAAAGGACACATATGTAACGAGGACAGAATTAACACCTTTTTGAAGGTTGTAACGTGCTCCAACGATCTTTATTCATGAAACGGAAGCGTATGAACGTTCGCTCATGGCAAACATCTATTTTTCTCTCTTTCTCTCTCTCTCTCTCTCTCTCTCTCTCTCTCTCTCTCTCTCTCACCGTGTATCACCTCTCTCTCTCTCTCTCTGTGTATCGCCTCTCTCTCTCTCTCTCATCGTTTTCCAGTTCACCCACCCGAATCTCACTCATTCTCACCAAATCAATTAAATGGACCATTTAAAGAAACGCAATAGTTTCTACAAAAATAGGTTTATTATTCAAATAACCCAACAAGAAACGAATAAAACAAAGCAAAGATTAAAATGCATAATAAATGAATTATCGAGTTAGATAACTAAACTCTGAACTGTAAAACACTTCTGATTAACGAAGTCTTATGGCTAATAGCCTGAAAATATCCAAACTCACACATACTCCCCAAATCAATAATTAGTCATGTCAAAACCAGTCTACCACATGTTATTCGAAACAGATTGTCCACCGACATCTGTCCACAGACATCTGTCGGAAGAATCAAACATGATAGAAAACTCCCAAAAATATATGAAATGCAAAACACAATAATGGAAAGTGTAAAATGCATAGCCAAGATATGGCAAACGTAACATGACAAAACAATAATATAAAAGAGGTATGAATATTCATATTAAATCTCCCACACCAGTTCAAAAGTTCATAATGATTAGAAAATCATGGTAAAAAATCACAAGTTCAATTTTCTCCCATAAAAACAGAGATTTCAAAGTCTACCTTATCTGCCGTTCAAAGCCTGGATCCTCTCCAAAGCTACGTCTAGACAACTGCAGTTCTATCACGTTAATGAACGATCAAACTCACTTTTAGGGCAGATTTTGGCACAATCTAGATCAAATTAACGCACGTACTCACGAATATACATAACACTTCGGAAGATCACCTGACCGGCAATATTGCTGAGGAATCAAACTATTTGTTGAACACTTCGAACCTACTTCCATCTGACTCCATAAATTCTTTCATCACATCTTAAAGCATTGAAGCTATGAAATGCATATATGTATTTCAGAAAATATGGCTGCTACAAGTTTTAAAGGACACATATATGCATTTCATAGCTTCAATGCTTTAAGATGTGATGAAAGAATTTATGGAGTCAGATGGAATAGGTCGAGAGACTCGACTCTTCCATCTGACTCCATAAATTCTTTCATCACATCTTAAAGCATTGAAGCTATGAAATGCATATATGTGTCCTTTAAAACTTGTAGCAGCCATATTTTCTGAAATAGATATATGCATTTCATAGCTTCAATGCTTTAAGATGTGATGAAAGAATTTATGGAGTCAGATGGATATATATATATATATATATATATATATATATATATATGTGTGTGTGTGTGTGTGTGTGTGTGTGTAGATAGACAGATAGATAGATAGATAGATAAGGAGATAAATAGATATTTATATATATACATATATGTATGTGTATGTATTTATGTATATGGTATTTGTGTTTAAGAATGACATTTCAAGCTATATTGTTTATAAGGGATTTATATTATTTTTCATCTCAGTTACTTTTTATTTTTCTGTAAAAGAAAACTATTGTTACGGCTTTGTCTGTCCGTCCGCACTTTTTCTGTCGGCCCTCAGATCTTAAAAACTATTGAGGCTAGAGGGCTGCAAATTGGTATTTTGATCATCAACCCTCCAATCATCAAACATAGCAAATTGCAGCCCTCTAGCGTTAGTAGTTTTTATTTTATTTAAGATTACAGGTAGCCATAATCGTGCATCTGTCAACGATATAGGAAAGGCCACCAACTGCCCGTGGTTAAAGATTCATGGGCAGCGGCCCATACAGCATTATGCCGAGACCACCGAAAGATAGATCTGTTTTCGGTGGCCTTGATTATACGACGTACATAAAACTCGATTGCGCCGAAGAAAATCCGGCGCATTTTTTACTTATATTTTATTACAATGTAAAATCGAAATATGAAAAGGAAACACGACCGTTACTAAACTCTTGGAAGCCTCGCGCGTAAATCCAGCGAAACGAAACTGCTTAAGAAAACTCAGTCTCTTTCAATATTTTTCACCCTGAGTCATTTCCTGTTCCCAGGCCACAGGGAAAAAGACTCAGAAAAAAAAGAGAGATAGAAGCCACTGTTTTACATTCTTTGGTGCTCATCCAGAGTCAAATGAAATCACGTCGGTATTTTCATGTTTTGTAATCCGCTTACTTATATTTTTATTTATTCATTAATTTGTTAGAAGCCACTGTTTTACATTCTTTGGTGCTCATCCAGAGTCAAATGAAATCACGTCGGTATTTTCATGTTTTGTAATCCGCTTACTTATATTTTTATTTATTCATTAATTTGTTAATTTGTCTGTTTTTTTTTTTTTTTTAATAACTGATCTCCTCTTTCTGTTTCCCCATACCTTCTGTTACTTCCTCCTAATGAGCACCATATTCTTTGAAAACTTGAATTTCATGTCAGTGGCCACTGTGGTGGGCTTGTTCCATATGAATAGGGTTCATCTTCTGAATAATAATAATAATAATAATAATAATAATAATAATAATAATAATAATAATAATAATAATTCTGTTCCTGGATGAAGAGAGAAGAACAGGTAGAGGCGTCTCGTAACAAATCTTTAATTTCATATGTCGAAGGATCTTTCCATTTATACTCAGGTCTCTTTCTTACATCATGTACTTGTCTGTTTCATGTTCAATCATTTTTCCTCACTCCATGAAATTAAGTTCATCTACAGAGTAATAAGCCTAATGCAATGCAACGTTTTGTAACGAAGCGTTACTTTGCATACAGATATATGTTAGTATCTAACAGTCTATTTTTCATACGAGTCAGTCTGGTGTTATAACTTACACGTCGTCTTGCACTATTCAAGATGGTAAAATAGCATAACAGGAACTCTAAGTAACATACAATCACCCTACGACCATAACATGACTCTTAGAAGACGCCCGGAGAAGAACGTATTTAAATCCGCGTCATGTAATCGATACCCGTCACACAATGGCTCTGCATGACTCAGCTGTTTAACGTACGTGATTGTCCTGAAGACTCCCACTCTCTTCCTAATAAATGGTTAGAGCCGCGCTAAGGATGCATCGCAATGTCGTTTGTTTGATGACTCCAATGCCTTTAGAAATTATGGATGGCTGGTACACTTCTTATTTTGGCTTCTTTATGAGATATTCTCATTGAGAATCTTTTAAAAAGAAATATATGAATTTATGATGTTTCTGAATTACTCTGTTCGTGCATAATATAGACGTCTGAAATTCTATGCGACTTATAACTCGAACTTGTAAGTGGCTCCTCTCTCTCTCTCTCTCTCTCTCTCTCTCTCTCTCTATATATATATATATATATATATATATATATATATATATATATATATATATATATATATATATATATATATATATATATTACACACATAATGGTATTAGCCTTCCGGTTCTTTGCAGGACTGTTGCCAGCTCCTTGTTTATATATATATATATACAGTATATATATATATATATATATATATATATATATATATATATATATATATATTAATGTATATATATATATATATACAAACTAGACAAAGTACCAGATCAGTGCTTTTGTATATACAAGCAAAGGCCTGATGGAAACGAATATAACGGAACTTAGGTCTAAAGAACGTTGGGGATTCGAATTCCGGTCTTCCAGCTAGTGAGGCGAGCGTTAAAATCACGACCTCTTTTCTTTATGTCTTGGTTAAAAACCATGAAAATACGAGATCTCAAAACAAAACAACGATAAAACAAAAGATTGCTGAAAAGCGCTCGTCTCGTTTCCCCCTGTCGCCAGAGCGTGACGACGACACCTGCATTCCTTCAGGCTTTCGTCGTTGTATAGCTTTTGAAGAAATAATAATAATAATAATAATAATAATAATAATAATAATAATAATAATAATAATTGCTATTATCGTTGTTGATATTTTTATTATTATTTCCGCCAAGGAACTTACTACAAGTCATGCAGATCAGCACCTCGCGATTTCACGTTCCATGGGGAAAGCAGAACCGAGAGAGAGAGAGAGAGAGAGAGAGAGAGAGAGAGAGAGAGAGAGAGAGAGAGAGAGAGAGAGAGAGAGAGAAACTTTAAAAAGCTGAACCTTCCAAATCCACCTGCTGATGGTGCTGGCGGCGAAGAGACCTTGACCGCGGTGAAGATTTATGGTTCACCGAATCTCTCTCTCTCTCTCTCTCTAGTCTAATGTCTTTAACCCGATCCCCTTAAGAGCAAAATCCGACCGCAATAAACGGAACGGTTCAGCCATGACGTCTTGATCGTGCCCTTTGTCGGAAGTCTGACTTTTCGCGGAGGGCAGGGCCAATAAACCGATGAAAAGTTTATTGTTGTTTCGTCGTTGTGCGTCAAAGGCTTCTTCTTCTTCTGTTACGTTAGACAGTGTTTGCGTTATCTGCCTTATTTTTTAATTAATATACCGCAGAATTTAGATTTTCGAAATTTTATACTCGGTATCATGAATATCACCATTGTTATTAGAAACTGCTGATTAGAAATTGCAAATATTCATAAACCTTCGATATGGAAGACCGCTGACATTTCTGCTTGATTTTATGCCTGAGGGGTTACGGCGTAGCGCTAGACCCATGCTGGCATGAGATCGGTGTAATCCAGCTGGAATTTGGTATCTTCATAAAATAATGCCTTTAGCAGATAAGTATGATTTCATTTATAAAAAACAGAATGTTCAAAACAAGATTTATATTGTTGGAAGCACTTGGGATAGGTGTCATTTATTTTTTACTTCAAAATATGTTCGTCCTGTTTTTATAATTACTAACTTTATGTAAATAGATTATGATGTATATACAATATTATAATTTGTAAGAATTGTAAATGCGTATTTTCTGAGTAAAAGAAAAGAAAAACTACAACGAATTAAAATCATATTTAGGAATTATTGACAATTGTTGTGGGCACATGTCGATCTTATTTGAAATCAAACCAAACATTATCACTGTAGAAATCTCGATAAATTCGTTCACATGAACGAATTTGCAGGCATATTTACCCTAGCAAAAGGTATATTTATTCTGAAGAATAGGGGACTGCCTGTACGAATTTTATATAAACACTACATCAACATATACTCTATACAGCCTGAAGTTGAAATTGATACCAAAGTTATTTTAACACTCCTAAACGATTAACACAAATAAAACCGTCTTACTGTATTTTCACCATTTCATCTGGAATATTTATTTGTATATTACCATGACCTGAAAAAGCTTGTTACTATGTTTGTCATAATTTTTATTATTTTTCTGTACAAGAAAACTATTGTGACGGCTTTTTCTGTCCGTCCGCACTTTTTCTGTCCGCCCTCAGATCTTAAAAAATACTGAGGCTAGAGGGCTGCAAATTGGTATGTTGATCATCCACCATCCAGTCATCAAACATACTAAATTGCAGCCATCTAGACTAAGTAGTTTTATTTAATTTAAGGTTAAAGTTAGCCATAATCGTGTGTCTGGCAATGATATAGGACAGATCACCACCGGTCCGTGTTTAAAGTTTCATGGGCCGCGGCTCTTACAGCATTATACCGATACCACCGAAAGATAGATTTATTTTCGGTGGCCTTGATTATACGCTGTACAGAGAACTCGATTGCGCCGAAGAAACTTCGGCGCATTTTTTATTTGTATTATTACGATTACGAGTAGTGTGGCTACAGTTTTATATTTTTGTCTCCGTCATTTTTTTTTTAACCAGTGTTTCTGTATTCCTATCAGGTGAATTAAAGCTCTTTGTTATCTTTCTTTTGGGATGAGGTCGGTAGATAAATGCCCATTTCTACTCCAGCTTCGACCCACAACAGTCAACTGACCACCAAGTACCTAATGCACCGCTTATGTCTACAAAGTAACAACGCATTTTGGAGGAAATTGGCCCAGTCAACTTTCTTCCTTAGGACTGAACTTGGGTCTCTTGCTGTTTGAGGCGGGGTTGGAACCAAGGAGGTCCATTATTATTATTATTATTATTATTATTATTATTATTATTATTATTATTATTATTATTATTATTATAATTTCGGAAGAAGACCCTCTTTCCAGCAAACTTCACTGAACGGTATGGCCGTCTGGATACCGTTTAGTTTGTATTGTAGTTTCTCATCTCTCAAATTAGTTTCTTTGTAACAGCAGGTAAATCATACAGGTGTCCAAAGTTCATTATTATTATTATTATTATTATTATTATTATTATTATTATTATAAAAACGTAGATAAACAAGAGCAGCTTAATGCCTTCCAGACCTAGGCCTAGGCAGGTCCATCTGAGGCCACCGAGATTAAAATAGCTTTCTATGGGATTAAGAATGAAGACGCTCTTATGTTCATCTTCCTCTTCACGTTTGCTGGAGGGCAGACACTGGGTCTCTTAAATTAAAAAAGAAATGAGCATAGGGTTAATAATGACATACAATCATTACTTTCCGGTGAAAGATTGGTCGATTTTTTATTTTTCAGATGTCACCCCCTGCCTATTTTTTTGACAGTTATCACTGGTCTTTGTTCTACATATCTGGGGTTGCATTCCAACAGTTTCTGTGGATATCTGTGGCGACTGATTGATTGACTTGTTCATGCAACCTGTCGTTGCAGTTACTGTAAATGTGGAACAAGAGTTAACCGGTCTGATCTACCATCAAACCTTTCGCTTCTCGAATGCAGAGTTCTTTTTTTTCTGATTCCAGAATTATTCAACCTGCATGTATACAGGAGATAGGTGTGTCTTCGCCTTTGAATGGAATCATATTTACACTCTTTCTTTTATCTATAAAATATTTTTTATAAATCATACGCGATTGTAGTTGCCTGTGTCGGTATTGATGACCATTGGTGTTGTAACGGCAGTTAGTCCTATTGATGGGAATTAAGAGTTTTCTGTATTCCTTAAACGTAACGTCAAATATAAATGTACTATCGTACATAAGAAACTCCGTCGATTGTGACATCGAGAGAGAGAGAGAGAGAGAGAGAGAGAGAGAGAGAGAGAGAGAGAGAGAGAGAGAGAGAGAATTTTTATTAGTGAAAAAGTTCCATACTCTCCAGAGCGAGGCATTACCTCCTCGAGTCCATCCCCTGGGCTCACCCGGCCATTATTTGTAATGGTTATTGAACGCAATGATGTCTCCTCTGACTGCATTTGGTTACAGAGTGTCAGATCGAGAGAGAGAGAGAGAGAGAGAGAGAGAGAGAGAGAATGGTACTGTCATATCTCGTAGCTATAATGAATTAAAAGCTTTCATCAACCACCTCAATCTTAGAGAGAGAGAGAAGAGAGAGAGAGAGATAAAATGGCACTAGCATATCTCGTAGGTATAATGAATCAAAAGCTTTCATCAACCATCTCAATCTTTGGTTAACAGTTCCTCAATGGAGGGGTAGGTAGAGCTCTTGGCTAGCACGCTGTTGGCCCAGCGTTCGACTCTCCGACCGGCCAATGAAGAATTAGAGGAATTTATCTCTGGTGATCTCGTCATAATGTGGTTCGGATTCCACAATAAGCTGTAGGTTCCGTTGCTAGGTAACCAGTTGGTTCTTAGCCACGTAAAATGAGTCTAATCCTTCGGGCCAGCCCTAGGAGAGCTGTTAATCAGCTCAGTGGTCTGGTTAAACTAAGGTATACTTTGGTTGTAACAACTCGTTTCTGCTCAGCTAAGAGACGGGATGCCTTTGTTCCTCTATTTTGTACGAATACATTCCAGATTTGAGTACTTGGCGAGAACGGACAATGGGTATGGACCATTAAAACACGTACGACTGTTAAGCAGTGAATTATGTACCTGGTGGTTAATTCACTGCGGCGGGTCGCAAGCAGGGTGACAGAAGGCGTGGCTTTGCAGTCTCATCCAAAAGAGACTTGTTGAGAACAGAAAGTCAGTCTCCCACATTCTGGAGTTACTATGTGGGATATGCATATGGTAAAAATGCTACTGGTCTTACCCTTTTAGCTATTGAAATGTCCTCTCATAACAAGAATACTTCAAATGTAAGACAGAAAATAGTAATGAAAATTATTTAAGAAAAAAATCTTTTGCCTCAGAAAATGGCGAGAGAATGTCGAAAGTTCGACTGAACTTCATGTTATTTTGATTTATCTCTTTCCTCTGGTACAAATGCGTTTCCCCCTGGGTTTATTCTCTCCCACTGAAAGCATAAGCAAATTCATTCGTTTAAAATCTGTAAATGGTGAGGTAAAATTTTTGCCATAAAAATGGCAAAAATATTGGATATATTACCAACAAATAAATGGCCTCTTCCACGTCTGCTTCTCGGCCTAAGTCTAGACTCTAGAGCCTTTTAAGTCAGTGTCAGAGCCCCATAAATAAACAACCATTTTAAATAAAAATCTAGGCCAATGCTTCATAGTACATTAGCAACAAATCAAGCCTGTAACTTCTAGACTGGACTCCGTAGAAGGATCGTCTTTTTTTATCTTGTTTGAAAGTCAGTTCCGTGACATCGGTGATTTCGAGCTAAGCTGCTTCTTGGATCCAATTTCGATGGGTCATGCAACCACCATCCCGACGGACATGAAACTTGTAATCATTTACCCCCAACAACAATAGAGATGCATTTGACCTCGTTCGTAAATGACCAGTTAGTCTCACGGCAGTTTACAGTGAGAACCGGTCATCAGTTTGACCTTATTCTCTTGCAATTTCAGAAAAAATGGATTTCATTTATATATTTGTCCACAGAAATAATCAAATCTTTCTGTTCGTCACGACGGTACCATTCGCCAGAATCCTCATCATTTGCGAAAGTAACATCGTATTTCTCCAAAGTCAGTTCCGAGGATTTATTTTCAAACGTCCGTTGCGTGATACGAAAACAAATCATAAACAAACACGTTTTTGCACGCAGGTTACGACACGAAATCGTAAGCTACAGGGAACCGTGCCAAATACGATTGACTGATCGTAAGCTACAAGGTCTAGAGCTATCTGACGCGACAGCTACGTAACAAATATGTCGTGTTGAGGCTGGAGTAAGTCGAGCTTTGTGTCTCTTCAGTGTAACCAGTGCACCAACGACACGACACTCGAAAATTCATCGTGAAAAGTGTTTGTATGAAAACCCTGATAATAACGCCAACAACAATGCCCTTGTTTATCACTTACGTGAGAGAAATAAAAACAATCGGGGTAAGCCAGTAAGGAGAGTTTATATAAAGGGACGATATTGATTACGTTCTTTTAGGAAAAATGAGTTGGGGGGGCGGGCGGGAAATCATATGATTTCTGAGGTATTCATTCAGGCGCAGTACGTCAAATTCTCTACCGATCTGTGAGGGGAAAATAAGAAAAACAAGAAGTAGCCTTTGTAATTCGAGCGAGTGTTGGGCAGCAGCTGCGAAAAAGGCAGAAGTATCGGGAATATCTGGTCTGGTGAGTGGATGGAGGAGAGGAGGAGAGGAGGTGGGGGTTGATGGGGAGGGTGGGTGGGATCTGAGGCGAGACACAGCTGCTTGTCTGCCTTCCTCTCCGTGACTGTCCACCAAAGGAGCCCACTACACCAGTGGCCGGCACCCCCACATCCTGTCACACTCTCACGTCCTCATACATGCAAATAAACACGATCTCTTTTTATATGTATGAAAAAAAAAATGTGCCATGGCTCGGAAAAAGAAAAATAGAAAGGGCGAGAAGAGAGGAAGAGACGTGGTCAAGGGTGAAGGGAGGGAGGGTAAAGAATTTGCCTACCTCCCCCAAGTCTCCCCCACCTCCCGCCCCCAACTTTCCTTCGAACTTCTCTCAAGAGGAAGGAGCGATACCGGCTTCTTCATCTCGGCTGAGAGAGAAGCTTCCTAGGAACGTGGGGATGAATTAAACGCAAGAAAAATCGAGAATTCGCTCTGATGTTAAGTTAACAGTACAAAATGAGAGATTTTCTTATGTGATTGCTTTCGAAAAATGCGATGAATCTCACTTCCTCTTGGACTATTAACGTGAATTATTTATTATGCACGTACGTCGTTAGTCCCAACTTAATATTTTACCCACGTTCCTCATTGTAAGTATCAGAAAGTTTCCTTAATTTCCATAAAATAATGGAGTATATTTTTCGAGGTGCAAGTGACAAAAATGATCATTAAATTACGTCGTTCGACTTACCAGTTGTCTCAATATACTGTCAACGATAGTAGTAACGTTTCTGTTATAGTCTCAAAAGCAACAAAATACGTTGACTTCTGATCCGCAATTCTGATCCCAACAAAAGGGCAGATTTTAAACTCAGCCAAAATTCATATCATATCGACGAATCTTAAGTGTCTCAAGCTGACGAGGCTAATTTTGTATGACAATGGCTTGAAGAATACTTAAACAGCTCTACTGAAGGGCGGTGAAATTAATTCACGGTTATCAGAGTGAAACGGTGCGATGAACTAGAAAAGGAAAGGAAATTTGGATCAATAATCAAGTTGCTTAAGAGACAATCTGCCTGATGACACAGGCAGTGTCTCGTCACGCGACGAAAATAGAAGAAAATGACTTCACAAGACGACCCGAGAGCAATCTGTAGGAAATTGCATTTGCCATGAAGGCGATTGTTAATAATTGCAGCAAGAATGATTTTAATGGTTCTGTCATTGTAAAGCGTGTCAACAGAGATTAATCCCAAGATGAAGAACGTGATTGAAAGTGTATGTATTGATGTTCAAACCCAGTTTCTTCTGTATCTGTACATTTTATCCATTTCTGTTTAAGAAATTTGCTTGTTGAAAAAATTTACACAAACCATCATTATTCCATTATCCTTTGAATCTGCCGAAATAAGGCTATTTTATATTTTTAAGGCTTTTGCTTCAACAAAACATTTTCTAAGTGTGTTTTTTGTTTAGTTTTTTCAAGGCCAATGCTAACATCTTTTTGATATAGGTATGAACTTTTGTACTAGTTCAAAATCATTATGCTGCATCTATGACCCTGTTACCCATAAAGCATTTCACATTGATTTTTTTTTTACTGTGTTGTAACCGTTAGCTTTATAAGGTTTTTATATTCTTAGTATTTTAATGCTGAGGTGGTTAGTAATAAGATTTTTTTTTATGTCTAATGCAAAGAAGTCACATTAAGTGAACACATGAATGGCTCTATTGGACTATATTATCTACTGCTTTAACTCTCAAATCCTTGGGGCAAGCGTTGTGCCTAAAAAATGTCTCGGTGGCTTCGTTAAACAACAACAACAATAATAATAATAATAATAATAATAATAATAATAATAATAATAATAATAATAATAATAATAATAATAATAATGCTTTTGGCTTAAAATTTCCTTCTGCTACCTAATTCATCCTAAACACGACGGCAAAACCAAAATTACCCATAAATTTGACCATGTTCCGTTTAGTATTGGTCAATATGTATGTATGTATGTATATAAATACATACATGTATATATATGTATGTATCTATATATAAAATGTGTGTGTGCCTGTAATTATCAGGAGCTGGAGAGACGCAAGGTAAAAGAGAAATTTTGTTTTGGATATCCAACATACCTTGCAGCTTTTTCTCAGCCAAATAAAAAATTTAAAATTGTTGCCGCAGCAAAACTTTATTTTTTCACTTTTCCATTTTCTTTTTACCGTGTGTCCCGTTGCTATTTCCCCCCCACAAATATCACACCAAAGGGAACAGAAAAACTGTATTCTAAAAGATCACGTGAGGTGACCTTTTGGTGAACTTTCAGAGTTTCTGGAGCAATGGATGCATATACAAACAGAGAGAGAGAGAGAGAGAGAGAGAGTTGGCCATAAGTGACCCCATGTTCTGGGTTATTTTTATTATAATCTTGATGCATTATTCTATTAGCTTCTGTGAAAATATTGATCTCATGAGCAGTAGGTTGGAAAATAATAATACAAGAAATTTTGCTGCCTTAATAAATAAAAATAAATTGTTTAGAGAGCTTTCGATGGCTTACTCAGCTACCATTATCAAATTTGTTCGTATATATAATAATAATAATAATAATAATAATAATAATAATAATAATAATAATAATAATAATAATAATAATAATAAATGAAAGTTCGGAACGAAAATTGCAACCCAATTTTACAATTTCCATCAAGTTTTTCTTTCATTTACTCATCGTTAAATTTAGGCACTATATTAAAAAAAAAAAAGTACATTATACAACCACTGATCAAAAGAACCATATAACGGAAACACGATGCTCATATTTGCTATGGGGATCAATAGTCAATGAATCCTGGTTTTGTATTTAACTGTTGGAAGGTCTGCATTTTGTAGGCCAAAATTTCGATAGCATACTTAATGTGTGTACTGTAAGCTTTTAATCATTTTAAAATGGAATTAATTGCATGATTGCTTCAAATTCACCAGCTGTAATTTCTGTATTCGTCTTTAAGAATGTTCAGTATTAGCGGTTTTCATTTTTAAGACAATTATAAGGTTCAAAATTACATAATGAAGAGTTGGATGCATAGTAAACAAAAATAGGGTGTTAATGTTCATGAAATCGATCTTTAAGACAGTCACTACTAAGTCGAAAGGAAAATGTGATATGAGCTTTAAAATTTTACACACACACACACACACACACATATATATATATATATATATATATATATATATATATAGAGAGAGAGAGAGAGAGAGAGAGAGAGAGAGAGAGAGAGAGAGAGAGAGAGGTGGGGTGAATGGGTACTGAAGTATCTAGCGACTAAACGTTACCTTATACTCCCCTTCATTCATAATGCCGTAGTATTGCTATCAATGAACCGAGTCTTTCAAAAGGCTGCCTTTTCAATGCACTGATTACTTCTAAGGTGTTCCATTTCCTTGTGCGGACTCTAGAGGCAGTCCTACAGAATTATTCATATTATTTTTTTTTGTCTGCGCCATTTATATTGTTTTCTGATTAGCTTTACGACCATCTTCACAAAAGAGTGTTGAATCACCTGCGCATATTAAGCAAGGTGATTGGCAGTAAAAATAAAAAAAAAAATTACGACCGACTGCCAATTTGTTCTTTTTAATCATAACAGGACCCTTAAAGTAAGGTATATGAGTGTTCAGTGTCACTTTCTTTTTTAAAATTGTTAGAATAAACAAACAAAGCAGAAATAAAAACACAAACAGACTTGATAATGTCTTGAATTTGCGTGATGCAATCAAAACTTAATGGAAGTCCTTGATGATGGTAACCGAATCCAATACGGTTTATCGCAGTGAAACCTGAAAATAACTGAGAGACGCCTAATATAAACCCAAGAACTGTTATTCATCTTGTAAACTATTGTCGATCTTGAAAGGAAAAGAGGCTCCGTTGCAGTATTCTTGTGAAATTTATATAGAGAGAGAGAGAGAGAGAGATTATTTTTAGTTCAGAAATGTCACAATTCGCAACACATCTAAATACGTTCATAAAAAAATTGGGAAATGGATGGAAAAGTGGTACAAGTTATTAAAGTTAAAATTTCAAATGGAAATCTGCCTTTCCGTGCATTCAGAGCATGAATACATTCAAGCAACTGTGAAATGGAATTTAAATTCCCATTGTACTGAATATTGCAGATTATTAAACCCGTATCCTAGGAACTTATACAATTGTAGACGATAATTACTTCCATTAAAACTGTCATAGTTACATTGAAATTTGAAAATAAAAAAAAGCGAAAACGTTAGCAAATACAGTTCAGTATACTTAACAACTTGTTATTCTCAATTTCTAGTATCGTCATAGGAAGTAAGACTAAAAAAACAATCACAGTCCTGAATCCTTAAAATAGACTGAAGCACTGAAAAAACGGTGAGTTAGACATAAATCTAAGCGTGGCTACGTGCACCTAGTCAAGAGTTAGTTTCCATTAACTTTCTCGAATCCATCACCAAAGGTCGGTGACCACTTTCAACACTTGTTCTGAGGCGACCTTTCCGTGTTATAGCGAAACAAGCGTGAACTACATCGTGTAAAAGGGAACATAAAAAAAAAAGATAAGAAGAGCTCGAGCAAAAATAAAACTGAATTTGAGGGCACACATATCCGGCCGGCAATTTAATCTGGTTCCTCTCTGTTTGACGGGAAATGACTTACAACTGCTGTCTGATCACATGACGGAAGAGAAAATGTTTTACAAGGTGAAATAGCGCGCTCGTGCATGAGAGAGAGAGAGAGAGAGAGAGAGAGAGAGAGAGAGAGAGAGAGAGAGAGAGATGGCATACCAGCCTTTGGTGGTATGTGTACTCAGCATAGCAACAAAGCAGGCGCCATTGCCAGGAGTAGTACCAGTTGGAAGAGAATGAATAATCAAGTGGCTAGTCCTTATTAGTTAGTGCTACCTTTGCTAATGGAGATAGCAACCCCTTACCGGCTGACGTCGGGTGATCTCACCCTATAAGGAAACGTAATATCGGACGTGGAAATAGTTATTCGATTGTTAAGGTCGTCTTGTAACTAGTGTCTAGCTCTGGCATACATGGCGAAATCTCGCGGGTTACCAGAGATGTATTATGCCATTGATAATAATATAATTCTTAATATTTTTCATTCGCGAGACTGCAAAATAATACATCAAACACCCACACGAGCCAGGAATGTCATCTCAAAACAACCTCATTATCGTTCATCCGCACACGATACAAGCACATGCGATCCAGGAGGAACATCCGTCTGCTGGGAGGAGCCTGTATCGGCCCACATCTAGGAAACACCCCACCCATGACACCCTACCCTATCCAGACCGCCCACCCACCATCTCACAAAACCCAGAGCACACAACCTTACTTCATGCACATTCGCTCCCTTCCCTAACCAAACTCCCCCAGTCGGCAAAGCGGCCGCCGCCAACCTCCCTTTGTGACCCTTGAGGGAGAGCAGCCGGCGAAATTCTCCCGCTCTCCAACACACACCGTTGCCTCCGCTGCTTATTCACTCCCTCCCTCTCTCTCTCTCTCTCTCTCTCTCTCTCTGGCTGTATCGTATACCTGCCCTGGTGCATCTCACTGCTCGTGTGGGCGGTTAGGTTGGGGAGTTTCTCTTCAGCTTGGAGCGTCAGCAAAGTTATAGTTCGCTAAGCGATATTTAGAAGTGATGTACAGTCAATCACCTTGAGTAAAGCCACGCAAAGTAAATGATGAAATGTCTATGCTCTAGAATCTAAATCACATTGGTCCCATTGTGGGGTGGGGGGGTGGTGTGGTAGAGCCATCAGTGCACCTCACGCGGTGCACTGTAGGCATTGCTTAACGTTCTCTGCAGCATCCCTTCGGCCCCTAGCTGCAACCCCTTTCATTTATATTACTGTACCTCTTTCATATTCCCTTTCTTCCACCTTATTTTCCACCCTCTCCTAACAATTTTTTCATCGTGCGACTGCGAGGTTTTCTTCCTGTTACACCTTTCAAACCTCCTTTACTCTCAATTTTCCTTTCAGCGCTGAATGACCTCATAGGTTCCAGCGCTCGGCATCAGGCCCAAACCTCATATTCCAGTTCTTGAATCACATTGGATGTTTATGCATAACCATTCTAAAGGGCTACCGATGTTTAAGTAGCAGAACTGTTAAGGATTTTCGTCTCCGCAAAAAAGACAGGGGAATTGATTCTAATAATAACTGAAGATTATTGCTTGGTAATTATTAGAAGTTTACAAGAGCTTATTGTGTGCTTAGCTCCGACATTTTATCAATTCATACTGAGAAACCTTAGAAAACCAGTAAGTAGGTCTGATTTCCGGGAGAGAAAGCAACATGGTGTGAACAAGATCTCTATTTAAAGGCAAGTAACAGTTCCAGAGAAAAGTTGCTTTGGCGGCAAGTCGCAAGCATTCCGTATGAATAGTCACTCATTTTATAAAAATAATCAAATATTGCAATGGACGAACTAAATCAAGCTTCCATAGAATAGTATGTATGCATCAATACAATGAGCATAATCATTTTATTTGTTTATACATAGCTTTCATTTGGTTAGTAGAGGACCTTCACTCAGTCCTACTCTTATTATGATAAATTGCGTGAAGGTCAACACTATCCTGTTTACTTCAACACCTTAGTCAGAAGTTTTGGTAGGCTCCCGTGGGCGTCTTGCATGCCTGGCTGTTCTCGTCTGCTGGGTCTTATCAGGATTGGGTCTTACGACCTTTTTGCCCTCTTTGGGATGTTCAGGTGGTTCCCGAAAATATTGTTGGTGTGACAAGGTCAAAGGTCACTAACACCCGATTATTTAATGTTCGAAAAGAGCTGACTTGGCTTTTCTCTTAATTGTGATTATAAGTTCAGCCTAGCTGAGGATGTGGATATAGACAGGAAGAAAGGCAGAGAGAGAGAGAGAGGCGATTTGTCAGTTTTGCCTATCATGGTTCTTTATCCTTTAAGTTTGCTGTAAAGCATATTGTGAATTATTTTGTAATCATCCACACATCTGAGTATTTCTTGTACTTTTAACGTGAAAGTTTTGCAAGACAATCAGTTCACAGCTGGAATTTTATTGCAGATGAATATATACTGTATTTATTAGTAATCTTTAATGCTGTAACTCATATCAACATATACTTTTTACTTTCTATATATATACATGAAAAGTTATATAGTAATACCTAAAAGTCGTGCACAGACGTAACAGTAAAAGGTAAGTTGCTGTCACTTCTAAAATCAAAATATCACAATCATTGATTTTTGTAGAATTTTATTATTACAGAAATATAAAATCAGAGCGCCACAGCTAGCCGGCGAATATGTGATTAGGACACATCGGCAATACTTTCACAAAACTGAGGTAAATGCACATGAGTGGAGTGTGTGGTTCCGTGAACATTGTTTAATGACTCGGGCAAGGCCATTTCTGTCTAGCTAACCGAGCTTTCCTTGCTTGGGGAAGAACCAGCGTTAGGCGGAATGTTGCAAGCGAGTTCATTAAAAATCTCGGCGATTCTTATTCTGGCTTGGAGAGACAAGTGCTGCGGTAAACTGTCCATTATCGGTGCAAACGATAACAAAAATGCCTTGTTGCCATATTTATCCGAGTTCTTCTCTTCGGTTTGCAGACACGCGCTGACAGACGCACTGTCTGTCAGAGGTTCGGTGATCTTGTTAACCTCCTCCTGTCTCCGCGTTCTTTTTCTTTTGCGGAGGCTTTCTCTGCCACCGTCGGGGCCCGGGGCCTGTTCAGGAGTATTCTGTCTCTTTTTGGTGTCGAGTTGATCGGCTTCTTCTGTCGGCGTGTCGTGACAAGAAGGATCCTTTATGGGCAGAATGCATGATGTCTTGTTTTCGCTGCTTTTCAGGTGTGGTAGCAAAAACAGTAGTTGGTCATAGTATAGGTATTTCTTCTTTTTCCTCCTGCTTGCCGCCCATGGCTCTGTCTTCTTGGCTAATTTCGTATCTTTCACAAAGTTGTCTCTGACTGCCTTCCATTTCTTCATAAGTTCTCTGCCTGAAACAAATCAACGTCATTGGTGAATTCCGGAGGTACTTTCTTAACATAAGTAGGCATTATCCTAAGCAAAATGGTACATTAGTGTACTGTCAATACAATGTACATTGACAATAGTATACTAGGATGCTATTGAAATATATGACAGGATAAACCAACATTTCAAGTTATTTGTGAAGTATAGTACCCTCAAGCAATGTTTACCCTGGACAAGGGGAAAGGGAAAATGAATTTGAAGAGAATGCCCACTTCCCAAACTGCATTGCAAGAGCTCACCTTGAAAAATGAAAATAAGCCCACGGAACAGATCTAACAATGGCAAATTTTCCTGTAGGTTTGCTTTGATGATTTCGTGCCAACACAAGACTGGCTTACTCTAAAGCGATGGGGTGGTGGAGGTAATCATGTGCGTATTCAGTGCCCCATGAAACAAGGTCACGATGCTACACCTTCAAGAAATTTTACTCAGTTGTTTTACTGAATGCTAAGTCCTGTCTTACAGGTGGTGTTTTTAAAGTGGCTCTGCTGTTTCCAAAATCTATTTTTTTCCAAGACTCCAGTCAGATCGTTGCCTTTGGTAGATGACAAACCTCTTGGAGATGAGGCTTTTTGTCTATTGAGAAATATGATGTGATCATATCTATTAAAAAAAAAAATTAACTGACAAGAAAAGGGTAAAATGCTCATTCAGGACGCGAGTATTGAATGGCGTGTTCTACATTCAAGTTCACTTGGAATTCGTGATTGCCCAAGATAGAGGTTTTGTGTCTTGCAGGGATTGTGATATTATTTAGAGCACTCTGTCCCGTGACATGGAGCAGATATGATTCATCGGAGGATGTTCAAAACGGGATCTTTTTTATGATTGCTTCAACGGTCTAGAGGCCATACACTAGCAAAGGAGAAATCTTATCTTCTATCTTCAAGATGGTTAAAATGTTTCTATTGGTATTAATATATATATGTATTTATATATATATGTGTGTGTGTGTACTCACAAAATTAAGCCATTTCCCCGAACAAGGGGTAACCCCAGAAAAGACAAAGCAACAGTTACTGCCCATTTCATGTTTAACTGCTAAATCCTAATGCTTCCAAACAGTGCACTCTTCTCACCAACCTGTTATCCTCTATCCTTTTTAGTTGATCAAACCATCTCTCACCACTGATCCATTCTTTCACCCATGATAACCCTCTGGTCTCATCTTCCACATACCTTTACATTTCTCCTCCCTGGGGGCCGGGGTAGGGGCCGGTTAGTGCTGTCAATATACCTCTTGCGGTGCACTGTAGGCATTACTTAAGGTTCTTTGCAGCGTCCCTTCAGCTCCCAGCTGCAACCCCTTTCATTCATTTTACTGTAGCTTTGTTCAAATCCTTTTCCATCTTGCTATCCAACCTCTCCTAACAACTGATTCATGGTGAACTGCGAGGTTTTCTCCTGTTACACCTTTCTGACCGTTTTACTGTCAATTTCAGCTTCAGCGCTGAATGACATCATAGGTCCCAGCGCTTGGCCAATGGCCTAAATTCTGCATTCTATTCTGTTCTAGTCTCATTCTCAGTTTTCACATACACTGTAAAAGCAATTCCTTTCTGCATCTACATTTTTCTTTCATTTGCATTCCATCCTCCACACTTCACTTCCATAGATGAGAATTGGCTGAACACTTCCCTAATACTTCCCTATCTTTGGGTTGACTGACACTCCAAGTTGCTTCCCAATCTTTTGCACACATCCTTCCTTGCTTCAGCTAAGCTGTGACTTGCCTTTTTCTCCTCTTATCATCAACTGAAATATTTTCTTTTAAATACATATAAATTTACTTTTTATTGTAACCTTTAATTATTCATTCTGTCTACGTGTCGTTTCAGTGTCCAACAATCAAAAAATATGTATGCCTAGGCTAGCCTTTTATGCCGTATGTATGTCGTGAACACTCTAATTAACTTTTGTTCGTTTAGTTATTTGGCTAAATAGTTCCGAAAGTACCCAACCACTGACCTATTATAATGGTTTATATTCTCAAGAAAAGTATAAATATGCAGAGTATTCTGAATGGGAAACCACAATACCATTGACATTATGCCATATATTAACTGAAATTTCCCGCTTTCCAGCCAATACTGACCAGTGGCTGTTCCATTCACCTCCCCCAGCTCCCAGACGGTCTCATAGACAGCATTTCATGCTATTTCGAATAGTAACCCAATCGTGTAATTTACATGCAAGAAATTATTAAAATTACCCTGTATTCGCACTCGCACAGCCAGATGTCTGTATTTACCTACCATGAGATCAAAAACAATTATTTAGAGCCATCGCTCGTTTCCGTTTGACTTGAATAGACTGACTGTTACAAGGACGTCATTCGTGTGCTTGTATTGTTATGTTATCGATATAAATCGGCTTGTTTATGATCCGAATAAGAAGGTGTGAGGGTTCTTTGTGTATATAAGCATCCAGATGTATTACCGAAGGAATATTTTCCATCTCTACCACAGTAAGCCTACGATATCGGAAGTATTGCTTTCAGGGAATCGAAACCTATAGCTATGCGTGAGTATTGCCACATCTACCTAAGACATACGTTGGTGAGTGGACAGATGGAATGAAATAGACGAGTTATTTCCACAAACATCAAAATTGCTAACCATTTCCAAGCTACATCATTCAGCTCTGCCTCTCTTCTTTCAATAAATCCCCAAAATTCCAATCCTCAAGCCAGCAGTGATTAATGTCTAGATACGTAAGTTTTGAAATCTACACACACACAGACACACATGAAATATATATTGGAGTAAACAAAATGGATGATGGTAGCATAACAGAAGTTACAGAACCGGTGAAGCAAGAAAGGTAGCAAGGTGTTTGCAAAGATTGAGCAGAGACTTAAATTGTCTATGGAATCCAAGTTACGAATGCGTGAAGGCATTGTTGAGCCAGTTATCCTTTATGCAGGTAAAGTGTGGCTGTTGATTCCAAATGAAAGCAGGTATGTTGAAGCTGTTGAGGAATCGGTGGGTGTGAGAAGTGTGGAGATTCATAGAAGGGATAAGAAAGGTTGGCGTGGGTGAAAAGATAGAGCTGAGTATTTTCAGGTGGTCCAGTCACGTAGAAAGAATGGATGGTGATAGGATGGTGAGAAGTGTATAATTCAGTTGAGAAGGCGTGTTAGTGATTAATGGCTCAGTATTTGTAGCAGGGACCAACACACTGCTGATGAGTCTTTCGTGAAGGTGTAAGATACAGCTGGTGTTGTGGATACGCCATTGCACAGGCTCCTTCACGGTTCTGTAATTAAAGTATGAAAGTGGCAGGGACTATCGGTTTTTCTTTGTAACTGCCATCCTTTGTTGGAGGAAACGGCTTGAAGCTGATATATACTATATATAATATTTATATGTATATGTATAATATATAAGCGAATCCCCATTTTTCCTGTGGGATGCGCTTATGCACTGAAGTCACGTGCATCTACTGTGATTTTTAAGCATGTATAATTTATATACATATACATATATATTATATTTATATATATTATATTTGTGCGTGTTTGTATATCTGTATATAAATATTATTTGATCATCAACCTAGTTTTGGGTAGATGGTAACTTATTCTGTGCAGTGTATCCATTACATTCCTGAGTAGTACTTGCCTATAAACTCAAATGGTTTTAAATCAATATATCTAATTTTATTCTTAGCAAGAGTTGCATCAGTGAACTAAAGTCATTTTGCTGATTATGCTAAATCATACCAGTCTTGAACTGTCAAAAAAATTCATAAAATTATATGAATATACTTGCCTTGACGCTCTTGCTCTTCAGGCGTCATATCATGCCATTCCTCGAACATGGCCTCGCCGACCTCACTCCAGCATCTCACTCTTGTTTGCTTGTTGCTGTAGTCCTCCGACTGCACATCGTAAAGACCTGGCCGCTGTTCAACCTCTTGTATGAATTTTATTGTGTCAAACATAATTGAAATATTTCGATTTAAAACAATTGTGAAAATGGTGTTTCCATGCGACATGAGAAAATCTCGGCATACGCACTAAACACACACACGACCAGAGCGCGGCGTTGGAACTGCCGGCAAATCGCTCCACTGTTTGGCAGGCGGCAGCAACGCCTCCAGATGCGTTCAAAGTGCCAGACGCACGGCCAGCTCCACGACACCCACGGTTACCACGCGGTAAAAACGCTCGTTTTAGACCCAGCCGGTGCTGCTTCGTCAATGCATCGCCAGAACTGACGCGTTTTAAGCACTCGCGCTAAGCAAGCTTTTAAATCTCTTGCTTAAGAATGCCAGAAGCCTTACGTCTCTTGTAATCCTACAAAGTAGATTGTATTTCTCGGGCAGAGAGAGAAAGGAAGTGTCTAACCTTTATTGAACAATAATGACAAGATCTGTCGCGTAGTACTGGCGTCATCCAGTACATCTATAGTCTATTTCACTGCATCTTTCCACTCACCATTGTAGGATTTAGATTATATGTGGCATTATGCACAATTAGCTAGTGTCTGCTGAAACCAGTGTCTCCGATATCGTAGGCTGACTGCAATAAAGACATAAACCATTTCTTCAGTAATACATCTGAAATCTTATATGTACAAATAACCCTTTGTATGTAGATCACAGACATGCCGATTTATATAGATGATAAAACAATACAAGCACACAAATGACGAGCTTGTAACAATCAGTCTACTCAGGTCAAACGCAAGCGAAAGATGGGCTTTCAATAATCATGTTTTGTAGGAAAATAAAAGACATCTGGGTATACGAATAAAAGGTATCTTGATTTCTTCCGTGGAAATTACATGAGTAGGGTAATATTCGAAATAGCATGAAAAATTGTTGTGGGCAGTGAAAGGAACCGCCAGTGCAACATTGGGTTTGGCGGGGCAGGGGGGCGGGGAATATCAGTTAATACTTGGTAGTGGGGTTTTCTTTTCAGAATACTTTGTATAACTACTTTTTTTTTTCTTGAGCATACAAATAGTTGTAATAGCTCAGTGACCTGGTGATTCCAGAAGTATTTTGCCTTATAAATTATCTAGCAAAAGTTTGAAATCTCATTGAAATTATGTCATCCCTGATGATATGTAAACAGCGAAAAGGCTAGCCTAGACATTTTTTTTTTACGTGTAAGGGCTCGGAACGACACTTAGATGGAATAAATAAATGATGGTTACAATAAACAAGTAATTTCGACTGATATGATATGGAAGTGCGCTTAAAAGAAGCCAATAATTTCAAATCAATGGCAAATCTAGCGTAGGCCTGGTGACCGCCCTATAGTCCGAAGGCCCGATAGTCCGAAGGTCCGATAGTCCGAAACTCAGCAGGCCCGATAGTCCGAAGGTCCGATAGTCCGAAAGTCAGAAGGCCCGATAGTCCGACGGACTGTAATCAGCCCCCCACCCCTCCATAGCTAATACGGCAAAATTGTAACCAGTAAACACCCATAAAAATACCAACCTGCGACTATCGGACCTTCGGACTATCGGGCCTTCGGACTAACGGACTGTAATCGTAGGCCTATCGTTCTCTTGTCTGTGCTTCGTGTTCTAGCTGTCAACATCATTGAAAGTTATTTTTTGGGGCTTACGATAGCGGACGTAACTTTGGTATCACGATAAAGTTATTTTTATATTCACGCAGTGAAACTGTTTATAGAATAACGTTTGAATGATAAGGAAATCTTGTTATCTGAACAGTTTGTGGCCATAGGTCCAACACCAATGAGATAAAATATAATCATTGAAAGCCCTTCGTACGTTTTTGCCTGATATGAGTAGATTGTCCTTGTGTTTGTATAGCTAAACCACACCTTACATTACTCTTACTAATACTTAACTCTCTATACTATTCCCTACCATGGTTAGCTAGCTAACTACCCTCATTGATTCTTCCACCCATCTTACCTATCAACAAAAAAAAAAAAGGTATATTTTTATTGATACAAATCGGCATGTTTATAATTTGTATAATAAGGTGTGAGGGTTCTTATATTTATAAACATTCAAATATGTCACTGAAGAAGTAGTTAGGATGTTTATCACAATAAGCCCACGATATTCGAAACGTTGATTTTCAGCCAATCACGTGCTAAAAATGCGCATGTGCCACATGGTCACCTGTGGGTGGACAGTTGAGTTGAAACCGTCTGTAATAGAGAGAGAGAGAGAGAGAGAGAGAGAGAGAGAGAGAGAGAGAGAGAGAGAGTTCCGAAACAGAAATTAGAACAATGCCGACTGTAAAAAAAGAAACAAACATAAACAAAGGAACTACTTTCAGCCGGGGGGTGGGGTTATGTATGATAAGTAGATTGCGGCTGAACTAAGATCATGCTGTTATGTCACTTCCGCCACAACAGCAGAAAACCACCTCTGAGTCTGAGATGCGCTGATAGAAAAGAGTAGCTCACCGGGAGGGACGGTTCAGGCGGGCCAAAGGTCGTTTTTTCAAACCGTAGTTTTTCAGCTAGTCTCATTACAGGGGAGTCAATTGCTTTGTTGGTGTTGCTAGAGGGAATCTTCTCCCCAAGTGTCCGGACTGTATAATGAGATAATACAGGGGCGCTTTGCTTCGAGACGAAGCCTTAAACAGGTAATGCAATATGTTTAATGAAAAATATACAGTAATTATATGTCGAATTCTATTAGGGGATATTAATTTGTGATAAAATAATCATGCACAATGCCACACACACACACACACACACACACACACACACACACACACACACACACACACACAGAATGAATGGTGGGGGCGGGTGTTGTTCTGTTCAGTATAGAATTCGGTGATTGATTGGGCTAGGCCTATGGTTTGATCTTGGTATACATTCTTAAAAGTCGAATCAGTTGTGAATTGGACTAAGGGATATATATATATATATATATATATATATATATATATATATATATATCAGTTAGTAAAAGGAAAAAAGACAACATGAAGAATACGCAGTAATCTAGTGAAATGTAGTACTGCACTCCTAAATGTGAGGGCAACCTATTTATAAGACACACAATGCATACAGAGAATGCGAATGTGATATAGCAGAACAACAATTCTCATTGAGAAGCAACACATTTCTTTTCATGGTTGATTTCAGAGAGGTGAAATGAAAGGTGTAAGTATAAACTGACTGTCAGCCGGGTTCTAAAATACTACAGCAACACTCTGGATGTGTTCAGTGCACAAGCATGGTTACATGCACGGTACGTGGAAAGTAGGTTCTTTCTGTTAAGTGAGCTGTCAACAAGTTTTTATAAGATTTCGAAGCTGACTTAGGGTAGATTTTCTTTCCTGACATTAATAACGCCTGAGAGCCTTTTCGTTTTATATAAGTCAGTAAGCATTTCATCTTCTGAGGCCGGAAGACTTTCATTTACATAAGTATCATGAATGTTCTAAAATGTCTAAATTGAGAACGCATACTGTTCGTCGTTTTTAGAACACACTACTTCAGTCTCTTGACAATTGATCGTTGCAGCAGTATATGTCGACTCGGATGTTTCATTAAAACAGTTTTGGGATAGAAAAGATTTTTTTTTTTTAGTAGCAGGGCAAAACGATAGTCATATAAATTGCACGAGGTTTCATAGTCAGATCGGTGTGACAGAGCTCACGGTTGAAGATTTCCTCGCATTGCAACTTTTGTACAAGATGGTTCCTTCGCCGATATCATGTCTGTGTTTTGCAACACATGTTCTCTCTCTCTCTCTCTCTCTCTTAAGGTGCAGTACTGGTTTCTCAGAAGGGGACGGGGTCCTGATCCGTGTTCTTCGAATCTTAAGATCAACATGGATTATTCATTGGCATTTTCTTATCTGTCCCTTAATGCTCCAGCATATATTTAGACACCCACACTCAGACGTATCCAGACGCATTTGTACACCCCTCATTTTATATATACTTTTTGTAAACAAGTCTAATCCGTCTTACCCTAAGACCAGAGAAAAAACAACACGGCGGGTCATACATAAACTTCCTTTATCTCTGGTGAATCCTTTGTGCAGTAAAACTTTTACGTCAGTCGTTTTGTATGCATGTATGTATGTGTATATATATATATATATATATATATATATATATATATATATATATATATATATATATATATATATATATATATATATATATGTATATATCTATATATTGCCTTCTTAACTTCTCGATTCCTTCACATTTTGGAACCGCTTGTCACTACTAAGCCTTGAACCAAGTGACGATAAATGAAGCTATACTAAAACGTCCGGCCGAGATTCGATCTTGGGTCGGAGTATCAGCAAGAGGTAACGTGTGTATATATATATTTTATGTATATACATATATTTATATATACATACATACATATAAGAAAGAGAAAATCATGTATTCACAATCCCCATTCTCATTCTGTGATATGTCTGTACCGCATCAGTAAACAGTACTGAAACCAATAATTCTCATCCATTTTCCAATGAGCGCGCCAGTTCCCCCAGATGAGCACAAGGGCACAGAAACGGGACAATATTACCCGAGTTGATTACATTATGATAACATAAGGTTGGTGAAGATATTCTGTTATTGGTGTTAGGCATCCATCACTGCAATGTTTCCCCAGGGACTGATGAAAGCTTTGTGTCTGTTAATTAGCCTTATCCAGAGGACTATACCAGGCTTCTCAACCCTTCAACATAGACGCAATGGTCATAATATCAGATTATATAGGATATGGATGGGAAGATACTTAGGATTTATAAGTACTGACCCGCAATGATTTAAATGGATAAAAGGTAGAATGGTTGATACTTTCAATGTAAATAAAATGGGATTTAAACTTCTGTTCAAAAAGTATTCACGAGTCAGTATGTTTGTAAATTAAAAACATATTTAGGTGAATAGTAAAAATTGTAATGCAGTGAATATACTTTAATTACTAATTTTATTATGTAAATATATTATGGTGTATATACAATATTACAAACTGGAGGAGTTGTAAATATATATTTTCTTAATAAAAGAAAAGAAAAAGTTTATCTAAACCAGCCAAATGGTGAAGAGATCGTCTTACGAAAACTGGAATTTTGGCCTACGATTTGGACAATTATTTTGTCGTGTAAGGCATCAACTGATATGGCGGGACACCTTTGTCACTAGTTCGCTAAATCAAGATACATCAGTTTGAAATTTCTGGTTGCACTAATGTGTTTTTGCTGTTTAGTACTTTCACCACCGGGGTTTTGCTCCCGAGTTATGCTGAAATGTTGATTTTTACTAGTAATATTAAGACGGATTATTGAGCTTCACAATAGACCTATGGGAAGGCTGCCTAATACTTATTCTGTTAAGAAAACAAAAATACAGATTTCCTCAAAGCCTAAAACGAGAACGAGAGGTAAAAGAAACAAGTAAAAAATGCGCCGGAATTTCTTCGGCGCAATCGAGTTTTCTTTGCAGCCGCTACAGTGTATATACCAAGGCCACCGAAGATAGATCTATCTTTCGATGGTCTCTGTATAATGCTGTATGAGCCGCGGCCCATGAAACTTTAACCACGGCACGGTGATGGCCTATCCTATATCGTTGCCAGAAGCACGATTATGGCTAACTTTAACCTTGAATAAAATAAAAACTACTGAGGATAGAGAGCTGCAATTTGGTATGTTTGATGTTTGGAGGGTGGATAATCAACATACCAATTTGCAGCCCTCTAGCCTCAGTTATTTTTCAGATCTGAGGGCGGACAGAATAAAGTGCGGACGGACACAGACAAAGCCGGCACAATAGTTTTCTTTTACAGACATCTAAAATCACAAAAATCCCCATTCATAGTTTCAGAATATTCGGGCATAATATATATATATATATATATATATATATATATATATATATATATATATATATATATATATATATATATATATATAGAGAGAGAGAGAGAGAGAGAGAGAGAGAGAGAGAGAGAGAGAGAGAGAGAAAAAGGTGGAAGGCGGGGTGGGATCCAAGACCCACGGGAAGTAAGTGATCCTGCCTGATATGATGTAAAATGCTGATAATTCTAAAACTTGATGGTGGACAAAGAAATATAGCCACCGGACAAGGCAGATTAAATATGGGATGTTGTGGCCTGGCTGGTACCTCGATCGAAGAAGAAAGAGGGCATGTCTTTCAGCGCAGTAGAGCATGGTTCAAAATAGTATCTGCAGAAAAGGGGAAATCAAATTGGCGGCAAGGTACTGTGATATAAGTATTAGTTCAAGCCGTTTTTTGAGAATGAAACAGATAAAGACATCGTAAAATATAAAAGAATAGTCGCAGCTACTTTAGCTTGTTAGCCACACCAAGGGGCTAGTACTAAACACGGCGTTCCAAGGAAAAAAAAAGCTGAGTATAGCTTAGTTTAACCAGACCACTGAGCTGATTAACAGCTCTCCTAGGGCTGGCCCGAAGGATTAGACTTATTTTACATGGCTAAGAACCAATTGGTTACCTAGCAACGGGACCTACAGCTTATTGTGGAATCCGAACCACATTATAAGCGGGAAATTAATTTCTATCACCAGAAATAAATTTCTCTAATTCTTCATTGGCCGACCGGAGAATTGAACGCGGGCCCAGCGCAGTGCTAGCCGAGAACGATATCGACCAGTCCAATGAGGAACGGGCGTTCCAAGGGGCTTCCTCCATGTTTAGTATTAGCACTTTGGAGGTGAACGTGAAAACATAAGCATAATTGCATATATTAATGAAAATGTTAAAAAATTTTCCATCAATTATATTCTACCGATAAACAGCGTAGATCGCATACCAAAGTAGATTCATGACGCGTGGATAACAAGCCAAAGTAGCACCGAATATTCTTAGCTGAATGAGTAGGAAAATAGACATTCTGTCTCATATAAGCGCTGTGCTAAAAAAAAAAAAATGGACGATACTTAAATATATTATGCATATATAAGTAGATGTCTTTCCATCCTCTTAAACAGTGGCATAAAAAGCTTTTGTTCATTAAGATAATATACATGAAAGAGAACGAGAGGAAGGCAAATTTATTTGGTCTAAATCTTTTTGACATCTGATCAGTGAGTGGAAGTTACGTTGGGTCTGATCATTACTTGGACTGGTGACCGCTGAGAAATGCCAGACACCGCTGGCTTACAAGCACCATGAACATTCGTGGGGCGAAGACACAGGGTTAGTAACTTCATCCCGATGTGCACGCGCAACGGCGGAGATTTCCCATCTTAAGAGGAAATGAATATCATCGAATAATGGAAAGTTTTCTGCATGTGAATGTCGTTCTTGACTCGCCAAAAGAATGACTTTGGGACTACTAGTTTCTCTAAAGCAGTGGTTCTTAAACTTTTTTGCCCTGCGCCCCCCTCTGCACTATGTATAGACTCCACGCCCCCTACCCCTGAAATTTTTGCCAACTTTAATCTATAAACAATATGTTGTCTATTTGTATGCTATTATACTTATTATAACAATAAAAGACAATTCATAAACAAGATTTGAAATTAAAACTGACTTATATTTTGAACTTTTGGCATGTTTTGAGATAATAAGTAGAAAATATATGGAAGCAGTGATAACGTTTTTGGCAATTTTGTAATTAACATCACAAATTAAAAAAATAATAGGCACCATCTGGCAACTCTGCTTGTGCCGCCCTTGGAAGCCTCTGGAGCCCCCATAGGGGGGCGCGCCCCCCAGTTTAAGAATCACTGCTCTAAAGCAACGCGCGTGTGTGTGATACGAATGCTAATGGAAAACGGGTGATAACATCAACATAAAATTAAATAAATTCGCCTCTACGTTTAAGAGGCTGTTGGGAGAAAGACAGTCCGTTCTTGAGCTCTCAAAAAATGAAATCACGACTCTTCTCTCAATGGTCCCATCACGCTTTGGTTCGAACTTCGAAGGCTCACGACCTCACTGGTGAAATGATATCTCTAGGTCATCTCTCTCTCTCTCTCTCTCTCCCTTATATATATAATTCTGAAAAGTCCCTTAAAAGGGGGTAGCGCCTTACAAAAACAGGGCTGTCATTGCTTAACCCTTCCTCCGTAATGTATACAATGGGAGACTGTTTCGTCTTCCTTTCACTCATATAACTTCTGGAAGAAAGCCTATTCTTTCCTGTGGTGCTTTGGTAGCTGAGTATTGTCTGATCACTCTCATTTTTTTTTTTTTTTTTTTGCCAGTCCACGTGCTCTTACCTGTTTTGCATGACCAGTTTATATATATATATATATATATATATATATATATATATATATATATATATATATATATATATATATATATATATATATATATATATATATATATGTGTGTGTGTGTGTGTGTGTGTGTGTGTGTATGCAAAGCGAATATTTGGCAAACGTCAAATCTCTGTATACGATTTTTAAACAACTAAATAACAGTTTATTTCTTAAGGGAGAAGAAATATTTGATGATC
>NC_089777.1:12028697-12036197 GCF_040412425.1 Macrobrachium rosenbergii | reverse complement strand
GCTGTATTTAAAAACACTTTTTATCTTTTAACAAGAAACTGGAGGTGGGATAAAGATCTAAATAGTTGTTAAAACACTTTTTATTTTTTAAGAAGGACTGGAGATATGTATAAAGATCTAAATAGTTGTTAAAACACTTTTTATTTTTTAAATAAGATACTGGGGATAGTATAAAGCTCTAAATAGTTGTTAAAAAAATTTTTTTATTTTTTAACAAGAAACTGGAGATAATATAAAGATCTAAATAGTTGTTAAAACACATTTTATTGTTTTAAATAAGAAACTGGAGATAATATAAAGATCTAAATAGTTGTTAAAACACTTTATTTTTTAAATAAGACTCTGGAGATAATATTAAAGACCTAAACAGTTGTTAAAACACTTTATTTTTGAACAAGAAACTGGAGATAATATAAAGATTTAAACAGTTGTTAAAACACTTTTTATTTTTTAACAAGATACTGGAGATAGTATAGAGATCTGAACAGTTGTTTGCATTGTACGAAGGCAGGCGGGACGGGAAATTCAGTGGCATCAGCTACCATCCAAATACAAAGAAAGGCAACTGGGAAAAGAGCATCTTAATAGAAGGAAATCTGTAAGAATAAGGGAACACCGAAGAAGGGGGAGACTGCCTAAACTTGGCGGTGCAGTGGATGGGAAAAATTCTCCAGCGCCAAGTACTCCGTATCTGCTCATTTTCAAAGTGCATACGAGATGTGATGGCCTGACGGGTTAGTAATGCATGAAATTATGCAAATAGATTATGTAATTCTGATATTATGCATTATTTAAATTTTGATGAAAGTATTCAATGTTTGTAAGAGACGACCATTGTATTGTTATGCCAGTTTCTGAGAGACACTTAACTTTAATTATGAGATTCAGTTAGAGCCATACATCAGTAGGTACACTTGTTCATACATATACATAATACTCATATATTTACGTAATACGCAAGGAATTGTTTACACTGCACAGTAAGAATATTTTCGATTATCTATTGTGGTATATTACTCATCACTCACAATAAAGGAATGACACTTGGTTAAATTAACAATCGAAGTTTTTCGATGATAAATATGAAAAAGAATAAGTGATAGAAAAATAGTAAGGTGAATAATATTGGTTGAATTAAATGCCGACAAATCTAAAAGAAAAGTAGGAAACTTTGGATCGAAAAATAAGTTTGAACGAGGTTATAAAAAAATGATGACTAATAATAAAAATATTCAGGGAATGGGAAAGTAAAAACTTGAGATGTGACAAATAATTGGAGAAATTCTGCATTAGAAATCTGGCAGAGGAAAAATTATATTGGCCTCATAAAATGTAGAAGGGAAGCTAGGTTTCTAGATTCGAGTCAAAGTGAAAGATTTACCTGGAAAACCTTCAGAATAAAGATTATCGACGAAAGGAATATAAGAAAAAAGGCAATAAAAAGGTGAAGAGATTTGCATAAAAATGAAAGTGAGAGGGCAGTCAGTTCAGCAAATAGGTCCGAGGGAAAACTGAATAATTACTGATGAATGTTGAAAAAATATCGTTAATGTAATAATAGTAGCAGCAGCAGCAGCAGCAGCAGTAGTAGTAGTAGTAGTAGTAGTAGTAGTAGTAGTAGTAGTAGTAGTAGTAATAAAAGCTTCATGTAATAGTTGAGCTGTAAACCGTTTAGAATTTTCACAAAATATTGTAAGAAATCATTTCCCAATTTAGCATTCTCTCTCTCTCTCTCTCTCTCTCTCTCTCTCTCTCTCTCTCTCTCTCTCTCTCTCTACGATATATGGTAAAAACAGGGAGACAGAATACAGTATAGAAGACGGGGTTGTAAATTAACGTATGGTATCGCTAAGAGAGATACATAAGAAAAAATTTGCTATTCACCGAAGCCAGACAGGAATAATTTGTAGACAAGATTTTAACTCCCGAGTAAAGCATCCCTTATTAAACTAATTTTATTTCGAAAAGAATATTAGTTTTCTGTAAAATAAAACTATTGTGCCACCTTTGTCTGTCCGTCCGCACTTTTTCTGTCCGCCCTCAGATCTTAAAAACTACTGAGGTTAGATGGCTGGTAATTGGTATGTTGATCATCCACCCTCCAATCGTCAAACACACCAAATTGCAGCCCTCTACCCTCAGTAGTTTTTATTTTATTTAAGGTTAAATTTAACCGTAATCGCGCTTCTGGCCACGATATAGGACAGGCCACCACCGGGCGACGGTTAAAGTTTCATGGGCCACGGCTCATACAGCATCATACCGAGACCACCGAAAGATAGATCCATTTTCGGTGGCCTTGATTATACGCTGTAGAGGCTGTACAGACAACTCGATTGCGCCGAAGAAACTTCAGAGCATTTTTTACTTGTTCGTATTTGATATTGCATCTAGAAGTTCAGGCATAAAATGCGAAAACGGAAGGCAAAACCACTACTCCACTTCAGCGAACTCTAAATATTATTTTCTAAAGTTTTCATGGGAACGCCAGCAACAATGAGAAAAGTAAAAGTAGAACGGATCTTATCAATTCACACGAGACTGGATGAAAATGGAAAAACTGCCATCTTCGTACTTTCACAGGCTGCCAGCTGCATAACAATTGCTGAACTGAAACAGGTTCATCGGGAAAAGCTTTGCGTGGGGTTTAGTTCTTCCAAATCAGGTTAGGAGTTATGTATAAGACGTTAATTCTAAGATGAGAGAGAGAGAGAGAGAGAGAGAGAGAGAGAGAGAGAGAGAGAGAGAGAGAGAGAGAGAGAGAGAGAGAGAATTTGAAGATTTAGTTGGGAGAAAATGATGAGGCCACTTGCCATTGACAGAAGATCTATGGAAAGGAAACAGCGATATGACAAATGACAGGAGACTAAACTCGACTAAAAACGGCAGAGAGAGAGAGAGAGAGAGAGAGAGAGAGAGAGAGAGAGAGAGAAACATTGACAGAAAATCTATGGAAAGGAAACACCGATGACAAATGACGGGAGACTAAACTCGACTAAAAACGGCAGAGAGAGAGAGAGAGAGAGAGAGAGAGAGAGAGAGAGAGAGAGAGAGAGAGAGAATTTGAAGATTTCAGCAGAATTAAATGAGGAGACTTGATTTGGCCACTGAAAGAAAAAGTTACGGAAAGGGAATAGAGATGACAAGTGAAAGGAGACTCTCAAGAACCGACTAAGAAAAAGGGAAAACACACAAACATACACACACACACACACACACACAGATACACACACACATACACACACACACAGACACCTAACAGCATCACTTAAATAAACTGGAGTTAGACCAACCAGTGGCATGCAAGGACGATATAAAACGCAGAGGGAATTCAAAGAAACAAGAGAATAAACTGTATAAGGAAATGAGAAAATCCTGCTGCAAATTTTTTTCTTAACTAGAAGTTCACTCATGAAATACTTCCGTAAACTCAAGTTTCAAACAGATTCAGTTCGCGGTTGTTCAAACCACGTACAGTACAGGTACAGTTTTCTCACTGATGTTTAAATCAAGGCGACTTCCAGGCTTATGTTACTGGGCACCTAAATGTTAAGTCGTTATCTGCTGAGTCACATCGATTCATGTGCTTCAAAATATTTGAATCCAGGCGAAAAAGTCACAGGAAAAAAGTCCCAATAATCTTTCCTAGTTAGTGACCCCTAAGGGTTTTAACCCGGTATGTATCCACCTTTGCGGCGTCTTTACTACAAGCCCGTTGGGGATTTCCGCATAAACATAAACAGAAGACTGCCAATACCAAAAAGATATTGACCCCCAAGAAATATTGTGAATTCTGTAAATTAATGTGACTTTTTTTCCTGTGACTTTAATACAGGCCACCAAATATTTACTCCTATTTCTCAAAAAGAGGATGTTTAACGTTAATCTCAGTTGCAAAGTTATTTATTATTATTATTATTATTATTATTATTATTATTATTATTATTATTATTATTATTATTATTATTATTATTATTATTATTATTATTATTATTATTATTCAAAACATGAACCCTATTCACATGGAACAAGCCCACCCCAGGAGCCACTGACTTGAAATTCAAGCTTCCAAAGAATATGGTGTTCATTCGAAAGAAGTAGCAGAAGGTGATGGGAAATACAGAAAGAGGAGGTCAGTTATTAGAAAAACAGATAAATTAACAAATTAACAAATAAATAAAAATGTAAGTACAATATTACAATGCAAGTTGAATTGTATGAGGGTAGTAATGCATTGCATCTTCGCTTGAACTTCTGAAGTTCCAATTGCACGACGTCCTCACCGATGTAAAAAGATGTAAAAGAATGTGAGGCCATGGACAAGTTAATGTACTTCTGTTAATAAGTCGTAGCACCTACCTCATCCTCGTGCTTAAGTAGGTTAAGCTGTGTTCCTTTTCTGCATAGAATCTGACGGGGAGAAAGGAGCTCACACATTCACTTCAATACTGACCTGTTTGCTATGCAAACGTTAGAAAATTGCTATGCAAACGTTAGAAAATTGCTATACAAACATTAGAAAATTGCTATACAAACGTTATCAGATTGCTATACGAACGTCAGCACATTGCTATATACAAACGTTAGTAGATTGCTATATAAATGTTAGCGGATTGCTATACAAACGTCAGCAGATTACTATACAAACATCAGCAGACTACTATGCAAACATCAGCACATAACTATACAAACGTTAGCACATTTCTGTACAAACTTTAGCAAATTGTTATACAAGCGTCAGCAAATTGCTATACAAACGTTAACAAATTGCTATACAAACGTCAGCAAATTGCTATACAAACGTTAGCAAACGCACTTGGGCCCATTCTCTTACATGGGCAGCTCAGTAAGAGGTGTTGCTGGCACACGTGGCCTGCTCTTTCTTAGAGTGCTTCTACACTATAGTGAAACATATCGTGTTCACTGGTTTGCCGTAGGGGGTTAGTGCCGTCAGTGCACCTCATGTGGTGCACTGTAGGCATTACTTAAGGCTCTTTTGCAGCGTGCCTTCGGCCCCTAGCTGCAGCCCCTTTCGTTCCTTTTACTGGACCTCCTTTCATAGTTTCTTTCTTCTATCTTACTTTCCATCCTCTCCTAACAACTGCGAGGTTTTCCTTCTGTTACACTCTTCAAACCTTTAACTGTCAGTTTCCGTTTCAGCGCTGAGTGACCTCATAGGTCCAAGTGCTTGGCCGTTGGCCTAAAATCTATATTCAATTCAATTCGATTTACACTGGTCGGCAGCTTATCGCACACATCACAAACTGGTTAAATACTTATTGGTAGTCCTAACCAGTGCTTCATACAATTATCCAGTATTTGCTAAAGACAGTGTATAATCAAGGCCACCGGTGGTCTCGGTATAAAGGCGTATGAGCCACGGTCCATGAACTTTACCCATTGCCCGGTGGTGGCCTATCCTATATCGTTGCCAGAAGCACGATTATGGCTAATTTAAGCTTAAATAAAGTAAAAACTACCGAGGCTAGAGAGCTACAATTCGGTATGTTTGATGATTGGAGGGTGGATGATCAACATACCGATTTGCAGCCCTCTAGAATCAATAGTTTTTAAGATCTGAGGGCGGACAGAATAAAGTGCGACAGAAAACAAAGTGGAATATTTAAAAAAAAAAAAACAATAGCTTTATTTTACAGAAAACTAAAAGTGAAATATTTAAAATATATATATATACGAGAAGCCCTTGTAACATGCAATCGACCACATACAACCCACATACCATTGCATAATAAATTCTGATCAGACTTTCTCTGTCACGCAGCAGACGGAATCATAATTCAGTTTATTCCGTATTTCCAATTTAAACTACGATCTAATCCAGAAAGAATCACAACGCAGGTAATATGAAAAACAATTGAAATGCCAGTGATAAAGTTAACACATTACGGAAATCTCAGACCTGAAGTACAGATAAATTTAGCAAATGTCCTCTGGAGAAGAAGAAAATATGACGTAAATAATGAGTGTTATTTCCCAAAACCAAGTCCTGGTCAGGCTGACATGGACTTATAGACTTACCCTTTCATTTGACTGACATATGTTACGTAAAATTTAAGATGATGAGATTGGGGTGAGCAGTCATCTGCAGTTTAAGATGCCTGACTTGAAGCTGTTTTGAGCTACGAGCAGGTGGGGTCTTAGAAGCCATTTTTAGGAAATATTTCAGGTAAAGTATTTCATTGCTGAATTGCATTATTTTAGTTCAGTGGTGTAGTTTGATCATGAGATTACCACTTCTACTTTGTAAAACGGTTCCCGTTTGCATACCAGTGGACGTGTGTATGTTTGTATTTTGTATGATTGCATATATAAAGAAATTAGTCATACATGCTGACAGACTATACAGTATGTATATATATATATATATATATATATATATATATATATATATATATATATATATATATATATATATATATATATATATATATATATATATATATATATATATATATAATAACACAAAATCCACGAAGGAAAGAGAGACAATGTTGGAGTCCAGGTACATATTTTTTCTTTTGTAATCCCCATCTATCATTTATATGAGATTTCTTTGTAAACTTATTATTATATTTCTTCAGTCTACTAAGTAAAGGACGATAAGTCGAAAGGCCTTGCAACACTCCATTGTTTCTCTTTCCTTCGTGGATTTAGTCTTTGTTTATACATTCATCACGTTTCATATATATATATATATATATATATATATATATATATATATATATATATATATATATATATATATATATATATATATATATATATATATATATATATATATATATATATATATATATATATATATATATATATATATATATATATATATATATATATATATATATATATATGAACTATGTATGGATGTATGTATCAAGTAAATAGCTTGGAGTGGACGTCGTGATCAAGCGAGAGCGTAGAATCGATACCCACCGGCTTTGCACAGTAAACCTTGCAAATAAAGAAATAGCCGCCGGACATGCAACCTGCAACAATAACACATCTGAGAAGCAGAGCGACTACAACTGTTATTGATTGTAGCGGTGGTCCTTTGATAAGGAGTGAGGGAAGGGAGCATATTCTGACCTTTTTTTATTTATTTATTTTTTTCTTTCTGAGCGTGAACTTCCCCTATTTTACATATATAAACACGTGAGCGTGAGACTGGCAGGCGTCGGGTTGGTATTACTCATGAAGCTGTCTAGAGTCATTGGTTGAATGGGTGAATGCTACAGTTTCTTGAGTCTTCCAAATTTTCAAAAAAATTGAGTTTTAGTTTTCTGTAAAAGGAAACTATTGTGCCGGCTTTGTCTGTCCGTCCGCACTTTATTCTGTCCGTCCTCAGATCTTAAAAACTACTGAGGCTAGGAGGCTGCAGATTGGTATGTATGTTGATCATCCACCCTCCAATCATCAAACATACCAAATCGCAGCCCTCTAATCTGTAGGTTAAAGTTAGCCATTGCAACGCAACAACAC
>NC_089777.1:11983697-12023697 GCF_040412425.1 Macrobrachium rosenbergii | reverse complement strand
GTATATATATATGCATACACATATATAAGTATGTATGTATGTATGTATGTATGTATGTATGTACGTATGTGTATGTGCGTGACATATGAATTCAAACGTATTCCTCAAAACAGACCCATTTCCTTCTTTAACTGGTCCAAGACGAGAAAGAGAGCACCAAAAAGAAGTACTCACACGCGCACCCTTTGAAAACCCGGCAATTCAAGGGTAGTAACTCCCTCGACTATCGAACCTGGTATTGATCCTAACAGCGATGGTCCCAGCTGGCGTGCCAGACTGTTTCTAATCGATTTGACTGTCTGGCGAGCGGTATTGAGAGAGAGAGTGTGAGAGAGAGAGAACGGTCGTCATTGATGAATATTTATCACACTGAGTTTCTCGTTCTGTCTAGTATTACTGAGCTAGGCTTGCTATTTTAGGCTTTCAAAGCTTTACAACTTACGCTCTTCATAAAATTTTTCTTTAGTCTGGACAAGATTCGAACTCGCTTCCGGGGTATCAAAACGAGGTAACGTTAACCACCTGGCCACGAAGAAAGGTATAAGTTTACTCTCAAATTTCAGCCAAAAAAGCGATAAAAGATGAAATATTCGGCTATAAGGGCGAAGGTGGGTCCATCTCTAGTAAATGTATCTGAATTCGACAGATCTATGTACATATGAGCGGAGTGGGAGTAGAGTTACACCTTTCTTTGTGGATAGATAGTTAGTGTTACCTTGTCCTGATAACCCGGAAGCGGGTTCGAATCTCGCCCGGGCGTCAGAATATCTCATGTCTCTCTTCATTTGGATCTAGGCTTAGTAGTGACTAGCATTTCCAAAGTATGAAGAAATCGAGAAGTTAAGAGGACATTGTGGTTGTTAAAATGACATAAGTATTAAAAATCAGGAAAGCCTGAATATATATAATATATATATATATATATATATATATATATATATATATATATATATATGATATATATATATATATATGTATGTATATATATATATATGTATGTATGTATATATATATATATATATATATATATATATATATAAATATATATATATATCACAAAATAGCCACACAAACTTGACTGTGTATATAAATTTATACTGTATATATTGTGTAGAGTTGTGGCAACTTCTACCACACAACTTTAAAAGGTGCTGTGAGCCAAGTGGTGCAACATCCAGTCCTGTTTCCTAGGTCCTTGGTCCGCTACCGACCTGCCACCACTGGTAGATGGATACCATCTTCGGTACCAGCGTCACTTGGGTCAAAAACAGGGCGTATGGCTACCAGTTTAACTCACAGAGGTATAACCATCACAACCTAAATATTGGAACTGCTTTCCTATTCCAAACATTGACATACGAGTATATTCAATGTCAACAGTAATTGTAAGTAACATAAACCGTTTACTGATAGTATTACGATTATTATCGTTCGTAAACAAACGTAATGGCACTGTCAATATTATGATTGTATACCTGTGCTAGCTTCCTGTTTGTTTTTTTATTTGCCTCTCTCTCTCTCTCTCTCTCTCTCTCTCTCTCTCTCTCTCTCTCTCTCTCTCTCTCTCTCTCTCTCTCTCTCTTGGAGATTATATCTTTTCAATTTTATCAGTCTTCAAATAACACCAAATTCTGACTGAAGCGCAGTATGCAATTTTACCTCAACTGAGTTAGACGTATCGTAGATAGATAGATAGATAGATTGTGTGTGTGAGAGAGAGAGAGAGAGAGAGAGAGAGAGAGAGAGAGAGAGAGAGAGAGAGAGAGAATAGCAAAATAATACCAGAGAAATAATAAAATTTCCACAATTCTCGTGAAAGCAATCGAAATTAGCACTTCGCGCTGACGAGACACGCCCCCGAAGTGTCACTCTCATTTCCCGGTCTCCTTCCCGAGAAACAAGAAACAATGAGCTCTAATTACATCATCATTAAGGAATTAAATGCTCTTTAACCCCTAATGATCATTTCCGTCATGTATGGAAGCATGAAGGGCGTGGTACTCCCCCAGCTTTTACGAACATTTGATAATGAGTTCTTTTTATGAAGGATTCCGTGACGTATCTCTGTTCAATTTTCGCACCGCGAAATGACAGGAAAAGAAAACAAAAGGAAAATGTCGGGAGGCTTTCTGATGCATTGTCTTTTTCCCCCTTTTGTCATATAAAATGGCAGGAAGGGAAACTGAAAGCATTGGCTAGAAAATAAGAAGAGAAGAATAGATAGAGAAAAATTCAATCTAGGTTACACGAGTCCCGTAAGGTGGGTAGCGCCGTCAGTGCACCTCATGCGGTGCACTGTAGGCATCACAGAAGGTTCTTTGCAGCGTCCTTTCGGCACCTAGCTGCAACTCCTATCATTCCCTTTACTGTACCTCTCTTCATATTCTTTCTTCCATCCTACTTTCCACCCTTTTCTAACAATTGATTCTTAGCGTAACTGCCAGGTTTTCCTCCTGTTACACCTTTAAAACCTTTTACCGTCAATTTCCGTTTCAGCGCTGAGTGATCTCATAGGTCCCAGGGCTAGGCCTTTGGTCTAAATTCTATATTCTATCTTCTATCTAGGTTTCACGGGAAGATTAGTTCAACCGACAACGTTGTTGTCAGATTTCTTAATCTTTTTTTTTTTTTTGTTTTTCTTCGGGCATGGTCTTGAAAAGGGCATTAGGTCGCTCGTCCCATTAGGTTTTGGCATAAAAAAAAAAAAAAACCGAAATAACAAAAGAAAGGTCGCATCTGTTCTGGCGTTATCCCCAAGAGACAGACGAACAACTTGTACTGCTGTCACAGACAGCTGTGACACCAGACATTTAGTATGAATACAGAACTTCACAGGCCGTAGTCTGTAGATATCTGTCATCCCTGGATTAGTAGAAGGCCTCTCTCTCTCTCTCTCTCTCTCTCTCTCTCTCTCTCTCTCTCTCTCTCACACACACACACACACACACACACACACAGAACACTGTTTTTTATTTCTCACAATAGTTTATGATTTACTGAAGAATGTAACTGGACAGTCAACATGTATTATAGCTTTTTTTCTTTCACACACTCACTCTCTCTTTTTTTCTCGATAGATAAAAATGAAAAAATATGCAGAAACTATGGATGTCGTGTACGCTCTCTCTCTCTCTCTTTCTCTCTCTCTCTCTCAACTGAAATGAGAGATAAAAAGAAAAACTCCAATCTCTTTCTTTCTCTTTCCCTTTCTCTCGATGAAATTCGAATTTTCAAACATTCAGCAAATCTGGATGTCAATTACCGGCCCTCAAAAACCGATTTTGTTTCCCTTTCAACCATAAGTTGTCAGTTAATGGGAAATTGATCGGGGCAAATTGTTCCTGGTCAGAGTGCATGAGAAAACATTGCAGCATAATCGAAAAGTATTAGTGGTCCGAGCTAACTTAAATTGACTACGTTAACGTCAGTACGTAAACGAGACATACACTATAAGAAAACAGCGGCGAAAAAGTCTTTAAAGAGAGAGAGAGAGAGAGAGAGAGAGAGCGTGTGTTTTTCAGAATAAGCGAATACACAGGAAATTTTGTGAGGTGGCATAAGCTATGTAAGCAAGTTTCTCTCTCTCTCTCTCTCTGTCTCTCTCTCTCTCTCTCTCTCTCTCTCTCTTTATAATATATATATACATCATATGTATATATGTATATATATATATATATATATATATATATATATATATATATATATATATATATATATATATATATATATATATATATAAAGCATTAAGCTACAAATGTCGTTTAGTATCCAATTCGTTCTACCTCGGAAATAATAGATATGCATGTAAATCGAAGGGAATCATAGTTGATAAGAAGTTAATCGTCTCTTGGGCTCGAACCCATGGGGCGACGAACTTCTTATCAACTATAATTCCCCTTCGGTTTAGAATAGATGCGAACTGGATAGCAAACGAGGCAGAGCGAATTGGATATAAAACGATGATTGATAAAAATTAATTCTTATATATATAAATTATGTTGTTATATATAAAATATTATTATATATATATATATATATATACATATATATATATATATATATATATATATATATATATATATATATATATATATATATATATATATATATATATATATATATATATATATATATATATATATATATATATATATATATATGTATGTATATATATATATATATATATATATATATATATATATATATATATATATATATATATACATATGTATAATGTCATGGATAGCATATCATTTTTTCCATTCTCGATATCTTACGTAATAAACGATTTTAATGATCAATTTGCGTTCGAAAAGAAAGAGTGAATACATATATTTTTCACACCCGAAAGATAGAATTCAAGGATGTATAAATAGGCATGAAAATGCCAATAGATAACATATATATATATATATATATATATATATATATATATATATATATATATATATATATATATATATATATATATATATATATATATATAACAGTTCTCTCTTGTAGCTTCATCTGTGCACAAAAATCTTTTACAACTGTCAATAAAGTCATAATATTGATAATTCTTAATAATAGTTAAACTACTACTTCTGTGCATTAATTTTTGTGTATACAGTGCACAAACAATTCCAGGTAAAAGAGTCACAGGAATAAAAGTCACAGTAAAAATTCACAATAATCTTTCCTAGATAGTGACCCCCAAGGGTTTTAACCCGGCTGGTATCCACCTTTGCGGCGTGTTTAGTACAGCCCCGTTGGCGATTACCTTACATACATAAACAAAAGACTGTCAATGCTAAAAAGATAATGACCCCCAAGAAATATTGTGAATTTTTGCCCCGTGACTTTATTACCGGCCGCCATAAATTAATGTGACATTTTTCCTATGACTTTTCCCTAGCAAAAATTGTGATTTTTTCTTGTGACTTTTTTTCCGAGCTAAAATTGTGACTTTTTTCCTGTGACTTTTTTCCTAGCCAAAATTGTGACTTTTTTTCCTGTGACTTTATAACCGGCCACTATAAATTAATGTGACTTTTTTTCCTAACCAAAATTATGATTTTTTTTCCTGTGACTTGATTACCGCCCACCGCACAAACAGACTCTCCTGCAGTTGTCAAGTCGAGACACGCAGTGTCTAGAGTTAATTGGTCTTTGGGACCATAAATCTCAAGCTTTCAGCTCAATCTGTGATACGAGACAGTTCGTGAAGCCTTTCCGTGCGCCAGGCGCTGATATGAGAGACGTTGTTTATCTTACTTGTGGGATTGGTGACACATGTCAGGAGGGGTTAGATGGGTTGATGTGTGCTGGCTGTCTTTCATACGCGTAATCAAACGCTGTATTACATGCGTACATGCATGCATGTATATGTGTGTGTGTATGTGTGCTTGAGTGTGTGTTTGTGTGTGCATGTGTGTCCGTGTGCATATAAAATATTCGTATTATACAGACAGACATATACCTTTCTCTCTCTCTCTCTCTCTCTCTCTCTCTCTCTCTCTCTCTCTCTCTCTCTCTCTCTCTCTCTCTCTCTCTCTCTCTCTATATATATATATATATATATATATATATATATATATATATATATATATATATATATATATATATATATATACACACATGCACATGCACACACACATATATATATACACATACAAATACACACACATACCGAACATACGTAAAACATACTGCACAGTGAGCATGGGTACCGCAAGTCAAACGCCCACTGCTTACAGCTAACCAGGTGACTGATATTTCCAAGATCCATTTCACCCTTTTTTCGTCATTTATTACAAAACAATGAAAAAATTCTGTTTTAATAACGTCCTAAGAATGATTAAGACTTCTACAGCGATCCTGACCCCCATCATTTATGGAATATTTTTGGCCCCCGTTACTGGAATGTCCCGAGAGGAAAACTATGTACGAATATTTTAGCAAATTATTTTCATTTTGAGAAGTGTCGCGTTTCACTTGCCTTAATACGTAAATTTTTGTTACCCTTATTTTTTTTTTAATAATTTAAAAAGTTTCGAATCATAACCATAAAAACTTCTACACTGGCGTTCGCTGCATACCATTACTGAAATATTAAGCCGGCATTATACCAGCAAGGGCTCTTGCGATTAAGAGCATCTTGTAATTACAGTTCACGCAATTTCTTCATATCCAAAAATACATCATAATGTCACTCGGGTTCAGGAGTATATAGAATTTAGGCCAAAGGCCAAGCGCTGGAACCTATGAGGTCATCCAGCGCTGAAAGGAAAATCGACAGTAAGAAGGTTTGAAAGGTGTAATAGGAGGAAAACCTTGTTAGAGAGGGTGGAAAGTCAGATGGAAGAAAGAGAATATGAACGGAGATACAGTAAAATGAATGAAAGAGGTTGCAACTAGATGCCGAAGGGACGCTGCAAAGGACCTAAAATAATGCCTACAGTGCACCACATGAGATGCACTGACGGCACTACCTCCCTTCGGGCTCTGTTAGGCAACTTACAGGTGCATAGGGAGATTGACTGACTGACAGCTGTCATCAACAGCTGCACATGTTCGGACAAAAACGCCCTCAGCGAAGAGACTTCAGTCCCGTCGTCTCTTGTTGAATGGGGTTGTGGTTGGCTGAAGTAGACCCATTGCTTTGAGGTTGAATTTCTCAGGTCGAATTTGCCTAGTTTTGTTGCATACAGGAGGACACTGAACGATGGCAAAACGAGGTGATATGTATGTTTGTTTGTATATGTGTATATATATATATGTATTACATATGAATATATATATATATGTATATATATACATATTCATATGTATATAAATATAAATATATATATGTATATTATATATATATGAAAGTATATATATATATGTATGTATTATATATATTATTTATGTATATAGTATATATTATTTATAGATAGATTGGTTCATGAACTATATTATTATTAATTTATTATGTATTAACCTACTGTTTTTCCTTCTTTCCAAATTCATGGCCTTGTATTGATTGATTTATGGTTACTGAAACTGACGTTACAATATCTAGGTTATTGACGCCGTAATAATATTAAATAATAAATTTTAAAAAAATATGATTGATGAATATTCGCTCATGTTGGATAATATAATAATTAGTAATACCTCTGAAAGGTATCGTAGGTCTAAGAAAATTCTTGTTTTTCTTTTTATAAAATCAAGTGAGATAAGAGAGCCGAGAAGCGGCGCCGGAGCGGTATTTGGAGATAAGAAATGCTGGTAACATCGTCACGTATAATTTACGGGTGTGTTTATCAAGGAACGCTATAAAACTACTTTATCAGAAAGTTGATGTGGGATCATTTTTCCAAACTCACGGGTATGTGCGCGTAAACAGGAACATCATTTATAACCAGTGAAAATGCACCGAAGTTTCTTCAGCGGGATCGAGTTTTCTGTGCATCGTATAATCAACGCCACTGAAAATAGATCTATCTTTCGGTGGTCTCGGTATAATGCTGTATGAGCCGCGGCCCATGAAACTTTAACCACGGCTGGTGGTGGCCTGACCTATATTGTTGCCAGACGCACGAGTATGGCTAACTTTAACCTTAAATAAAATAAAAACTACTGAGGAGGCTAGAGGGCTGCAATCTGGTATGTTTGGTGATTGGAGGGTGGATGATCAACATACAAATTTGCAGCCCTCTAGCCTAAGTAATTTTTAAGATCTGAGGGCGGACAGAAAAAAGCCGTCACAATAATTTTCGTTTACAGAAAACTAAAACGCACTTGGTGTAAGGAATAAGCGAGAGTATGTGTGCATACGCACACACACACACACTCACAGGTATTTATTATTTGACTCTCGCGTCACTACTAATTCTAACTTGTTTTGGCGGTCGAGTTGTTAGCGTCTTGAAGTTGGCCGTGCACGCCACTGACTGGTAAGATTGTGCGAGCATAACCTAGTACTATGATTCTCACCGATGGAGCCTGGGAAAATTTGGGTTTGTGGGGCATGGGCGTGAGAACTAAGAATTATCCTTTGGCAATACTGAATCCTCAAATCATGGAAATCTGTCGTAATCGCCAGGCACAGGATTCTCATAAACTAAAGTGAAGCGATTCACTTTAGTTAGTTTTGTTCGTTAGAATCTTTTGTGCTCAAAAATTAAGTCAGTACAGTATATTGAAAATAAAGATATAATTTTTTGAAACTTTTCTTTGCACCTACAAGTGAGGCGTACGTTTTTCTGGGAAGTTAGTGGGGCTGGGGGTTGGGGGAAGAAGCTGCAATAAAGTACTGAAGATTGAAATTTTAGAATTTGCGTAAGTCTTAGGCACAAACGGCCATATTTATCCCAACAGATGTATTTTAGTAAAAAATAAGTTAGGAATACATTGTTATCAGTAATTTTTTTTATAAGGTAATTGGATCCAATTTAGAACAATTTCAAGTGTCGAGCCAAGCGAAAGAGGAAAGCAAAACAGTATTGTATATACGAGATTATGCAGAGACTACTGCGAAGCATTTTGCATAAATATTGCCAATTTCGGTAGTTTTTCTAACTTTCCTCGTGAACACGACGCACAGATTGTGTACTTTAGGAAGAGAAAGAGGAAGAGGCCATAGATGTCCAGAATATGTAAGTCAGTACGAGTAAACCATGTGGAACGAAGCGTCCAAAATCGTCTGCTTATTCAAGAGTCTGGCTTCCCTCATAAAACCTAGACCTACCTCCGGTCCTAAGCGAGGCTCTGGCATAGGCCTATTCTGCATGGGACGACTTAGGCCTAGTCTGCATGGAACGACTTATCCGGTGGCCGGAAATAAAGTCACAGGAAAAAAAAGTCACAATTTTAGCTAGGAAAAAAATTCACAGGAAGAAAAATCACATTAATTTATGGTGGCCGGTAATAAAGTCAGGGAAAAATTCACAATGTTTCTTGGGGTCATTATCTTTTTGGTATTTAAAATCTTTTGTTATGTTTTTACGGTGCTCTCCAGCGGGCTCGTACTAAACACGCCGCAAAGGTGGATACATGACGTATTTAAAAGTAAAATCCCCAACGGGCTTGTACTAAACACGCCGCAAAGGTGGATACATGCCGTGTTTAAAAGAAAAATCCCCAACGGGCTTGTACTAAACACGCCGCAAAGGTGGATACATGACGTATTTAAAAGTAAAATCCCCAACGGGCTTGTATTAAACACGCCGCAAAGGTGGATACATGCCGTGTTTAAAAGAAAAATCCCCAACGGGCTTGTACTAAACACGCCGCAAAGGTGGATACATGCCGTGTTTAAAAGGAAAATCCCCAACGGGCTTGTACTAAACACGCCGCAAAGGTGGATACATGACGTATTTAAAAGTAAAATCCCCAACGGGCTTGTGGATACATTAAAAAACACGCCGCAAAGGTGGATACATAACGTGTTTAAAGAAAAATCCCCAACGGGCTTGTACTAAACACGCCGCAAAGGTGGATACATGCCGTGTTTAAAAGAAAAATCCCCAAAGGGCTTGTACTAAACACGCCGCAAGGGTGGATACATACCGTGTTTAAAAGAAAAATCCCCAAAGGGCTTGTACTAAACACGCCGCAAGGGTGGATACATACCGTGTTTAAAAGAAAAATCCCCAAAGGGCTTGTACTAAACACGCCGCAAAAGGTGGATACATGCCGTGTTTAAAAGAAAAATCCCCAAAGGGCTTGTACTAAACACGCCGCAAAGGGTGGATACATACCGTGTTTAAAAAAAAATATCCCCAACGGTCTTGTACTAAACACGCCGCAAGGGTGGATACATACCGTGTTTAAAAAAATATATCCCCAACGGTCTTGTAATAAACACGCCGCAAAGGTGGATACATGGATACATACCGGGTTAAAACCTTTGGGGGTCACTATCTAGGAAAGATTAATGTGACTTTTGACTTTTTTCCTGACTTTTTCAGTTACTTTTAACCTGAATTCACTTATCCAAGCGTTTCTGAGGTTATTAAAATGGATATTTAAATTTTATGAGCAAGACTTCCGATTCTCTTGCTTGGAAGCCCAAAACGGTAGGACATTTTCGACTCAAGACCAGAATGAATGGAAAATGTTACTGCGCATTCTGTGTCAGTCACGTGGGTAGAATGAAATATTGGCTTACATAACTTTCACATCTATTTTAATAACAAAATTACCAGTAACTCATTACGGTTTCACTTGGTGTAATATTTCCCCAAGTTTTGTGAACTACTCTCACTTTCTAAATATAGATAAAATGTCAGTAGCGTCATATCCTCAAGAGCGGATTAACATTGAAATGTCAGACGGACATTTCAACAAACCGACAAACTTACTTAGAGACACCACCTTTCCGGGGGTGTGAATTTGAAGATCCTTAGCATTTCCTCTGATAAGTTCTTATCTACGAATAATTTTTCTTTCTTTGTATAATGTATGATCAGTGACTCGGTGGTTCCAACCTCCCGACATATCTATTATGCCTCTTGTTAGCCTGGGCGGTGCTATTATGCCTCTTGTTAGCCTGGGCGGTGAACTGTGTGTCTGGTGGCCAGTCGACTGTGGTCGATTGCAGCCAGTTGGGAGAAGAGTATGGAGCTAGCAACCTCATACTTAAAAAAATAAAAAACTTGCTGAGAACTGGGAGGTTAACGCCTATTGAAGCCACCCCAAATTTAAGCTTTATATATAGATTAAACAACCACAGACGCACCATTAATTTCGGTTCTGGTTGTTAAATTTGACGGATATGTGTAGGTTTGAGCGGAAGCGAAGTCTTACCCTGCATGATGGCATAAGTTGGTGTTGACCTTATTTTCCAAAATTAGAGTTCGTTCGAAGCTCAACTAGGAAACTGCATTGCGTCATTCATTATTCCCTTACCGAATTCAAGGTTTTCAGTGAAAAACGTATTCGGAAAAAAAAAATAATATATATATATATATATATATATATATATATATATATATATATATATATGTGTGTGTGTGTGTGTGTGTGTGTGTGTGTGTGTGTGTGTGTGTATATACTGTATATGTATATATTATATATATGTGTGTTTTACAGTATGATTGTGAAATCCTGAAATTTTCAGGGAATTTGTGAAATGACCAATTCACTTAGGAACGCTTGGTTCCCGAAGGCTAGTGCTAAACACGGCCAAACAGTGATGCATCTACACTGTTTCGCAGTGTTTAGTACTAGCCCCTAAAGGGTCAAATGTATTTCTCCGTGTTTGGTACTCGTCCATGGGGGATCAAATGTCCCAAAGTGCATGTTCCTAAGCGAATTCCCAGGGATTTCGTGAAATCCATGGTTTCACAATGTTACTGTAAAACACACACACACATATATATATATATATATATATATATATATATATATATATATATATATATATATATATATATATATATATATATATATATGTGTGTGTGTGAGAGTGTATGAGAGAGAGAGAGAGAGAGAGAGAGAGAGAGAGAGAGAGAGAGAGAAGACTCTAGAAGCGTCGAGCCTTCGAGTCTCGTCAAGTCTCCAAAGGTGAGGTTGCTAGCCCCTTGCCCTTTTTCATGACCTCAGGTGAAGGCGGTACCCATTCACAGCTGAGGTGACTGGCGAGCGGCAGGCACGGATCGAACCACAGTCCATCAAAACTCTTGACAAACTTTCACAACTTTTCCAATTGACAGACAGCAGAGAAATTAAGAGGCAAACTATTTTGTCAGCAACCCTTATCTTCTTTCGACTGAATAATAATAATAATAATAATAATAATAATAATAATAATAATAATAATAATAATAATAATAATAATAATAATAATAATAATAATATTATTATTATTATTATTATTATTATTATTATTATTATTATTATTAAAGCCTTCCATCTGGTGACAGCAGATGTCAGGTGCTTTGAAATCAGACACCTTTTCTTTACTTCAAGTCGTTTTATTGATTTATTACTATTTTTATTATTATTATTATTATTATTATTATTATTATTATTATTATTATTATTATTATTGTTGTTATTAAAGCCTTCCATCTGGTGACAGCAGATGCCAGGCGCTTTGAAATCAGACACCTTTTCTTACTTCAAGTCGTTTTATTGATTAATTTAACATTTGTTATTTCTTAAATTACCTTACGAACGAATACCTCGAAATTCATTGGTCATATTACAAACGCTAAAACTCTAACTTAAGCCACAAAGTCTGGACAAAGATGAAATAAATAACAAGAGTGTAAGACACAAGGCAAGAAATATAAATGCAGTTCTCTCATGTAATAGTTATCATTTTCTTAACTCTAAATGATTACAAACGATGGTGAAAAAATACATGCATTTCGGTAACAATGACGATTAACAAATTTCCAAGGACATGAGAACCATCTCTGTCATAGATAGTCAATAAATGAATACTGGAATATATACATATTTAATACCGCTACATACATACATACACAGGCTCAGGCAAACACATACACACACACACACACACACACACACACACACACATATATATATATATATATATATATATATATATATATATATATATATATATATTTATATATATACTGTATATATGCATATACATAGATATATACACAAACATTCATTCATACCTATACATACATATATATGCATTCATTTTGATTACATAAAATCAACGGCCAACTCTTCTTGAAAAGAGAAAAATGAATTTACATGTTGCGTAATTTATTCACATTAATCTCTTTGGATTTGATGAGTTTTTTATTGGGGGCGTTGGAGGTGGGGGCGGGGGGGGGATAGGAGACTTTATTAATTTTCACCTAAAGCAGGTTGCTGAATTCTTTGCAAAATCATTCAGAAATTGATAATTTCTTCCCTGACATTTCGGTAACCGCTTTGGATTTCCCTTCGCTTATGAAGATCTGAAAGTAGACGCCCAGTAAAAGTTAAAAACTTAACTATTTAGCTTGGCAACAAGATTACCTTATCATTGAAAAATTGAGATGACCATTCATCATTCCTGTGATCTTTCTGAAGGATGGGATTACCAGTAATCCATCTAAATCTCTTTCGTTGGTAATTTTTGATAAGACGAAGACTACGGTGGTTTTTAAATGGCGTTTCCTTGATCTGGGGAAGTTCGGTATTACATTAAAATACAAGAGATTTAGAGGGGTATTAACTTGCCCCCGGATAACTAAAGAGGATTCAGGTCATTTCAGAGGAGCTACAGGGCGTGAGAAATGATAAGAAATGAACAGGTGACAGGCTTATTTGTTTTACAAGTGGCTGAAATGAATTTCGCTGATGTAATTCTTGCCTCTTCAAATTCTCCAATAGATACGAAATCTTGAAGTATCATAAACAATATATATGTGCATTATATACATTATATATACATAATATATATATATATATATATATATATATATATATACTATATATACTGTATATATATATAATCCATACTACACTGCGTACCTCATAGTAAGCAAGACCCTGATATGACCTTATCATACCTGCCACAGTTATCTATGATTTCAGTGACCAACGCATGTAGTTGTTATCAAGATGCACACATGGTTACCAAACTGTTTCACCACATATCAATTTAAAACCAAAAGAAACGCAAGATGCTGAAGGGGGGCGGGGTAAAAAGCGAGGGAATGTCGAAGATATAAGGGTCACTATTGATATTTTCACTGACAGGAATGGTAAGAGGGAAAAGTGGGGAATGCAGATTCCAGGGAATGTGTGACTCAGGAATGTTATGAAGAGTTCAAAAAGTTACATGGAAGCCCAAATCTAAAGCTCTCATGGCTAGGGAAAAGATGGGTACAAAATATGCGCTCAGTCTTTCATACTTTTCATTCCATTTTGCAATTTGTTAATGGTTGTTCCAGGTCCCGCGCATCATTCCCACTCACACTAGACACTAGACATATATATATATATATATATATATATATATATATATATATATATATATATATATATATATATATATATATATATATATCGAACGCAAGGTATTTTTCTAAGGATACCCTCTGAGTTGACAGGCAATGGGGATGCGCATATGATTAGTAAAATTAAATAATTAATAATTAAGAATAGCCTCCGAGCATTACCTAAGAAAAATATACTACTTTGTCGCATACAGTTATGTTGCAGCGAGGAATAGTCCTGCATTGGCTTCTCGCTCTCTGAATGGGGCAGTTGAGTTCACTCTTTCTAGGGATCGAATACAGTTACAAAACGTCAGCAAGTACTTATTAAACGGACATTCGTGAATGTCTCGGTACCACAAAAATTTTGGCTGACCAGACTGGACAGCCCCCGTAAGGTCGGGTAATGATGTCAGTGCACCTCACGTGGTACACTGTAGGCATTAGTTAAGGGTCTTTGCAGCGTCCCTTCGGCCCCTAGCTGCAACCTCTCTCATTCCTTGCACTGTACTTCCGTTCATATTCTCTTTCTTCCATCTGACTTTCCACCCACTCTAACAACTTGTTTCAAAGTACAACTGCGAGGAGGTTTTCCTCCTGTTACATCTTTCAAACATTCTTTCTGTCAATTTCCGTTTCAACGCTGAATGACATCATAGGTCCTAGTGCTGGGCCTTTGCCCTAAATTCTATCTTCCGTTCTGTTCAGATTGAACAGCAAATCTTTATTTATTCCTGTAAGTGGTTTTCCTAATTTGCCCAACTCAAAAGAATTTAATTGACAAGAAAAACAATAGTCCTCACACCTCACAAAAAAGGCAAAAATGCAAATCAGATCGACATAGAACCCGATGTGAATGAGCGATCTTCCAGTTCAAGACAATGCTCCTCTTTCTTCCTATTGAACTCAACTTATCGCCAGTTCGAATCGTTGACTCCACTGACAGGACTGAAAGTGAACTCTTCAGAGGGAAACCCATTGTAGTCAGTAACGTGCTTCATTTGTTATTATTGCATTGCCTGTTGCATGACTTCCTAAAATAGCTACTAGATTCTAACAGAGTTGCATTGCTGCAAGAGCCTCTACTGCAAACACTCTCCTCCAAGAAGCTGGAAAAGGCTACAATATAATCTCGTGCGAATGTGACGTAATACTGTCATGGCGGGGATGAGTGGCGAAGTATCGGTCTATGAGCTGCTTGAAAGCTTCGATTTCGTGAAGGGCCTCCTTGCTGATTTCTGTCTTGACGGGCCGTTCTGCTTCCCGCCCTTGTGGATGCTGCGAGTGATTCGTGAAGCCGTGGCCACCGTGGTGATGCCCACTGCTGTGACTGCTTGGATTAGGGTGATGGCTGTGATGGTGGTGGTGTTCTGGCTCGTCATCGCTGCTGTTCTCGCTGCAAGAAACGTTGGCTGGAGTGCTGCTGTGTCTGGAACGGAAAGGAGCGCCCTGTGAGTCATATTTTGTGAAAATATTGCTGGAAAGGGGACAAGGCATGAATTATAAAACCGTTTCTTAAAACTAGCTTGAAAATGGAAGCTCAAGGAAATAAGAATTAATTACACATAACCTAGTTTAAGCAGAAGGCAAACTACAAATAAAACTCTGGTTCTCATAAGATGCCTGTTCTTCAGATCATTCTGTTGAGTGGAATCTCTACAGATTCATGGATCTGTTCATAGCAGAGAAAACTTTACAAGTTGTGAGTCAGTAACGCTGAAAGACTTCAGTCTATGCACAGTGTAACCTAAAGTTCAGGTAAACTTTCCGCTAGAATATCATAGACTTTTAGTTCTGGTTCCTATCATGTTAGCATGTTCACCTGAAAAAACATAAGTTCTCTAAGCATCGTCCATAGTAAAATTTTCACAGCAAGTATAAGTAAACAAAAATTCATTATAAAGGTGACAAAGACAATATTAAAGGTCCTATCCAACCTAGAGTATTGTACAGAGAAGTATTTATATATGGGTCTAAGAGACCTGACCTAATGCAACTACACAATTATGAACCTCTTTTTGACTTTGTTCAACGTTCCTCGGTTCTTTGCTTCCTTTTTAGAAGGGAAGGCACTGGCTCTTGCACAAAGAACCTAAATTTTTGTGAGTTTGAAAGAAGGGGTATCTTGAGGTGGCCCTGCATTCTCACAAACCAGAAGAAGACGGAGGATCTATCGCTTTCTTAGGGGCCAAGTCCCAATGTCTGTTCCATACCCCAGTTTTTAAGCGTTTGGAGCGGGCCAGGGCTTGGTAAGGACATTAGGTTCATTCGCCTCTGTATTTAAAAGAAAAAATGTCTAGAAACACCCACATATTTCAAGTTCTGGCACTCAAAACGAAACCCTGTCTTTTGCAAATCATAGCACTTGAACGTCGACGGAACACGGACTCTCTCAGCTGCTTCGATCTGGATTTCCAGTGACCTAGATTTCAGATGCAGAGGAGCGGGCGGTGTACGGTATGGGCGGGTGGGGGATGGAGGACGAAGAGGCCCACCTGGCAGGCTTGGGTGGGAAGGTTTGACTGGGAGGGGTGGGGGGCGAGGACGAGGAAGGAGTTAGTGTGGTTAGAGGGGAAGGGGCGTTGTTGGAAACGATCGATGGCAGTCGATATCTCTTCATCTATGCAGGGTGTATTTCAGGTCCCGCGGCTCCGCCATTAATCATTCGTCAGAATCTCCGGAAGACGAAAGGTCTCGTTGCACGACTTTCATAACCGAGATGCATATGCGATCGTGATGTTCATTTTGCATTTTTTTTTTTTAGTTCGAGGACTAACAGATGAAACCCTGGTTCCTAAATTTCCTTTTTTTTATTGACATTATTAAGAAATATATATGATATTCACTATATAGTCAGTCATATACATACATACACACACACACACACACACACACACACACACACACATATATACACATATATACACACATATATATATATATATATATATATATATATATATATATATATTATACATCTTGGTTTTGAAGAAAAACAATAACGAACATTTGATCTCGCTGAGGCAAAAATTTGCTCACAAACTAAGAGCAGTTATGCTTAAAGAAGCCATTCATAAATACACACACACACACACACACACACATATATATATATATATATATATATATATATATATATATATATATATATAGATATTTATTTGCAAAGGACTTTTACCCCATAAAGGGGTGTGCCGCCAGAGGGTTGCAGCCCTCAGGTCTTTAAGTAAGTTTTAATGGATGGAGTGCTAATCCTACTCCCTTTTATTTGAGCCAAAATCCAAGATCAAAATTAAAATTTCAATGTTTGTAGTAACCACCTATATTTGAGCAGATAGGCTATCTGAAGATACCTAGGGCACATTCAATGACTAAAAGATCACTAGCCAAGGTAAAACTTCATATATTCTTGGTTTACAGCAAGGGGCACTGTTTGGTTTGGCAGAAGAATGATGTCACATGAATGCTATTTGTATTTCAGCAACACTTTGCTTCACCAAGTGTAATTCTCCGGCGTTTCCAGAATCACATTAAGATCTTAGACGTTTGTTTCAAGATACCTTAATACCTAAAACAATCGCTCTCAGAGCCATTGTTTTTACAGACAGTCACACCCCCTTGAACCAACGCACGAAATGTTAGACAAATATTTGAAAACACAGACATAGCCCAGGCATGACAAGGAGCAAATGAACGTCTGGGTCGTGTTTCAGTCATGTTCCATTCGGCAACAGCTGATTGGTGGAACTGGTAACATAACATACTTCATGGTGATGGAGTGACCATTAAGATACATCTCAATACTGCCTGAGCATAACTGGACCCTTAACTCTTGGAACATATCTTATATATATATATATATATATATATATATATATATATATATATATATATATATATATATATATATATATGTGTGTGTGTGTGTGTGTGTGTGTGTGTGTGTGTGTGTGTGTGTGTATATACTGAGCGATATATTGTTTCCACTTTATGTAACATAGTTGTGGGTTCTGGGCCGGGGTATGCTTGCTTGCTTTTGGGTCCTGATTGCTTTGTTTATTTTGGTATGCAGTGTTGCAACTGCTATGGTCATCGGCACTGAAGAAGTATTGGGAAAATTCTCAAGCCTTTAGGCATTCCCTCTCCCCTATATTTTTTTCAATTTTAATCCACATTTACTAAGTTTTAAGCTGTCCATAAACTCTGATCTTAGGCGTCATAGCACCTCATGCGGTGCACTTTACAAGCGTGCCCCCTAGCTACAACCCCTTTTATCCCTTTTAGTGGACCTCCTTTCATATTCTCTTTATTTCCATCTTACTTTCCACCTTCTCCTAACAATTGATTCATAGTGCAACTGCGAGGTTTTCCTCCTGCTACACCTTTCAAATTTTTACTGTCAGTTTCCGTTTCAGCACTGAATGACCTCATAGGTCCTAACGCTTGGCCTTTGGCCTAAATTCTATATTCAGTTCAATTCAATAAACTCTGATCTACAAGAAGACATCATGGAGATTTTATATACTAATTATCAGATGTTATTCTACATAACAAAAAAAAAAAAAAAAAAAAAAAAATACCTCACAGACTGCGACAGTTCTCAAATAATTGAGAAAGGCTTAAAACCCTAAAGATGAGAATTACGCGAGACGGTCTGAGAAGACCAAGAGGCTTTTGAGAATTTTGTTTGTCGCGACATTTGAGTGAACATGAAACGCGTCACCACATCCTGTCGAGTCCCGACCAAATAACAAGAAAATCTGCGAGATTTCAGTGACGTAATCGCTCATGATTTTTTTTTTAACATTATGCTCAGAGTAGCTTATTCATGTCTGATACTGTGGTGGTTTCTCCACACGCACACGCTTACGTACACACCCACCCACCCAGACACACACAGACACACACACATATATACATATATATATATATAGATAGATAGGTAGATATATTTATAATATCTATCTATCTATCTATATATATATTTATATATATAAAAATATATATACATTATATATATATATTTATATCAATATATGTACATATACAGTATATACATATAATATATATATTATATGTATATACTGTAACAGTAACAACCGACAAATGACTGCAGTAATTAACGAACAAAACGGGAAATCTCGTGAAGCCTGTAGCCACGTTCATTGGAACCAGCTGTCGCATGACGTCAGTCACCCGTATCCACCTGATTAGCGAGAGGGGGCGGCGTTGATTAAAGGTGAATAATAGCGGTATTTCGGGTCTCCCGATTGATAACGGAGATAACGGAAGGCGGGGGGCGGGGGGATTTTATCTTCATTTTTCTCTTGCGTGACCTCGTTCCTTTTTCCGCCAGCTGAGGTCAAAGGGTTGATGTTATCGAAGTGCACACACTCTCTCCGATTTCTCTTTAGTTTTCTCTCTGACGGAGCGTGCAGTTTCTCTTGTATTGGGATTATAATAGAATATTAAATATTAGTCCTATTGTTAGTGTGTTTGACTGCATAACACACTAGAATATTTCTAGAATATTTGTCGTCTTCATTTCGAAAATTTGCTCTGCCCGAGAACGCTAAGTTTCTTAAATAGAAAAAAAAAGTTAAATAAACCAAAAATAAAAGAAAATTTAAAAAAAAATCTATCATGAATATTGGCGGTTTAATTGTTTCTTTCAAGCCAAGCTTTTTAAAAATGAAATAATTCTCAGAGGTAAAATTTTTGTAGTAAAAAACACAGGCAGAAATTTACCATTCCCGTTTTGTTCAACCCAGTATTTAAAACTAGCTTTTCTAAACCATCCAAAAATATTTTAAACATAAAAACAGCATCTACAAATGATTTATATCCCCCTTTGATAAACTTATAGGCCATCATATTTCTCTGTGCAAACGAAACTGTACCGAGACTAATCAATAGAAAATTCAAATAACTCTTATATTCTGTTTTTTATGGCATGACTACTGTATATTGCACATACGCCTACAGCAATATCATCGTAAGATTAGGTTTTTAGTTTTCTTTAAAAGAAAACTGTTGTGCCGGCTTTGTCTGTCCGTCCGCACTTTTTCTGTCCGCCCTCAGATCTCAAAAACTGCTGAGCCTAGAGGGCTGCAAATTTGTATGTTGATCATCCACCCTCCAATCATCAAACATACCAAATTGCAGCCCTCTAGCCTCAGTAGTTTATATTTTATTTAAGGTTAAACTTATCCATGATCGTGCTTTTAGCAACACTATAAGACAGGCCACCAGCGGGCCGTGCTCAAAGTTTCATGGGTCGCGGCTCATACAGCATTATACCGATACCACAGACAGATAGATCTATTTTCGGTGGCCTTGGTTATACGCTGCAGCGGCTATACAGAAAACTCGATTACACAATTTTCACTTGTTTTATTTTAAAAACAGTGATTCTCGTTATTCCAAATGGAGGGATAAGAATAGACATTGCAAAGTGTTCGAATTAAGTCTGAATTGAAAACTGATAATCGATGGAACATTTTTTTTTTGCTTCTCACACCTGGGTGAGTTAATATTTGTCTGTCTTTCTTGTACACTTCCAAGTGTAATACAGTCACATATATACATATTTACTGTACATGTACTGTATATATGTATGTATGTATATATAATATATATATGTGTATTATATATATGTATATATATTATGTGTGTGTTTATCTGTTTTTGTATGTGTTTTTTATCTGTGTGAATTTATGTATACGTGTAAAAAAAATACTCCATAACAAAAAAAAAAAGGAATATGGCAACCTTCATAACTGGTAATCCTGACCCCACTGACACGTCTCATGTGTCATTCCCTATCCTGTCAATATGCAAGGCGAGCCATTACTCAGAGGTCCTTTTAAGATACCGTATCTGCGCAAGAAACCAAACCGTGCGTCATTTCCACTGTTTGTCGCTCTCTCGCAATTCTCCAGAACCTCAAGTCCTGTCCTGTCAAAAACAGCTGTTGCGACAGGGGATTATGTCATCGCCATTTAAACGCCTTAGCTCTCTGACATCTATCTTGCGTGGGTTTTGTGCACCTGAGATTGGAAGAATATGCCTTTGCCACTTTTATGGTTTCTATGAAAGCTTGGCTGAAGGGTAAGCTATTATTATTATTATTATTATTATTATTATTATTATTATTATTATTATATGAAAGCATGGATGAAGGGTAAAATATTATTATTATTATTATTATTATTATTATTATTATTATTATTATTATTATTATTATTATTATCATGGTAATATTGATATTAATGTTATTACTGACATGGATTATCCATGACCAGAAAGAAATAAAATTGTCCATTGAATAGAAAGCCCCCAAAAATATATGGAAAAGAACCCAATAAGATGGGATGAAGGTCATACGAAGAAGAAGATATGGAAAGGAGGAAACAAATCAGAGAATGAACGAAGTAAAATGGAATGTATTTCGAAGAAAACATAATAGTTAAAAACATAATGAAACTGAATAAGTAAACATATAAACTCAATCAGAAGCTAACGAAACAATGCGGCGGATTTAGGTACAAACTTAGTACAGGTCTGACATGATAGGTGACGTCATGGTCGAAAATATGGGGGTACTGAGGAAATTTTATAATAGCCTTTTTTTAATAGTTTTCTGTAAAAAAAAACTGTTGAGATGGCTATTTGTCTGTCTGTCCGCACTTTTCCTGTCCTCCCTCAGATCCTAAAAACTACTGAGGCTAGAGGGCTGCAAATTGGTATGTTGATCATCCACCCTCCAGCCATCAAACATACCAAATTTCAGCCCTCTAGCCTCAGTAGTTTTTCTTTAATTTAAGGTTAAAGTTAGCCATGGTCGTGCATCTGGCACCGCTATAGGTGCCAGGAACACAGGCCACCACCGGGCCGTGGCTGAAAGTTTCATGGGCCGAGGCTGAGAGTTTCATGGGCCGTGGTTGAGAGTTTCATACAGAATTATACCCTTTGCAGAAAACTCAATTGCCCCGAAGAAACTTCGGCGCATTTTTTACTTGTTTTTATGGCAAACGCGTAAAGGCCTATTACGATCATCGGTACTGTTTCTTTATGTACCTGTTTCCAGTTATAATGCTTTCTTTCATGGTTCACTGGAGAGAAAAATGAAAAACGGAAGAAAGGAAACAATAAAAAGCAGGTGTATCCTAGAAGTTAGCCATAAAAACAGTCAAGTGTACCCTTGACTTGCAGGTCTGTTCGTTCCTTCCTTAGTCGTGTGCGACCACAGAGAACGGTACGCTTGGTCAAGCCTGCCTCTCTCTCTCTCTCTCTCTCTCTCTCTCTCTCTCTCTCTCTCTCTCTCTCTCAGAAGAAGAAGAAGAATAAACATAGGGAAATGTACATAACCACTTTGCAAACAAAGGCGCATTGTCAGTATAACAAAAAAAAAAAAAAAAAAAAATAGAATATGACGCATGTGAAGTTTACAGAAAGCCTGTGTACGTGATTCAAGCTGAACTATCTTAAGCTTCCTTCTTTGTGTGTGCTTTATCTCGCGTTTATCAGCCAGGTTACCTCACTCGACGTCTGCAGCATTTAAAAAATTTTGTTTTTTGTTTTTTTGTTTCTTAACCATTCGTTGAGTTCAGATATTATTATTATTATATTATTCAAAATGTGTAGACAGTTACATGGTACAAGAATAAAAGTTCATTAACTTATGCAAAAGCCTGTAATATATTACTTACATTTCTTTTTATTTATTAATTTAATTTATCTGTTTTTCTAATGACTGATCTCCTCTTTCTGTATTTCACATTAATTTATGTCACTGCGTTCGAATGAACACCATATTCTTGTGTGCTTGTCCCGTATGAATAGGGTTCATCCTATGAATAATGATAATAATAATAACACAGAATGTTCAAATGTCAAAAAGAGACACATTGGGAAGACGGCGAAGAGAATAAATAGCAAACAAATAAACTAATAAAGGCGATAGCGGTATGAATCAGTAGGAAAAACTAAGGCTGTGTTACTTATTATTTTCAAAGCAGCATTTCACACTTCCTGGCGTAGATTTATATGCAGTGATAAGGTGATGATGAGGGTACATGCAAATTTGTAAAATGCTATTTTGGGTTGCTGGTGGAGGAAGGGGGAAGGGCGGGGGCGGTGAGGTGGAGTTCGTTGGCCTGGTTGTTTTATCATGTAATTAAAGGGAGTTTTTTTCTCTCATTTTTTGTATCTCTTCTTTCTTTCCCGTAGTCAGATGTGGTTTCTTTATTTGGTGAAAGATTGCTAGTAAAATTTAAGGTTAGTCTACTGGTTTGATGAGGTTTTATGCCTAATTATAATATTAATTATTTTTTTTGGTGTGTCAGCCATCCTATTCGACTGGGTGTTTTTTTTTAATAATGTGGGTATCCCGGCTATTATTATTATTATTATTATTATTATTATTATTATTATTATTATTATTATTATTATTATTATTATATTTGAAACAGTAGTCTGTCCTTTGGGTAAAAGAAACTAAATTTACTAGTATTATTGACATTTTTCTCACCCCTCACCGCATCTCAAAAAAAAAAAAAAAAAAAAAATCGAAATAGGTCAGAAAAATCGAAAGCGGACCAAAAACGCACTTTGAATTTGTCCTACAAGAATGCTACGTGGCCTATAAAGCTTTCGGCCAAACCACAGTAAAGAAAGAGTCACACTTTGACACAGCTCCTTCAGGCAATGATGAACAGTTTGCTGTTACTCCCATGTGTTCTACCGAAGCCTGAGTAAATGTATTTATTGCATGTATGTGTTTCAGTATGAGAGCATGTGCCTACGTGCGGTTTTTAATTTCATTTTAATTCGTTCATCGTCGTACTGAATGATCTATTGGGTCCTAGTGCTTGGACCTGGTATTTTAATCTAATCCTTCGGGCCAGCCCCATGAGAGCTGAAAGTTAGCTCAGTGGTCTGGTTAAACTATTTTAATAATAACAATAATCCCGCTGGTTAAAAAAAAAAAAAAAAAAACTCTGACCTGATCTGTGGGATTCGTTACAACTCGAATTCTATACTATGCGTCAATTTTCAGTTCATATATATTTTCGGCGTAGTTTTTTCCTCAGTTGCTAAACTTTGGAATTTTCTTCTTGCTTTCATTTCCTTGTCTGCATCAGGTCTGGACATTAGCTTAACTGCCTCATACGCCTATTCATAAATTAATAATATAAAAAAAACTCAGTATCAAAATTAGGCACGAATTCGAACTTTTCTTAGAATTGAACAGAACATCCTTCATTTGACCGCAAGCAGGGAGCCTCTGATAGGAAAGGTTTCGTGAAATAATGACACGATATAATTAATTGTATAAAAAATAATTTTCTACTACGTAACGAGCTATGAAACATAAAATTAATGATAATATCTAAGTGAACTGCTCTGCAAGCACAGGATTCCCTTTAGAAAAAAAGCTACTTGAGCAATTCAATAAATATGTTTAAGTGTCCAACGGCAGCTAATTACGCGGACCATCGATCGACCACAACGATTTATAAAATTATCGATGTTAATGATATCGAAAATGTTGATGAAAAAAACAGATTGACGTTATACGTATCAACAGTCAATCTGCTCTAAATGTTCACGAGGGACATTTCAAGCATTGAACTTGCTTAATTTGATTACTTAGTCATTGAAGAAAGAAAGTATATTAGTTTTCATTTATCATTTACTTTGAGACTTATACGTCTGGCCAACTGGTAACACGAATTTTCAGTCACACACACACACACACACACACACACACACACACACACACACACACACACACACACACACACACACACGTACGTTGAACATGATGATGATATGTCGAGAGAATCATTTAAAATATATTTACGATCTGTCCACACACACACACACACACACACACACACACGATCAAAAGGACGACCATAATAATGTCTGTGGAGAGAGAGAGAGAGAGAGAGAGAGAGAGAGAGAGAGAGAGAGAGAGAGAGATTATTCAAAATATACTTACGATCTGTCCACACACACATACACACACGTTCAAAAGGACGATCATAATTATGTCCGTGGAGAGAGAGAGAGAGAGAGAGAGAGAGAGAGAGAGAGAGAATATCATTCAAGATATACTTACGATCTATCGACGTGGTGGTCGGGTGTGGTGGTGAGGCATTCGGTGCTTTTGTGTCGTCTGGAGACTCGGAGCTTTATGTCCAGGAAGTGGAGGGGGTTACGCCCTTTCGCCTTCCCGTCACGATTTCCTACCTGTGGAACGCAGCCAGAAACTATAAACCAACCGAACTGTGTATTGATGTAATAAGAATAATAATAAAAAAAAAAACCATGAAAGTGCTTCTAAAAATAACATTGAAAAATCATGAAGAACCAAAGGTCTAATCTCCAAACCTTATGTAGTAACCATAAGGGATTTTTCTCATGCTTTCTACATAAGGTTTCGAGATTAGATCTTTGGTTTTTCATGATTTTTCTATAATAATAACAATAATAATAATAATAATAATAATAATAATAATAATAATAATAATAATAATAATAGATTCACAATTTCGTGAAAAATAATCTGTGTAATAAAAATCCACAATTATATAGTGAATATATTATTATGTAAAATATGTAAAACAAACCAAACACTTTCGAACACTTGAACGGTGTTCTTCATCAGTGCTAACGTTAGCACTGATGAGGAACACCGTTCAAGTGCTCGAATGTCTTTGGTTTATTTTACATATTTTACATAGTAATATATTTACTATATAATTGTGGATTTTTATTATTATTAGAGTAATATATTTACTATATAATTGTGGATTTTTATTACACAATAATAATAATAATAGTAGTAACCTTTAAGTTTCAGAATGCGTTCGAGAACTGCTGACTAAGTACCAAGCATTACTAGACATTGAGGAAAATAATGATAAATCAATACGCGTCTACTCATTGTTGATTTGTTTGTTTGCGTATTTCGTAAAGTAACAGAATCTATAACTCGTATTATGATAACTTTTTAGACATAGTTTGAAATTTAAAAGAACAGCATGAAACAACCTCTTTTGTCAGTTTCGGACACAACCGTGATAAAAAAAAAAAAAAAATGAATGGATGTGACATTGGCAGGAAGAGGGCAATCGAAGAGGAAAGAAACAAATGAACAGACCTTGAAACCGAAGATTCTCTCGGGCGTTCTCCTTTCACTGGAGGAAATAACAATTGAGGGAATGGAGGAGAGGGAACCCCTCAGGGACCCCCCGAGGGAACCCTTGTGAGAAACCCCTTCCTCGCTGCCCCAACTTTTCGAGACGCCAACCAAACCCTCTGGCAGCCCATCATCCTGCACGCCACCTGCAACAGCGGAATTAAAGAAAACGCTAAAGAACGTTATAGCGTTATGGGAGACTCTATTATTCATGAATTGCTTGACATTTTGTCGCAGCCTCCGATCGTCGCTTGCTTGCCGAGCGTACGCTAAGTTTAATGAATTAAAAAAAAACATGATATTTGAGTATGGTCTATTCTAAGTATTTATTAAAAATCTGTCAAGAGTACGCTCTCAAAATAACAAGCAAATAAAATATGACAACAAAATATTAGAGCAGAAAATTTGATAGTTCGTGAAATACTGTACATTGTCGTTAACGCATTGTACATTTTACAGGGATAATACCGATCAAACTATTATAAAAATAAGGATGGAAAGCATCTTCTCCTATTATCTCATAATATTTTGATCGTTTTTCCCCTGATCATTTTAACGTACGTTCTTGTCCTCTCTCTCAGCTCAGCAGCTTCAAGACCTAGCAAGAGAACAGCTAACCTCTGCTAAATAGTAATGCCTCTCAGACTTAGATTCTAATCTAAACTCTTTTTAAAAAATCTTTTATTAAAGAATCAATGCCTAAAAAAACCTCGAACAGCCAGTCAAAAAGGTCAATAGAATAGACAGAATGCCTGAAAACTTTAACATTTCTGAATAAAGCGATTCTTTTAGGATTTTATAGTTATAAAGGATAATAATTATAACTAAGTTTTTGGTCTTACATTTGATTTCTATATGTATCCTGATAATTATATTAAAGCAAAAGAAATTATTTACCACGAATAACTGAATAAATCGTTGATGCATAATTAGCATTACAGTGCTTACGGCATGAATATGGACATCAATATTCTGGTAATTGTATTGATTCAAAATAAATAATTTACCAAGAATAAAGAAATAAATCTCTGTAGCATAATAACAATGCAGTGCTTATGACATGAGTATGAATATAATTTACCAAGAATAAGTGAATAAAACTCTATAGCAAAATTAACAATTCATTGCTTATGGCATGAATATAAACATAACTATTCTGATAATTGTATTGATTCAAAAGAGTCTTTTATGAAGAATAACTGAATAAATCTCTATAGCAAAACATTACAGAGATTATGTCATAGATAGAGGAATAATATTATGAACATTTCTTTGATACAATAGAGAGAGAGAGAGAGAGAGAGAGAGAGAGAGAGAGAGAGAGAGAGAGAGAGAGAGAGAGAGGAAAATCTCAACTAATGATGTAAATGAAGCACCAAAGTTTGTATCTGAACTGTTAAAATCTTGACAAAAAATAAAATCCTTGGGAATCACGAGACTCGTAAATCTTAAAGCTCATTTGAGATATATATATATATATATATATATATATATATATATATATATATATATATATATATATATATATATATATATATATATATATATATTATAAAATGAAATGATAGACCACTTAGCTAGTTTAGAATTAGCTGATCTAGTTATATCTAAAAGAATTACAGTTAACTTATAAGGGACTATGGGTGGCTTATATAGAGTAAAGAAGTGAAATAAATAGTAGTGCATAAAATCGTAATTGCAATAAACAGTAATAATATGTGATGCTGGCTTTAATAATAATAATAATAATAATAATAATAATAATAATAATAATAATAATAATAATAATAATAATATTATTATTATTATTATTATTATTATTATTATTATTATTATTATTATTATTATTATTATTATTATTATTGCAGCAACAGTTACTATGATTGCAAATTCATAACCTTCAGTGACATTACTGCATCAGAATTATGACTCTCTTCAATACCAGAATATATCTTAAAATGAAATGTCATATTCTTTCATGCATGTGAAAAATATGATCTTTCAACTATGCCCTTTTTCCAGTTTATGTGTATTTGCACGTGCATGCACTCTTGTTAATGAAAGTATAGTGTCGCAGTACCGTATCAGAATTCACAAGTAAAAAATCCTGTGAATTTTATGTATATAATAACAAGCTAGGAGCAGAACTTTAGGGGACAAACATTCCAAACTTTAACGACAAAGGATAAGCCAATTATGTCTAAGGATATTTTATTATATAGGGGGATTAGAAATTACGGTGGGACCCAAGCATGAATCGTACTGATTATATACAATTGAAAGGCAATTCCTTATTATGAAACAAAATGTTAAGGGATTTTCAGCTGGAAAGCTTAGTGGATGATGTGCATTTTCTTCATGCCAGTAACAAAAGTAGTTAAAGGAGACAGTGTTGAGAACGTTTGTAATTTCTTATGAGGGCTAAAAAACGATACTCAGCCTAGTGGATTTCAACAAGAAAAAATAAAAAAGGTAGCTTTTAGATTCCTGATTTTAAAAAAAGGCACTTGAAACGAATTCGTAATATATGACCATTAATATAAAACATCTTTTATTGGATTTCAGCGTGAAAGGGGGAATTTGTCAGAATATGTTACAGCAAGGTTGCACACGACAAAGCCAATACATTCTCATCTTAGGCAACAAATACATTTTTTGAACTGTCAGAATTACTGGAAACCAGATATTACACACACACACAAACCACACACACACACACACACACACACACACACACACAGTTAAAATTTAAATGACATACTTCTCATCATTAATGAATTGTTTAATCTCATGAGTCTTGGGTAATATCGCTAGAATATGACCTCTTCTCTGAGTCATTAGTCCTCATGAATGTATGTTACTTTGCATACAGACACGTTAAATCTTGATTACTTGGCTGGAGGACCAGGTTCTTCCTAAATCGTGACACATTCCCTTTAAACAGCTAACCATTAAAATGCATTTACACATCATTTTCTCTTTTTTTCTCTGATTTTGAGATATTTTACAAAAACAAATAAAACACCACATCTACTAAGTTATTGTGAAAAACAGAACATGAAAGCTAATTTTCAAGTTAAAAGAAATTACTTATTAAGATGCATTACTTGTACTATTTTTATGATGCAGAGTTGGAAGATGATACATTTTCCTTTACTTGTTATAATTTAGCATCAAACATGATGGTTATTTCTTTGCATAGTAAAAATCAGTACTATAAGCTCTTAAAGTCTGTATAAAATAGTGTGCCATACAAGGTGTCGATTATTTAGTACGTGTTGTAGCCTTAGGACAGATAATACTTTTAAAACTTTGACCCATCTTTTTGCAATTTAAAAACGTTGACCCATTATTTTGCTATTTTAAAAAACATACAAGAGAACAATTGAGGATGAAATTAACCATATCCAGGAATGTGGCCGCTGCACTTAAACTTAGGGAGTTTCATAAGAAAATTTAATAAACAGACCGATACATCCATACATAGTCAAAATGGGGTGAATTTCTCTCCTGTTGCTACAGTTATCCCCTCAATGCCTACTGTGGGATGCAAGTATTTAAAATGAAGTATTAAAGACCTCAGGAATGAACTAGCTTGAGGAGGATTTTGCCTCGAGATAAATAAGCTTTTATTCTGTCGAGGAGGCTCCGGATTCTTTAGAATCTTGAGAAAGATATTCATTGTTGGCTAAAATCGCTGAGGCTTAACCTGAACAATAACCGTTCATACAATTCTCCCATTCGTGAATGTAGAATTTTAACATTTTTCAACATAATGCATAACCTGATAATTAAATGAAAAACTTCGAGAGATAAATGACTCCGCCCCTATATAAACACTATTGTAATGTAATTAGTTTTCTAATAATAATAAATAAAAAAAGAAAGAAAAAGGCAAGATTAAAAACAGAAAAATATTTGAAAAGTTGTCTCTTTTCTCGACAGCCCTTTAGCCATAAGGGATTTTGAAGACTTTACGAAAAATGAGAGGAATGTCATTACTAGACAAGGCTCTGCGCATTCTGGCAGAGGATTTGTTTCAAAGACCACACTCATAATTTATCGGTTTGGAGAAGATATGCTATCGCTTCTTAAAATTTTTCAACCCACGAAAAACTTTTTACGAGGCCTCATTCTTAGAGGATAATCTTTTGATAAGAGAAATGTAAAATACTCGGCACTATCTAGAGCAGTGGTTCTTAACCTAGGGGGCGTCAGCAATTTCCAAGGGGGTCGCAAGCCCTAGGGAAAAAATAAAAATTCTTTAATTATATTCGTTATTCTCGTAACATGATTCCCTAAGAAGCAGTGTCAAGTATCTCACTAATTCATTCCCAAAAGAATAAAAACACCCCTTCTCTTTCTCTTTTTTTTTTTTTTTTATTTTCCTTTAAATCTGGGAGCGAACTTTACTCAAAGATGCAAGGGGGCCTTGGAGGGAAGGACCAACTCTTAGAGGGGCGTGGTAATAAAAAGGTTAAGAACCACTGAGCTAGAGGATTTGTGTTATTATTTTTAAGCCAACACTCCTGAAAAAAGGAGGTTAATATTGAAGTAAAGACACTGGGATGAATCATTTGAATGGAGATATTTTTATTACTTGGTACACACTGTGGCTTTCGTATTGTTTTGTGGATCATTACTTCAATAATCGTGATTATGTTAATTTTTTAATATATAATAGAAACACCACGTGCAATAAACCTTTCCTTTTGTCCTGTAAAACTCAAATTAGTAAACGTAAAAAGTAACAAACTCTCTCCGAGCTCAGTGAAGAACGAATCCAGAGGAAAGGAAAGGAGAGAATTGGGGAAATGTGGAAGAGAACCGTTCCTTAAAGTCATTTCCTCTTCGCTGCTTTTATTTTATGTTTGCCTTGAGGTCTTATGGAACAGTTTGCTTGGCAAATGCCCCAAATCGTGGCTTTCTCTGTTAAGTAAGAATGAGTTTATCTCTTGTTGGATATTTTTTTTAATGAAAACCTTCTGAAAAACAAAACAAAAAAATTATGTTTCCGAATGCTAGATATCTTGATAGAAAAGTATTGCCGTTATGTTCATGGAATGCCAACAAACAACAATAAAACAGTAAAATCTCATGTAGAAAATGTAGTTTGAGGCACTAAAATTTTAAAAATGTGTAAATTCCTCAGTATTTTACGACTAAAACATATTGAATGGGCTCGGGATAAAGTCTGTCACAGGCAGACACCTGAAAACTTTCAAAAAGAATCCCATCCACCCATGAATATTTGATGCTTTTTAAACAGCGGAGAGTAAAGTGAAAAGAAGCTTGTTTACCTTCGGTATTTAAGGTCCTACGCGGTAACAACACTGAGTACTCGTAAAAAACATAGAATTCATATGATGTAAGTACAAGATATATGTAAATCTTTGAGATGAAGCCTTGTATACCTTAACAGTTTTACAGGCACCGGCAGAAAGAAGAGAAACTGCGAAAGTTCCAGTTTTTCTCTTTTGAGAAATACTGAAAAGCGAAGATTCCAAGTCTTTACCATTACTGACACGATTTTACAATAACACAAATGAAAATGTAGATGACCTGACTGAGTGCAGTGACTAAAGAGGCATTGCACTGACGTCGGCTGTGATGAAAATGTTCATTATTCTTATTCTCAACAGGCTGGAGAAAGAAGGTGGAAATGCCTAAAGATAAACAAGGTTGTTTTATGAAAGATAGGAGTTGTATAGATCAAGTTTTTGTGTTAGGCATTGTGCAGCATGTACAAAATTTTAAAATCCCCTTTTGATGACCTTTGTTTATTATGAGAAGGCAATCTACGGTGTCCACATGGAATGTCTTACGTCACTGTGGTGTTCCCATTGACTATGAATAATAATTGAAACTATGCATGAAGGAAGAAGATGAAAATTTAATTTTGATGAAGTTGTGTCAAGTGACTTTTCTGTAAATAGCGGGGTGCCGACAGGCAATGTTATGTCGCCTTTGCCGTTTTCCTCTCCTATGGATTTTATAACGAGAAAAGTGATTGGAGAAACGGTGGAGAAGGTTTAGACTGGAGTAATGAAAGAAAATTAGCATATTTGTTTTAGTGAGCAAAGCTCCACAAGATTTACAAAGCTCGCTCGATAGAATGCATTATATATCTAAAGAGATGGAAAAGTTAAGTATACCTTAGTTTAACCAGACCACTGAGCTGATTAACAGCTCTCCTAGGGCTGGCCCGAAGGATTAGACTTATTTTACGTGACTAAGAACCAATTGGTTACCTAGCAACGGGACCTACAGCTTATTGTGGAATCCAAACCACATTATACCGAGAAATGAATTTCTGTCATCAGAAATAAATTCCTCTAAAATTCTTCATTGGCCGACCGGAGACTTGAACTCGGGCCTAGCAGAGTGCTATCCGAGAACTCTACCAATTCGTCCAACGAGGAACTAAAGAGATGGAACTTAAGATAAACCTAAGAAAAACAGAAATGACGAAGGGGCCCTGTGCACGAAGGGATGAAATAACAATAGAGGAGAAATATTTATTGATGCTGAGTCTTTTAGATATTTAGGAACAACGACATCCAGCAGATTCCCTCGAGGTGGAATTTAGCGAAAGACAAAAAATGGTACATCAGGCAAAGGAGTTGGAAATCCATGAGACTAAAACTGAGTGTGAAAGTTAGGTGTCATTTAGGTCCAGTGCGATCTGTAGTGCTACCCGGACATGGATCTTAGTGTGACAATGAAACTGTATCCAGAAGATTTTGTTTGAGAACAAAACTTTAAGGAGAATTTTATCAAGATGGCAGGATAGAGTGAGAAATACCATTACAAGGGAAATTACGGAAATTCCATATGTAAATGAGATAATGATAAATGGGAGATGGAGATGGCTTGGCCAAGTCCTTGGGACACCCCCGGGAGAAGATTCTGTGATAGTTTCAGCTGGACTCCTTTGTGCACCAGAAGAATAGGAAGACCCACTCGGGTGAGAACTAAGAGCCAAACAAAAGTAAGGAAAATCGTGTCTCAGCTAACCAAACCAGCAGATATATAAAACCTTTCCACACTGACGAATGTCTATTGTTAGTACCTTTGCCAACACCTGGTACTTTGTACACTTGTGGATTTGTAACATAAAAAAAAAAAAAATTAATAATAATAAACATGCGAGCTGACAACAGAAAAACGTGAACGAAGAACTTATATCAACACAGCTGTCAACTGTGAAATTATGATATGACCACACGTGCAACAACCCAAATAAGCAATTAACTTGCTAGGTAAGTTTCCACAGAGGGAAGCACCCTTTAGCAAAAAAGAAATGGAAAATTAACACGTCAGTAAAGACAGCACATCAATTAGGGGAACGGAGTAATGATAGATTTAAAATGATCAGGTATGAAAGGTGAGGCCAACAAGGTATTGATTAAGTGAAGAGAAAGCCATTTTCCTGATAGTCCATCAAGCAACTTTTGCGCTGCAATTAAGCCTGTCGTGCACACTTGTCTGTTAAACAGGGAAATGGTAAAACTAAAGGGACTGTATACATGAGTGTACCGACAACAGACAAAACTCACAAGGTACATCCAGAATTTGATTATCGGATTCTCGGTTTCGAAATGACAAGTAGATGGAGTAAACAAAATTCGTCTGTTGTGAGATAGACAAAGATGTTTCTCTATCAATTAATAAGCCTATACTAGCTTGGACCAACACTACAGGAAAACAAGGAAATTGTGTTTACAACACAATGAAGGTTTTAAGCGTTTAAAATGATTAACGTGCGGTTGTTCATTGCAGAAGTTAAGATTTCATTGCATGGTCCTTTCATTTTCATACATATGATGTTAAAATACATAATTTCAGACAGAATTCGGAACTCTGCAAATAAATGTCAGAGAACTTACTTCTTTCTTCTGCACCACCAATGTTATCAACCACGCTACAAAGCACCTGGATTTAGGTAACGGCAATGCACATAGAAGACAAGGAAAATTTCAAAAAATATTGCTTATCAACTTAGTGGCACCACTGCACCCTAAAGCATAACAAAGATAATTAATGACATTATTAACATCCCATGAATTCAACACCAGCAGCATTAGTAAAAAATTATATTCATACAACAGAAAAAATCTGCATTTACGTAAGGATGCACCTAGGATCCGGAACACGAATTGCACCCACGATCCAGATCACGAATAGGCAACCAGGATCTGGATCATGAATTGAACCCACGATCCGGATCCCAAATGGCAAACACGATCAGGATCACGATTCTGGATCGCGAATTGCACCCACGATCCAGACCCCGATTCTGGATCACGAATGGCACCCATGATCCAGATCACGATTCCGGATCACGAATGGCACCCACGATCCAGATCACGATTCCGGATCACGAATGGCACCCACGATCCAGATCCGATTCCGGATCACGAATGGCACCCACGATCCAGATCCCGATTCCGGATCACGAATGGCACCCACGATCCAGATCCCGATTCCAGATCACGAATGGCACCCACGATCCAGATCCCGATTCCGGATCACGAATTGCACCCGCGATCCAGATCACGATCCCGGATCACAAATTACTCCCATGATTTGGATAACGAATAGCACCCTGGATCGGGATCACAACTCCAAAGGTGAAACCATCTCGTGTCTGGACACCTTCTCTCCTTACCCAGATCCTTTATGAGGTGGAGCTCCTGATTGCGTCTCTCTTCCAGATCCTGCAGCGTCCTTTCGGTGTCCTGCTCGCTCTCCTTGAGCTCGGAGTCGAGCGACGAGAGGCGTCTCCGAAGGGCCTCCAGCTGGAGGGACACGTCGCCCTCCTGCTTTTTCGAGGAGGAGTGCTGCTGTCTTTCCAAGGTCGCCATCTGGGGTTGGGAGGGGGGAGGTCAGGTAGATGATTTACAGAGTGGGAGGTGACATGATAGAATTTAATAAACGAGAATTAAAAGTGATACATACATATATATATATATATATATATATATATATATATATATATATATATATATATATATATATAAACATACATAAACACACATAAACACACACACACATACACACACATATACTGTATATATATGTGTGTGCTGTATATATATATATATATATATATATATATATATATATATATATATATATATATATATATATATATATATATATATATATATATATATATACACAACAACACACGCACAAACACGCACACGGACATATATATAGACATGAAATCACAGGATGTCATGACGCAAAGTACCACAGAGAAAGAGAACCATTCTAACCATGCCAAAAGATGCGTATATGAAATCCCAGCTAAGCTGGTCAAATTGGAAAATCATTGGAGAAAACAATAGAAAAAAATCAAAAGACTTGCACAAGACAACAGTGCTATGATTTATACAGGTGCTAAAAAGCTGGCTTATTCTAATATGATGGAAAGATACATCATAGAATCTAGTTTTCGAAAAGAAGTTTTGGCAACACCATAAATATCAGCCTAGGAATGCATAATACTGGTCCGTATATTTCCAAAGAAAATTTTACAATATACAAATTGGAGAAATAAATCCAGTTATGTATATGTACGTATATTTAAAGATAAATCTGTCCAGAAAGCTTTCGGGAAACTGTTCGATTACCAATTTCAATCTGAAAATGGGAATCGAACAGTTTCCCGAAAGCTTTCTGGACAGATTTGTTTTTAAATATTTGTACATAACATAACTGTGGATTTGTTTCTCCATTTCAAGACTCGTGCCACTATGAGTATTTTACAATAAACAGATTTTGAGGATTGTAGTTGATCTGGTCCTAATGACATTTAAGAAATGACACAAGTGTGAGATGCAAGTCCCTTCTTTGTCCGTCCTGGGTTGTAATATTTATTCTTCGTGTGTTGTGTGTGTTCATTTGTACTATCACCCTAGCTTATATTATAAGATGTCAATTCTATCACTGTTTACCAGTCCTCCTTAACATGTAAGCAAATACAGCGAAACCCGTCAGGCTACACACTAAGCGGTATATATTTCGCCGTACCACACACACACTCTCTCTCTCTCTCTCTCTCTCTCTCTCTCTCTCTCTCTCTCTCTCTCTATATATATATATATATATATATATATATATATATATATATATATATATATATATATATATATATATATATATATATATATATATATATATATATATATATATATATATATATATATATATTATATATGTGTGTGTGTGTTTGTGTGTGTGTATGTGTGTGTGTTTGTGTGTGTGCTATGTAGCCCTTACCAGCAAAGTAAAAATATGATGTGAATAGGATCATTTTGCAATTTATTTCGTGTAAGTTATATTCTTATATCTTTCAGTTTTCTTACATATCTTTCCATTTCTCCTTCAGAATCAAGATGGACGACGAAACCCCCTCCTATAAAAAAAAAAAAAATGTCACAGTGGACTTCGAAGAAGGTAAGTTTGAATCAGAGGAATTTCTTTAAAAAACTTCTGTCGTCTATTGATCACAACCCTGCACTGTAGATCAGGTATATTTTAGTTTTGTGAAACATCTCTTCATCTTTTGGTAAATGTAGTTCTGTAAGTTATTTTATGCGCTTAGCCTGATTTATGATATGTACTGATCGTGCACTTTGCCTTCAAATTTATTCTGTGTTTGTTGATTATACGTAGTGTCGTGAATTTATATTGTCTCTCAACTGTCTCTTCTTTTATACATTATCTAACGTTCGGTCAATTTCAGTCTAGACTGTTACGTGTTAACAGACGAACAGACAAAAATTTTCAGTGGAGTATGAGACTCCTCCTCCTCCCACGTCCAGCCTCAGACAGTATTTCATATTTTGATGAGTAGAGATATCTGAGTGCCGGGATGGCAACTGTTTCCTTTGGCAATAATTGGAGAGGAGGTTATTTTTAAATCAAGCAGTGTTTTTACATTATCTGACGAAGCTGTCTTTTTCCTGAAGTGGAAATGTTCTTGTTAATAGTTATGATCAGCTTTGGCCAGCGTGATTTTAAATAGCATTCATTGTTTTCATTTTTAAAAAATATAATTTCATCCACGAATTTTTTCCAGTCATCACTGACTAGTCTGCCCGTCACCTCCGGCGCTTTCGCTGACGTCACCGTAAATGCAAATATCCTTTAATAATGGTTATGAATATTTTAATTCAGACCGAGTTTTTGACAACAGAATCTATTAACTTGTTGGAAGGGTGCATCTGTAAGACCGTCTGGCTTGTCTGATTGTTGGTGTATGAGAGTGACATTAAGTCAGGTTAAAAATATAAGCTAATCTGAAGCATATAACGTCCGTTTCATATGACCTTCGTCCTTATAACGCGAAAATCCTTTACTTGAGTTACTAAATGTTGAGTAAATTCTTAGTCATAAGCTATAGCATAAAGTTTGAAAGCACTGAATGCTGGAGACGGTTACATTATTATAAGGATCACGAAAGAAAAATTGGATAAGAGAAAATGGGAAAGACATATCCACCAATTCACCTTAATGGCTGTCGAGTTCTTCCGTTGCTTGAGTAGGACGGCCTTCCGCAGGGCCAGCTGCTGGGCCTCGTGCTGCGCTCTGTCATACTCGTTCACGACCTCTCCAGCTGTGATTGCCCAAGCCCCAGCCTGCAAAGGAATCAGTGAATGAATGATTTGTTCCACCGAGTGTGAATGCTCTTCTTCACTGACCTGCGGCTCCAGAGACTTCGGTCCCGAACACTATCTACCTGATCATTTCCTGTTGCGTTTTAGACAATATTGGACAAACCATTCTTTATGCGTGAATAGAGTGGAGTTTCCCTACACTGACTGAGAAGATTGATGTGGGGTAACCATGATGGAGAGTATAGTTCAAGGCAGGCTACTGTGTCCTTTCTTTTAAATACATTTATTTAGTAGAGATCCATCATAGTTATTATTCAGGAGCAAAAGAATTTTTTTATTTTCAAATTATGAGCAATAGTCCTAATACTCTGACTTAGAATACAGAAATGGTTCCATATTTCAGAATGAATGTGTCCACAACATAAAACAGAGGAATAGTTTAACATGTCGTTACACCAGCTATTTACAGTAAATATGTGTACATAATACATAGACAAAGGAAACGGTAGGTAACTGAAATGGCTCCCATGGCATTGGAAATTCTTAAACATAGATAAATAAAAACAAAGTAATGGTTAAGTAACGAAAATATATATATATATATATATATATATATATATATATATATATATATATATATATATATATATATATATATTTATTTATATATATATCTATATATACATACATGTATATATGTATATATATATATATATATATATATATATATATATATATATATATATATATATATATATACTATATGTATTTATATAAACTTATAACACCCATCGCCTTAAACTGGATTGCAAAGCCACCAAGCGTTTTTATTCACTTAGTTAATAAATCCTTAAGCGAGAGAAGACACCAATTACACCTAATGGAAAAATGTCTCGCAACGTAAAATCTGCAGCCTCGAAATCCCACAATTTTGTTGCAAAAGAATGAGTTCCAAGGCTCCAAAAATACAGCGCACCATTTAGTTTGTTGCTCTCGCGTAATCTCCGTGTGGTATATATATATATAACCATTTATCAAGGCCCACAAATTTAGCGGAAATGCAGTACATTTGTTAGAGGCATGCTTTTAATGCTCTTTCGCCCCCACGCTGCTCTTTTGGAAGCATTCGAATTGAAATATATTCCAGCGAACATTTTTCAAATACCGAAAACGAATCTACTGCCATTCAGATGTCCATGGAATGGGGGGCAGCTGGGATGTGATGTACATTGGTGCTCTGTTTCTATCGGAAGAACAAATATATTGATGACTGATACAATGCGTAACTGTTTGTTCATTTATCCCATATGGGAGTTGGGCTAGCAACCCCACCTCGAAAAATGAATGATCATAAACTTGGAATAGGGCGGACACGCGCGCACCGCTTGAAGGTATGTCTGACTACAGTAACCATTCGAGGTCCTGTTTTCCCATGATGAAAAGACGTCCGTTTGTCTGTCAGACAATGAGAAAAGGTCCTGGGGTAGACGTTCATCAAACCAAGAGCTGTACTAGAATGATGCCATGGCTATCAAGGAAAGGCACTTAAGGTGGCCGGAGGAAGCCCACTGATCTTCCTTGTTGGTTTGGCAAAACTCAGAGGTCTTTATCAGGCCTCCATTTCCCTTCAGCACCTTTCCACACTTAAGGACCGCTTTTGAACAAGGGCCCGTGCTGGCATAAGGCCCTCTTCATCTAAACCAGCTACCAACGCCTCTTGAACAGTCTTCATACTCCTGATGCCCTGACTGGAATACCACAAAAAGAGAGGTGCCATTGGCAACAGGACACAACGAGGCCCGAGAGTCAAAGGGTTGTGTCGGTTCTGTTTGGTAACTAAATTCACATTTGGAATATAACTTTTGCACATGAGCATGCCTGTTAGTAACTCCTTGAAAAAGGGGGGGGGGAGACCTCTTATATAAATGCTTGTGTAGAAAGGATTTTTTGTACAACTGCAGATTTGGAGTTGAAAAATGAAGGATATTTAAAACTGTTTGGACCAAGGATTTCTTTCCAAACGAGCTCTGCTTGTGATGAAATGCTTTAAAAAGTACATACCTTGGCTAAAATAATGCGAAGAAAATTGTATTTAGAGAAATGAACTGGACTTTTATGTGTGGTGCGAAATTTTTAATATATATATATATATATATATATATTTATTATATATATATATATATATATATATATATATATATATATATATATATATA
>NC_089777.1:11946197-11978697 GCF_040412425.1 Macrobrachium rosenbergii | reverse complement strand
CAAAAAAAGTAAGATGAACAAATACGAACTTGACTCATATAAGTTTGATTTATATGTCAACATAATCTTTGCTTATAAGCCATTGCAAGCTTTACCTACAAGGTGAACTTTAGAATAAAAATCAAATAACAAAGAAAAGCAGAGAAATTACAATAAATGGGATTAAGGAGACCAAGGAAAGTATCCAGAGCCTCCATTGCGAATTCATCATCTCCCTCATCCTCCTCTTCATCATCATCACATTCATCATCATCATCATCATCATCCTCTCCCTCTTCGTCTTCTTCTTCTTCTTCTAACTCTTCCTCTTCCATCTCCACGTCTATTCCTTCGAGGAGTTCGAGGGAGGATGACTTATCGGCGTCCTTGTCTGTCCCTGCAGAGGAGGATGGGTAATCTGGGGGAATGGAAGGAAGGCAACAAAAACATCATACATAAACAATAGAAGCTGAAGCACCTCTGCGTACGGAGGATTGCGCAGGCGCGCGTGCGCCGGTCAAGAGCTCGGACGTCGAGTACGGTTGTGATACTCAAAAGGTTCTCTCGGTGGCCGTGGGTGGTGGGACTTTTATTCATCTGATTTTATTGGTAAAATCTTCCACTTGCTGTTTTCACTTGTGATTCTCAATGATTTTGAAGTGGCTGGAATTGGTGATATCTACTGGTCTGATTTTCCGTCTTTATTTTATTTATTTATTTTCATTTATTTAATTTAATTATTGATCTGTAATCTTCAAACTGATCTGCGCAGGTTATAGATTACTGAATCATTAATCATTTTTCAATAAAACACATGGAAGATTGCAGATCGTTTAATATATATAAATATATATATATATATATATAAATATATATATATATATATATATATATATATATATATATATAAAGTTTATTATTTTTTCCATTCAGATATTAGATTACAGCACCAAAATTCTTGTCATAATCTTGTAAATAATCTTTGCGAAATACAAGAATCTCAAATAAAATGAAGTGATCTTTAAAAATGTTCTTACATTTACGAAACTAGTTTAATCCCCTATGTTTCAAGATTCCGGTCTTTTGTAACAAACATGAGATGACATTAAAAACAAACAAGATTCTAAGTGACATTAAAAACAAGCGATCAGAGGTAAAATCCCGTCGGCCGTTAAGAGAAACTCTGAGATCACTGAACCGATTAAAGAGATGTGAACAGGACGAGAAGCAAAACAGTAAAAACACAATAAATGACAGACTTGGAAGAGACATCTAACAATTAATACACTATATTAGACAACGAAAGTCACAGATGCAATAAAAGACAATGCATGCGGCAATGCATGAGTGCAAGTGCTTGGTGCAGGTGCAAGAACAGTATATGACAGGTTAACAAGGGTATAATTTGAGTAAAACAGGAATGTTGGCCTTCACACGGTCACATCTGACACGCCGAGATCGTAACACACACACACACACACACACACATATATCATCCGGTTCTCGAGGCTGAATCAGAATAATATCACTTAAATATTCATTCACATAAATACTATGGCATCCTAAGCTGAATACTCATTCAAACAAGGGCATCTAGTTCCATTTATAGATTCACATACGGAATGGAAAATGCTCCTGGTATATAAAAATGCATTATCATCAAGACAGCCCAATGCTGCTTTGAACATTCGCTCTTTTGAATGCTGGTACAAATACAGTTTGAATCTTGATTTATATAAGGGCGGGTAGAATATTATTACTTTAAAGTTCCTTTCATTTAAAGACGGGTCACATGTAAAACCGTTTCGTTATCTTGATGAATTAACTGTTGAAGGTGTATTCTATTTATTTGATAAAATACCCCGACGAAGGTCAAGTCTTTTATTTTTCGTTTGATCGTATTTCGCCTTGTAACACTTTTATTTTTCATTTTACCTTATTTCGTCTTGTAACACTAAAATGTAACAGACATTTTTGTAAAAAAACGATTTTTGAAATGAAGCTTACTATGAATTTTTAGACCTAATGAGAACATTTGCTTCAACTTTCAGAATATTCGTAGAGTCAATTTTTTAGAAACCTTAATATTTTTATGAAAGACTTCATTAACTGCTTTTGCGTTGGCATTCACAGTTCTGTAATTGTTTTAAGGTTAAAACAAGATTTGCGTGGATATCCGATCTTTATGTTTTTGCATAAAAGGATGATTTTCTGATTGAAATGACAACTAATTAGATTTAAGACATTTAGCCGAATGTTTTCAGAAGATTCAGATAATCGAGAAGAGATGTGTGTGTCTAATACATACTTGCAGTTTTTGTCAACCAATTAAATTGTCATTTAGAACAAAACCTTATAACTTAAAGAAATTTTCTATATCTGTAATTTCCTTAGTAAAATGTTCTATATCGGTAATTTCCTTAGTAAAATGTTCTATATCGGTAATGTCCTTAGTAAAATTTTCTATATCTGTAATTTCCTTAATAAATTTTCTATATCTGTTATTTCCTTAGTAAATTTTCTATATATGTAATTTCCTTAGTAGAATTTTCTATTTATGTAATTACCTTAGTAAAAGTTTCTGTATCTGTAATTTCGTTAGTAAAATTTTCTATATCGGTAATTTCCTTAGTAACATTTTCTATATCGGTAATTTCCTTAGTAAAATTTTCTTTATCTGTAATTTCCTTAGTAAAATTTTCTATATCGGTAATTTCCTTAGTAACATTTTCTATAACTGTAATTTCCTAAGTAAAATTTTCTGCATCTGTAATTTCCTTAGTAATCTTGATCATGCACCCTCCAATCATCAAACATACTAAACTGCAGCACTCTGGCCTTGGTAGTTTCTATTTTATTTAAACGAAATTGCGAAAATCCTGGTCATTCTGACTTCTCTCCTATTTCCGTGGAGTCCACACAGTTCTCTTATCTGACACGCGTCATTTACTGAGAATCAAATATTCACGCACATATAAACTCAAATGTGAGTACGTAATTGCATACATGTACAATGTTAAAAACACTTTAGTAAATTATGCAAAAGGATACATGTATACAATGCACACATGCATACAAATATATATATTTATGTATGTGTATATGTGTGTGTATGTGATTGATACATATGTACATACATTTTATATATATATATATATATATATATATATATATATATATATATATATATATATATACATATATACACAAACAAAAACAGCATATATATATATATATTTTAAAAATATACACGCTCACACAAACAAAAACATATACACATATATATTATATATTTAAAATATATATATACATACAAATATGTATGTATATATATATAGTATATATATATATATATATATATATATATATATATATATATATATATATATATATATATATATATATATATATATATGAGCGTGTGTTTGTGTGCGTGCTTGTGCGTTTGTGTATACGATAGTGTTCCAACGCTCACGGAAAAACAAGTCCGGTTTCAAGAATGCCCATTCGGCCACATCCTAAAACAAACTCACAACACACAATGAGGCCAATGCTGCTGGTTCAGCTGGAAGCAGACGCACACAATCGGTAACAATCAGTAACTCGAGCATGATTCCTAACCTCCTCCCTCTCTCCCTCTCTCCCTCGGAATTCTTACTCACCAGCCCCTCCGCACTCGAGGTTGAGCCCCTCGAGGGCGAGAGATCTGTTGACAGTTGTCACTCGTAGCATATTAGCCCAGGTCTCTGCTTCTTCCTCGGCCTCGAAGAAGAGGTTCAGCTGTTCCTTGCCCTGGGGAGGAGAAGACGAGGTAAGGGATCTTCTGAGATTTTGTGACTAAAAAAATTAAAGAATAAAAAAGAAAATGAGAATTGAGACGCATATCGAAATGTCGTTACAAGAACGACAAAAAATATGATGATAGGAAAAAGGACAATGAAAATTGAGATGCGTCATGAAATGTCGTTACAAGAATGACAAAAAATATCATAAAAGTAAAAAAGAAGATGAAAATTGAGATGCGTCACAAAGTGTCGTTACAAGAATTTTAAAATTATAAAAATAAAAAAAAAAAAAATTAAAATGCGCCACAAAATATCGTTACAAGAAATAAAAAAAGATAAAAATTAAAATGGAAAATGAAAATTGAGATGCACCTCAAAATGTCGTTACAAGAACGACAAAAAAAAGATAAAAATAAAAAGAAAATTAAAATTGAGATGCCTCAAAAAATATCAATACGAAAACGACAAAAAAATAGAATAAAAGTAAAAAAGAAAATGAAAATTGAGATGCGTCACAAAATGTCGTTGCAAGAATTAAAAAAATTATAAAAGTAAAAAAAAATGATAATTAAGATGCGCCACAAAACGTCCGGTTGGTAGAACAACGCTGGAGGGGTAACCTCTGCATACCGATTTTTAATGCAAAAAGAGGGCTAGAGAGAGAGAGAGAGAGAGAGAGAGAGAGAGAGAGAGAGAGAGAGAGAGAGAGAGAGAGAGAGAGAGAATCAGCTAAAATCTAATGTGGGATTAACAAGAGAGAGAGGGAGAGTCGTAGATCAGATCAAATCTAATGTGGGATTAACAGGAGAGAGAGAGAGAGAGAGAGAGAGAGAGAGAGAGAGAGAGAGAGAGAATCAGCTAAAATCTAAGAGAGAGAGAGAGATCAGATCAAATCTAATGTGGGATTAACAGAGAGAGAGAGAGAGAGAGAGAGAGAGAGAGAGAGAGAGAGAGAGAGAGAGAGATCAGATAAAATCTAATGTGGGATTAACAGGAGAGAGAGAGAGAGAGTCGTAGATCAGATAAAATCTAACGTGGGATTAAGAAGAGAGAGAAAGAGAGAGAGAGAGAGAGAGAGAGAGAGAGAGAGAGAGAGAGAGAGAGAGAGAGAGATCAGATAAAATCTGATGTGGGATTAACAGGAGAGAGAGAGAGAGAGAGAGAGAGAGAGAGAGAGAGAGAGAGAGAGAGTCGTAAATATAAAACAGATAAATGTGAAGGTATAATAGATACAATTTCGTTTTCAGTTAAATGAGAAAGAGAAACTGAAATGTACTGATAAAATTGAAGGTAAAACAGTTACAGTATAATTCTGAGTATCCTGAGAGAGAGAGAGAGAGAGAGAGAGAGAGAGAGAGAGAGAGAGAGAGAGAGAGAGAGAAGAATATGCAAATAAAGGTGAAGGCAAAATAGATACAATGTTATTTTGACTTAACTGGAGAGAAAGAGAGAGAGAGAGAATATGTAAATAAGACATTGCTCACTGTCACATTCGTACTGTAACTGTTGAATTGTGGATGAACCCCCCCTGTGGAAGAAATACCCGCAACATTAGCTGCTTCACTGACCCACACAAGAGATTCATCAACAGTGCGTCGAATGAATACATAATGGGCTTATATATATATGTATATATATATATATATATATATATATATATATATATATATATATATATATATATATATATATATATATATATATATATATATATATATATATATATATATATATATATATATATATATATATATATATATATATATAAACATATTTGCCTGTACGCCTTTCCCCTTTAAAGAGGGTGGTTCCACAAGGTGGTAAGCTACCCGCTCTCGATAGTTCTCTTGTCATGAGATTACTGGTTCTATGCCCTTCACCAACGACCCACCTTAAACGACTGACCATAAACTACATAATTTAACGCTTCGGTCAACAATGACACAATGAGAATTTGAACATTTCAGGAAACTTGGGGCAAATCGCTTGCCACTCGACCGGGATCGATCTTCGGACCCTGGCTGGTGAGGCAAGGCTTAGAGTCAGCGTATTACTTTTAATTAACCTCAATGACCTCAACGCAATAGTTGACGCAATGGTCAGAAATCCATCATTCCCTTAGAAATATCATACACTGCAAAAGTTCAAGAGTCAAAGAAGACATTTACAAATAACATGGTCTGAGAGAGAGAGAGAGAGAGAGAGAGAGAGAGAGAGAGAGAGAGAGAATCGTAGATCAGATATAGTTTAATTTGGGATAAACAGGAGAGGGGGAGAGAATCGTAAATCAGCTATAGCTTAATTTGGGATTAACTGGAGAGAGAGAGAGAGAGAGAGAGAGAGAGAGAGAGAGAGAGAGAGAGAAAATCGTAGATCAGATAAAATCTAATGTGGGATTAGCAGGAGAGAGAGAGAGAGAGAGAGAGAGAATCGTAGATCAGATAAAATCTAACGTGGGATTAACAGGAGAGAGAGAGAGAGAGAGAGAGAGAGAGAGAGCTGGTATTTTCCTATCGTTCTCTTGTGACACAATAACCTGGTAAATGATTGCTTGGAATATTCCGTTCACTCACACACACACGGGAAAGGTTATTTTCCAACTAGCCATAAATATACAACCCGACCGAAGTTCTTTCTCACGCTAAACGCATTGAAATGCACGTGGGGGTAATTTTTCTTAAATAACATTTTCTTTTGTCATTTCTGAAGTACAGGTATGCTTCTTGAACCTCGACTACCGCTGCCAGGTGTGAAAGCATCACTGATATTATTCACTTATTTACATAATAAAGCCATACGGTCGTTCTGATAAACGCTTCAAAGAACCCATGATCAATATTAATCACAGACACGTCTTAAAACTAATTATTTTCAAGATTCACATTGATGTCACTCTGGCAAAATCATATCTCTCCCGTGCACAATTTCCAGTCAACAGCGTCACGAGGTGCAAAACAGTCGACTGAATTTTTTATTTTACAGTAACTTCAATTCTAACTACACTCACAAACACACATAATTATCACTTTAGTATAAGTATGAATGAAAAACAGTCCAGTACTCAACTATTTTTTTACGCTCCTTTTCCCAACGAGTAAATTTCTTGAACAGTGACTTTTCCCTTCGCCTCGAAACGGACTCCGCACTCCCTTTTTCTCCACGGAAAAGATCACTGCCAGTCTCCGAGGAATCTGATTTCCTTCCTCATCCCACTAATCGATCCTTGCAAACGTCTCGCCCGACACTGGAAGCATTTTGCTACAGTCGGCTGAATTAATACCCCCTGGTCGCCTTCTTTGTTTACCTCGGGAATCACCACACGCATACACAAACACGGCCGGAGACGTGACCCGGACTAGAGTGACCACATCTCTGCTGAACTTACCTGACCTCCCCTGTCTGGACCACTCACTCACTGGCCTAATGTTCAGATGCCATTGTCTGAACAGCAGCGGCCAATCGTCCCGGGCATGCGGGTCACTAGGTCAGGACATGGCTGACAATCGCGGTGGAAATCTGTTAACACCTACCACCATCAGCAAGGTGAGCGTTCACTCAGGTGTTGTCAGAGGAATGTAAATGTGTCCCCCCCCCACATTTTTAAAAGCGAAATTTGGCCCTAAAAGGACCCACTGACCATTACTATCATTCTGCGCGTTCTAGTCTAAATAAAAGACACTGCTTTCTTGTCGCCTTTTTTTTCGACAGTGAAATTTGGCCCTAAAAGGACCAGTGACCATTGATATCATTCTGCGCGTTCTAGCCTAAATAAGAGACAACTACTTTCTTGTCGTTAACTGTTACCTATTTGGTCACCTTTCCGAATGGGTGACGGCACGACATTCATTGTCTGGATGTGAGACAGTTAATTAACCAAGACGGACTCAAGACCAAATCACCGTGTTGTGGCTGACACGATCTAGAAACGGATATTCCCTCGACGTCTGTTGAAAAGAAATGTGCGAACTATTTACAAACAGAAAGAATAAAGGAAACCACACAAAAAACTCAAACTGTGTGAATCTCATAATGAAGCGAAACGATTCTCGGTAATTTGCAAACAAAGAAGAGATGCGATGGTCGTCATCGGCAAAAAGCCGTGACTTGCATTCCTGATGCATTTTACGCACTTAATCACGTAGCCTTAGTTTGAAGGTCTCTCTCTCTCTCTCTCTCTCTCTCTCTCTCTCTCTCTCTCTCTCTCTCTCTCAGGATAGCGTCCTTCATGAGAGTAACATCCATCTTTTAGGATTCTCTCCTACATGTTAATGAAGTCCTTCAACCGGAATATTAACTACACGCGGTGCCAAATCTGACACCTTTGTGGTGATGTTGGAATAAGGAAGAGAGCTTGCCAGATGGCCCTCGTAGGGCTGTAGTGCCGTCAGTGCATCTCACGCGGTGCACTGTAGGCATTATTACTTAGGTTCTTTAAAGTGTCTATTCGTCCCCTAGCTGCAACCTCTCTCATTCCTTTTATTGTACTTCCGTTCATATTCTCTTTCTTCCATCTTACTTTCCATCCTCTCCTAACAACTGTTTCATAGTGCAACTGCGAGGTTTTCCAATCCTGTTACACCTGTCAAGCCTTTATACTGTCAATTTCCGTTTCAGCGCTGAATGACCTCATAGGCCCCAGCGCTTGGCCTTTGACCTAAAATCTATACTCTTCTGTCTTGCCAGATGGCGGCTATAGCAAGCCTGTTTTTCCCAATATTTCTTGCCCGTAGCGAGTTTACCTTCATTTGATAGCGTACCTGTGGTGAGGCTATTTTCATCTGATTGCATATTTACCGTCAGCTTATTCTCTAATTATTTCGTCTATATAGTACATTTATATTCATGTCATCTGGTATTCGTGGTGGATTATAATTTCACCTCATTTCGTATCGGTGGTGTTCCTATTTTCATGTGATGGCTTATTTTTATTTCATGGCGGATGTATAATGAGCTTATTTTCTGATATTACACATATATAAAGCTTATTATCAATGTACAACATCCCAGCATCTACAACAGGCTTAACTTTAACCACCGGCGTATTGCGCATTATTCAGCAACCTTATTTCTAACAAAAATAAGACTGATATAACCATGAAATATTGAGCGCCCAACCATCTGGTTTGTCGCTATGGACCTCATATATCAGAATTTAGCTGTTAATGATAAATGATTACCGGCTGTTGTACACTGGAAGACAAGGACCGCCTCCGTATCACTTGATTTTAGTCTAAACATCAAAGTAAAAACAGAGAGAGAGAGAGAGAGAGAGAGAGAGAGAGAGAGAGAGAGAGAGAGAGAGAGAGAGAATAAAGGATAAGAGAGAGAGGGAGAAAGAGAGAGAGAGAGAGAATAAGGAATTAAAGAGAGCGAGAGAATAAAGGATAAGAGAGATAGAATAAGGAATTCAAGAGAGAGAAAGAGAGAGAGAGAGAATAAGGAATCCAAGAGAGAGAGAGAGAGATAGAGAGAGAGAGATGTGCAAAAAGAAAAAAGAATACAACTACTTAGGTGTCTTGGGATACCATTAGGAAGACAGTCGTAACCCACTACAAGTTCAGCAGTTCAAATGATCAGATTAACTGTTTCCATTCTAAATATCCTTTAAAGTTTCTTAATTTTTATTTTACTCTTTCCTGTTCATTCTACATATATCTTGAATGTTAGTTTTTTCCTTGTGATTGCGGCAAGTGGTTTGAAATGACTCACGCTTATTGGACTAAAATTATAATTGGAAAATGGAATTGTAGTTGGAAATTGGAATGGTATCAATTCCAGTATTATTAAAAGGGTCTCGGTGACTCTCGGCTTTGTTGTATTAAATTTACAATTGTGAATTTTAATCGTATTAAATTTGTAATTGTGTGTTTTAATTGTTGTATTAAATTTGTAGTTGTGAGTTTTAATTGTTGTATTAAATTTATAATTGTGAATTTTAATTGTTGTATTAAAGTTATAATTATGAGTTTTAATTGTATTAAATTTGTAATTGTGAGTTTTGATTGTTGTATCAAATTTGTAATTGTGAATGTTAATTGTTGTATTAAAGTTGCAATAGTGAGTTTTAATTGTTGTATTGAAGTTATGATTGTGACTTCCAATTGTTGTAATAAAGTTATCATTGTTAATTACTGTATTAAAGTTATAATTGTGACTTCCAGTTGTTGTGTTAAAGTTATCATTGTGAGTTTTAATTGCTGTATTAAAGTTACAATTGTGACTTCCAATTGTTGTATTAAAGTTACCATTGTGAGTTTTAATTCTGTTAAATTTATAATTGTGAGTTTTAACTTGCAGTGGTTCTAGGAGGCAGACGTTTAAAATGGCTGTTTCGAACTACATTTAAAACTAGTAAAAAATGCACCGAAGTTCGAGTTTTCTGTACAGCATGTAATGCTGTATGAAACTCTCAGCCATGGCCCATGAAACTCTCAGCCGGCCGTGGTGGCCTGTGTTGTTGCGTTGCGAGACGCACGATCTTGGCTAACTTTAACCTTAAATAAAGTAAAAACTACCGAGGCTAGAGGGCTGCAATTTGGTATCTTTGATGATTGGGGGGTGGATGATCGTCATACCAGTTTGCAGCCCTCTAGCCTCAGTAGTTTTTAAGATCTGAGGGCGGACAGACACGTAGCCTTCTCAATAGTTTTCATTTACAGAAAACTAAAATGGTAAGACAAACGTTATTTATATTAAAGACTCTTGCGGGCTTGACATCATTTTGATCAACTGCCACTTAAAGAACCATATGGTACCTGCAAAATTTTTATATGAATAAAAAAAACAATATACAATCCAGCGATTCGTTCAGACAGAAACCTAATACACAAGTTAGACTTAAAAAGACATCTGGGAACTTTTGTGTTTTAAATTACAGACTTAAAAAGACATCTGGGAACTTTTGTGTTTTAAATTACAGTTAAAATCAGTGTGGATTTTAAATCCCTATAATAATAATAATAATAATAATAATAATAATAATAATAATAATAATAATAATAATAATAATAATAATAATATTATGCAGCAGTACCATAGTTTAGGTTTCAACGTGTTTAACAGATAAGGGCTAAAACGAAATTAATCGAGCATGTATTTTTTTCACATTTAATGAGCATACACTTAATTATGGTCAAAGGCTCTTTAGATAACTTATCGCTAACCCATTTGATGTTTACTTGATGTTTTCCCTTTTATCTGTCTGTATTTCTCTTCACAACTTTAAAAATTTGTTTTCGTTATTCATTCATTTTATTTTTCTGGGCTGTAGGATTTTATTTCGGAAAACTGATGGATTCTAGTGGCAGAGATAACTTCGTGATCGCCAGTAGTTACTGTTATTATAATTGCTGCTTCTGATAAATATGCTGACATTCATATGGAAAAGACGAAATTTCAGTTAATTCTATAAGAATTACTTTGAAGAACTGAATACCCATATCAAATAAAACAGAAATAGAGTGAAAAAAGGAGAAATGCATCGAGGTACATTAAAAAATTGAAAGTTGAAAGTACATAAACGTAGAATATATCAACTTAAAAAAAACATCAACCATCGTCTTTCTCCTACAAACAACTAAGAGGAATGAAAGAAATTTAAAGAGGAACAAAGCATGATGAATAGCCCTTTTAGCCATAGGCTATTTACGAAGCGGTTGTTCGCCCGTTCCTCATAAGATGCTTTCGCCCGTTTTGGACTTTTCAAGCGGAGTTTCCCGTTTACTTTCCATTCCTTCACAGCGTCTTTATTTTACAACCCTTCCTAATGTTTATCGCGAAAAGCGTGTCGTGAAGACTTAGACATTGTCCTCCTGTCTTCGCGTAAGTAGGGCATGGGTAACAACGAGGGCGGAGAATCCTGTAAAATTTGTGACTGGGAGGAGGAAAACACATTCCCATGAAGTCCAAAGTTAAAGAGAGAGCTCCCTAAGCAAACATCAGTGTTAAAAGGAGAGCTCCCTAGCAAACAAAGTTAAGTACATCTTAGTTTAACCAGGCCACTGAGCAGATTAACAGCTCTCCTAGGGCTGGCCCGAAGGATTAGATTTATTTTACGTGGCTAAGAACCAACTGGTTACCTAGCAACGGGACCTACAGCTTATTGTCGAATCCGAGCCACATTATGACGAGAAATGAATTTCTATCACCAGAAATAAACTCCTCTAATTCTTCATTGGCCGGTCGGAGAGTCGAACGCTGGGCCAACAGCGTGCTAGCCGAGAGCTCTACCCGTCCCTCCAATGAAGAACAAAACAATATTAAAAAGAGAGCTCCCTGAGCAAACAGCAATATTAAAAAGAGAGCTCCAAAAGCAAACAGCAATGTTGAAAAGAAAACTCCCCAAGCAAACAGCAATGTTGAAAAGAGAACTCCCCAAGCAAACAGCAATGTTAAAAAGAGAGCTCCAAAAGCAAACAGCAATGTTGAAAAGAGAACTCCCCAAGCAAACAGCAATGTTAAAAAGAGAGCTCCCCAAGCAAACAGCAATGTTGAAAAGAGAACTCCCCAAGCAAACAGCAATGTTGAAAAGAAAACTCCCCAAGCAAACAGCAATGTTGAAAAGAGAACTCCCCAAGCAAACAGCAATGTTAAAAAGAGAGCTCCAAAAGCAAACAGCAATGTTGAAAAGAGAACTCCCCAAGCAAACAGCAATGTTAAAAAGAGAGCTCCCCAAGCAAACAGCAATGTTGAAAAGAGAACTCCCCAAGCAAACAGCAATGTTGAAAAGAAAACTCCCCAAGCAAACAGCAATGTTGAAAAGAGAACTCCCCAAGCAAACAGCAATGTTAAAAGAGAGCTCCAAAAGCAAACAGCAATGTTGAAAAGAGAACTCCCCAAGCAAACAAATGTTAAAAGAGAGCTCCCCAAGCAAACAGCAATGTTGAAAAGAGAACTCCCCAAGCAAACAGCAATGTTGAAAAGAAAACTCCCCAAGCAAACAGCAATGTTGAAAAGAGAGCTCTCTAACAAACAGCATCATATTCAATGTACAATTATATACATATAAAAAGCAAATCCAATTCTTGTCATTCTCAAAGACTGTAAATGTCTAAAAGTGGTGGGCTGTTTTATTTACTTTTTTTTATTAAATGATTTTTGCTTGCGAGTTGAAGTTTTTATCTTTATGTATAGTACATCATTCTACACTATCTAGTTTCACTCCGAATAAGAACTAATGCAGAGATGTAAACTTAAGCAAAAGTCCTTTAAATTTGAGTCCTTTTGTCTAAGAAAGAATTTTTCCATCAGAAAATATTTATTTAAAGTTGAAAATGCACACTCCATTTTCCAGAAAATTCAAAGTAAGTCTATTTTATCATTTGAAATTACCCACATTCTTCCTAGTTTCACAACGTGGGAACGAACGGGAGATTTCTAGAATTTTTCCAATTGCAAATATCAAGAATTCTAGAATTTTTCCAGAAGCAAATACCGGTTATAAATCATGCAACTTTCTAAACAAACGATTCAATGTTCCGTTTTGATCCTCATGACGTATGTAGCATCTCTTGTCATATAAGACTGTGTCCCCGCAAGGGGATAGTGCCGGCAGTGCACCTCACGTGGTGCACTGTAGTCATTACTTAGGGTTTCTTTACAGCGTCCCTTCGGCCCCTAGCTGCGACCTCTTTCATTTTTTCATTCCTTTTACTGCACCATATTCTCTTTCTTCCATATGACTTTCCACCCTCTCTAACAATTCTTTCACAGTGCAACTGCAAGGTTTTCCTCCTGTTAAACCTTTTAAACCTTCTTACTGTTAGTTTCCCTTTCAGCGCTGAATGAACTCATAGGCCCCAACGCTTGGCCTTTGGCCTAAATTCTACCGTATATTCCAATTCCAATTCCATATAAGACTGTTGCCTCGCTAGGTTGTGATGTAATGAATCATTCAATCAATTTTTACCAAACTGGTAGCTAAATGCTGTTTCATAGAGAGATCTCGTTCACTTTTCCACTTCAAGGCAGACACGCCCTTTCCATTATTTCCTGAGCTGGAAGATCTCTCGGCACATTTATCTTCCTTCCGTGGTTGACTGAGTACTTTTATCTAAGGCCAAAAAGAAGACCACGCCCTCAAGTGTGGCATTATTGCCAAAGGTTTCCCAGGCAGCAGTTGTTAGCAGTGATAAAAGAACTCTGCCTGGATATTCTTGTGTAATGTATCATGAGCACTAACTTACTTCAGTCTTAGAACAATTATTTCTTAGAACAATTATATCTGTCAGTAGCATTGTTCCTGAATACATTGATTTAAAGGATTTTGTACTTACACCCGAAATGCCATTCGCTTTTCTAAAACGAACAGAGGTTATCTTATGATCAGTAGCCCTCCCCCTCCATTCTCGTAACCAGTCACTTACCGCTTCCTTATCTGTCATCAGAATGTTGCTCAGAACATCTAAAACAATTATCTGCGAAAACAGGTCGTGATGATCAAGGAGGTCGCGGTTGCTAGACGGATAAAATCCTAAGTCTTGCTTTCTCCTTTCACTGTTATCTGAGCTGGTTTTCTGGCTCCATGTTTTTATAAACAGTTTATGCGGGATTCCTCTCTAAACACACACACACACACACACAGATATGTGTTCTTATTAGATTCACATACAAAGGCACACACGTACATACAGGCCACCGCTGGCTGTCGTAACAGTGGAGTTAAGCAACTTTGAATCTGGCCATGGTCACTTCTTGGATGGGTGTCCACCAAGATAAGCCAGATGAGATGTGAGTGGTGGGGCTCAGTCCATTTTCAGTTTTTTTAGTTTTCTGTAAAAGAAAACTATTGTGACGGCTTTGTCTGTCCGTCCGCACTTTTTTCTGTCCGCCCTTAGATCCTAAAAAGTACTGAGGCTGGAGGGCTACAAATTGGTATGTTGATCATCCACCCTCCAATCATCAAGCATACCAAATTGCAGCCCTCTAGCCTTAGTAGCTTTTATTTTATTTAAGGTTAAAGTTAGCCATACTTGTGCATCTGGCAACGATATAGGCCAGGCCACCACCCGGCCATGGTTAAAGTTTCACGGGCCGCGGCTCATTCAGCATTATACCGAGACCACCGAAAGATAGATCTATTTTCTGTGGCCTTGATTATACGATGTACAGAAAACTCGATTGCTCCGAAGAAGCTTCGGGGCATTTTTAACTTTTTTTTTCCACCATCAACCTTGAGCTAAGTAAGGACATCACGGTGACGATGCAAACGCCTCTGCTAAGAAATCATTCAGTTCGCGGACGCTGCTTTAATTGGAAAATTGAAATTCTCACCCCTAAGTTTTAACCGACTCCATTACGAAGCAAATTGGCAATCAGTATTCTCCATCATCATTTGCCTTCAAAGACCTTGCAGGGTACCGTTAACGGACTGCAAAGCTCAAAGGATAAATTTTTACTCGACTCCATCTCGAAAATTACCTTTACACATGACAAGACTGCGTTTCGTAATTGCCATTCTTGTTCTGAAGAAGAAGGGCTTTTGTTCCTGAGTACGGGGACATAATATTACGGTAGTATAATTTTCATGAATATCTTTTTACCTAGTGGTGTAGTACACTGTTACCGTAAATTACGAGTGCTCCAAATAGCTGTATACAAACGCTCACGCATCTGAATCATATTCAGTAAAAGTACATACACTCACACACGTATATATATGTATATATATATATATATATATATATATATATATATATATATATATATATTTATATATATATATATATATATATATATATATATATATATATATATATATAAATATATATATATATATAATATATATATATATATATATATATATATATATATATATATATATATATATATATATATATATATATATATATATATGCTATTGGACGTCAGAATTTCTTAATCTGGGCCATCATGTGGATCTTGGGCTTTGCAGTGATAAACATATCCAAAAAGTGTGAAGAAATCGAGAAGTTAAGAGGACATTGTGGCTATTACAATTATCAACGTATCTGGTAAGAAAATGAACAGTAGAATATATATATATATATATATATATATATATATATATATATATATATATATATATATATATGTATGTATGTATGTATGCATATATACATGCACATGTATAGAATATTGTATACATCGTTATGCGTAGAGGGATGAGAAATCAAGGGCGCCTGGGACCATCAGCATGCTGTGTCTAACAAGCCAGTAATTTTACGTAATTAGGGGAGCAAACAGGTGTATAAAAAAAGTTGTTGTATTATCACTGCTGATGCCGTTAATACAGTTTCGTAATTGCGATGAGGAGCTGCAACAAACAAACATTGTTTGATATTGACAGACGTCGTGTTCGAGATATTTCTGGATGTAGGAGAAAGGGCAGGGATAGTAGGACAGCTGGTTTACACCAGTAGAGAGAGAGAGAGAGAGAGAGAGAGAGAGAGAGAGAGAGAGAGAGAGAGAGAGACAGTCGGGATTATGGCAAAGTAAAAATCTTATGATGTTTGTGAGGTGTAAAAGCGCAGCATTGAGTGAAAAACAAAAAAATTTGAAACGGGGTTCTAATGATTACGGAGCAGAGAGCCTTGAAAACTATCGTACAAGATAAAAAAAGTATATGAAATTTTATTTTTCTCTTTGCTAGTGAAGTAAAAAATGCAGCCAAACCAGTCTCTTGCAGTTAAAGGTAATTTTTTCAAGGCCAGATGCCATTAATGGACTGGGATACCGACCGTTCCATTGGTTGGCTGGTTTATATTAAACTTGCTTATAATGTCATCCCGAGCTCTTGACCAAAGGTGTAAAGAAAATTAAAATACCGTGTGTGAACCCATAGACTCCGTCAAGGAAATAAAATTAACTTGTGTCGACCCACTGACTTGTCAACCAACCGAGACGGGTGTTCCGTTAAGCTACAGGGGGAGAGTCCCAACTCAATTCAGGCACCCTTGTAACACCCGACCCCATGCCGTCTCTCATATCTATGGAAATGAGAAATCCATGGAGGCTTCGTGTTCCTCAGATTTCTATAATATCATCTTACAAGGGGAGGGCCCATATGCATCGTCCGCTCTTTCTTGTCTCTATCAGGTCTAGAGTAGACATGGGCTTTAAGTTACCAAGTTTGTAGCTCAATGCACGAAAGATAAATTTAAGTATGACAGTTGCTTGCTAATAAGAAATTTCTTCATTGCCTCTTTCATACCAGACCTTATGGTTCCTTGTTGTATGGAGGCCGGTGGGATGGGCTTCCCAATAAACCAGCCTAGCCTAGGAAGGATTAACACCCACAAATGGGATAACAAAAATGCTCAGTATGAATCCTTCAGCCTTTCTTGAAGAATTTTCAGACTAGATTCATGTGTACTGCTGAAACACTTAGAAAGTGTTCTTGTTACCCAACCTTTTATTTATTTAGCTATTTATCCATTTCTTTGACTGATCTCTCATCCTGCACCATGAAACTGCGTAAACCCTTCCCTTGTTGCACTAGAACAGTTACACCTTTGCGATTTACAACGCCAGATAACCCCCGTCAGTTAATCAATCAGTCAATCACCTGTTTGTTACCAGAAGCTTGCATTACTCCATCACGGGTTCTTGATCAAGAAAGCACCCGATCAGTGCGGGATATATCTCAAATGTTTTCCCTCACTTATTGCGATAAAGCCTTCTCTTTTCTCGTACTATGATTCATTATACTTCCCGTTTTATCACGTGCTGCCTTTCATAATTATCTTTTATTTCTCATGCCTACTCTTAATGCTTAGGATACATCTTACTTCCTTTCTCCAATTGCTGTTGATACTTTGTCAATTTTATTTCTCTGATTTTGCTTGATACATCTCGTTCTTTATCACTGCCTTTGATTCAGCAGGGTTTTTTCTCTCATATTGGCGTTGATACAACTCGTGTTTCCTCTTTTTATTGCCTTTGATACCTCTCGTCTATTTCTCTTATCAGTGCAGTTGGTAAATCTGGTTCACTTTCTCTTCCGTGATTAACGCGTCTTATTTTCTGCAGCTAATTGCTGTATATCTAACTTATGTTCCAATTAATACACCTATTCTTTCTCCTCCTGTTCTTGATGTGTCCAGTTTTCGCTTTTATTGTGAATGATATAGATTTTTCCTTATATTCTCCTTCATGCATCATATTTTATTTCTCTTATTGCCATTGATACGTGTTATTTGTTTCATATTGTTTCAGTAAACATCCCTTTGCATCTTCGTATATTGTTCCCCTCCCTCCAACACAATCTCCCGACATCGTCATCCAATTACAATCTCTCTCTCTCTCTCTCTCACGAAACACACGAGGGCCCTTTGTCAGCGCGAGGTTACGGTCGTTTCGGCACTGAAGACTTTTCCTTCTTTAGGAAGGAAAAGAACTAAAGAACAGGGAATATGCCTTTCACTTTCTATAACCTCAGTTGACCTTTCACCCCTCATTATCTTTCTACTGCTTCGACAGCGTGAGATCGGCTTCAGGTCCCGCATGGTTTCCTCTCTCTCTCTCTCTCTCTCTCTCTCTCTCTCTCTCTCTCTCTCTCTCTCTCTCTCTTGTGGAAATATGCCTTTCATTCTCCTTCATACATCACATTTTATTTCTCTTATTGCCATTGATACGTGTTATTTTTTTCATATTGTCAACAGCAACACTGTGGAAGAGTTTAAAAGAAAGCTACACAAACAAAATCATTAGAAGAACACTGAATGAACAGTCAAACCTGCTCCTAGAGATAAGTGAGCACATGATGTCTCCTCGGATGGACTAAAAGGTCTTTGAGACATCCTAATCCTTGTAACTCCTTGTAATTCTCATTCTCTCTCTCTCTCTCTCTCTCTCTCTCTCTCTCTCTCTCACTTCATTTTACTTATCTAAGTAGATTTCCTCTCTCTCTCTCTCTATTTCTCTCACTCTCTCTTTCTCTTTTCTCACTTCATTTTACTTACCCAAGTAGATTTCCTCTCTCTCTCTCTCTCTCTCTCTCTCTCATTATGCACGCCGTTGTTATTTTTAAGTGTGTTAGCCTGACAAGAATTATTTGCAGAAACCAAACATATGATTTTGGACGAATGAAGGACAGCCTTTTAGCTGTAGTTTCCCGGACTACCTGCTGCACACGATGGTAAAAACCAACAGCATCCATCAGGCACATTACTGCTACGCACTGGAAATCATGCCGTACTAAATCACTGGATGTATACCGAAAGCGCACCATGGTACTGAAATCCAAATACAGTATTATATTTGAATTCGTTTAGCGTATATATTAAAATAATATAAAAATGAAAACACCTTCCAGTACAGCATCAAGATGGAATTTGTTTGGTGTATGTCGTTAGCATAGAAAGCTAAACGATCTCCAAATACAACCTTGCGTTTGAAATAATTACTCGATGCGTATTATGGTGAACGCAACAAGATACAAATTAATGGTGAAAAATCTCTGTGAAGAGAATTCTCTTCGCTGTGATGGAAATACTAACGTCCCGCCGTGTTGTTTTGAACTTGTCCCAAATCTTCCGGCTCAAGTTTCTGAGAAACTGCTGCAAAATTGAGATCGACCAGTGGAATACTTTTAAATTTTGTTTTCCTGAGTAAACATGTAAAAAGTCCATTGATTTCTTGTGCTTTACTTCGTATTAAAGTCTTTCGGATCCTGCGTTAACGCACTGGTTTCCTAATTAGCGCCGGATATGGAAAATCCTGCTTCCTTCTTGGTAAAAACTACAAACTGCTTATTGTAATGACGAGGCCTAATCATTAGGTGACTCACTCGGAGATCGAACTCGTGCGTTTAAAGTAGGAGTCGGGTAGTTTGAGCCGACTCTACTTTGTCTAATTAGTGTTATACATTGCTATCCATACGGTTCCATGACACTACGTATTTCTTGGGTTATTATGTCATAAGACTAAGATTATTACGATACTGCAAACACAAAGCATTTTCGTCTTAATAATAATAATAATAATTGCTAATAGATTCACAATTTCGTGAAAAACAATCTGAGTAATAAAAATCCACAATTATATAGTAATATATTTACTATATAATTGTGGATTTTTATTACTCACAATAATAATAATAATAATAATAAATGGTGATTTGCAGCGTGCATGCGTAACATCCTAGATTACAGTTAACTGTAGTTGATTCATCAGTTGAATTGTGGGTATAGAATTAATTTCTGAAAGCAAACCAATTTTCAAAGAATAACATGTCACAAATTCTAATACTGTCACCTGTCACGGCCGATGCGCACTTGACGAAGTTTGTAAAAGGGCATTCATTGAACAAGTTATATATATCACTTTTAACACTCATTTCTCAAAAATTCTTTCTGGCACATGGATGAACAAGGTTTCCGTCGTCAAAAGGACGAACAAGAAAAGAAATAAAAGAAAAATTAAGTTGAGAATAAATCAGAATGACAAAGAGATTCCACGGTGCTTGGGAGAATGGAATTCGGTAGGTTAGGCCTCCATAAATATTTAAGCCCCATAGGGGGTATGCCGTCAGTGCACCTCTCGTGGTGCACTGTAGGCATTACTGAGGGGCTTTGCAGCGTCCTTTCCTTGGGCCCCTGGCTGCAACCACTTTCAGTCCTTTAACTGTACCTCCGTTCATATTCTCTTTCTTCTATCTGGCTTTCCACCCTCTCTAACAATTGTTTCACAGTGCAACTGCGAGGCTTTCCTCCTGTTATACATTTTCAAACCTTCTTCCTGTCAGTTGCCCTTTCATCGCTGAACGGCCTCACAGGTCCCAGCTCTTGGCCTTTGGCATAAATTCTATATTCTCTCCTATTCTAAAAATATTTAAGAGTTGACGATTCTCGGCAGATAAACGAACGTCTGTCACTCTTCTCAGGCGCTCGCTTAATAGAAAACGCCTCAAAATTTCGTAGCTCGACAAAATTTTACAATAACGTCGAAGGCAGTTCCACAAAAGACCTTAACTGTACCAAGTCATCCTGACAAAGGGCAGATAAGAACCGTTCTCGTCTTGGAACAGGAGAAATGCCCAGAGATGCATTTTAAGAAATTCATCTCCATCACAATGAATTATGCCCCGAGGTCACGTGGAAGCACACTTGTTGAATCTGGAGGGGGGTCCGTCCGTCATTCTCTTCCCTTTCGGAGTGCTCTCCTGAGAACCTTTCTCGGAAACGCCCCCTTATCTTCGGACTTTCTCTCGCTTTCTTTTTTTTTTCTTTTCTTCGCCGCAAGTCCGATTCTGTGTTCGTTTCCTCCTTCTCATGGAAGGTTGAATGGCACCACTTGAGCTGCTCAATGTATTGAGAGTACAATAACAGAAACTTGCCAAACAACAAACGTCAGTTTGGGAAATGTATAATGAAGCAGTATAAAAAGCGGGTAAAACCAGTATCTATTATTTGTAGGAGACGACACGTTTATTCAGCTTCGTTTAATTATTTTTATATTTACCTATATATTTTTTGCTTTATTCTACTTTTTCTTCATGGTCTTTACGCTAACTCAATAACTTTTTCCATCACAAATAACAATAATAATAAAAATGGATCATAATAATTATTTATTTTTATTATATTGATTATGAAGCTCGCTCGCCTCACCATCTAGAGAGGCCGTGTTTGATTCCTGAAGTAGGTGGAGAGGTACGGTGGTAAGCTCCGTTGAAACCCATTGTGAATTTGTTCCCTTGTTGACTTACGAAGTGATTTAGGCATCTGGTATTAGACTAAGTTGGACAGCATCTAGGGTGAAGAAGCATTTTTGGGCTGTCAAACTCAACCCTAAAGTCTAGCACCCTCTAAAAGAAATCCCCTCTAAGGGTTTGGGCGTTTAGATAAAAAAAAAAATAATAATAGTAGAAAACCTATGACTGAGCCAGTCAAAAGTAACCTTCATTGAAGAATGAGTCTTTCCGTGATTATACAAGAAGTATTGGCAGAGTGATTGATTAATTGATTGATTAAACAATTCCTACAATCGGTTAGAATGGAAGAGAATCAGTTGATTCATTCGTGACCTAATGACAACGGACGAATTATTATAAATGTGAAAATATTGAGGCAAGTAGCCACTGCATTTATTCCTGTCCCCTTGGATAGAATAACCTTCAACTAAAGAGGTCATAGCATATTAGGAACAAGGAATGAAAAAAAGTGTCATAATTTCGAAGTCTAAAGCACGTGACTCTTATTCTTCTACTTCTTCTTCTTCTTCTTCTTCTTTCTTCTTATTATTATTATTATTATTATTATTATTATTATTATTATTATTATTATTATTGAAAATAAATCTCTACAGAGAGCTTTCGGGAATCTGTTCGATTCCCCTTTTCAATCTGAGATTGAAAAGGGGAATCGAACAGATTCCCGAAAGCTCTCTCTAGAGATTTATTCTTAAATATATTTGTACTCATACATACCTGTGGATGTGTTTCTCCATTTCAAGACTCACGCTACTATGAGTACCTTTTAATTATTATTATTATTATTATTATTATTATTATTATTATTATTATTATTATTATTATTATTATTATTATTATTATCCTTAATGAAATATTGAAATGACATAGAGTCATACTAAGGCAGTCAAAAACCATTGTTCTGGTGACTCAGCTTTCATAGAATAGTGAAATTAACAGTCAACAAACAAACAAACAAACAAATACGCAGATGTAAATGCAAATAAATTGAAAAATCAGTTACGACAATGACGACAAAAGAGATTAGCAAAAGAGTTCATGGTAAAAATAACTTTATAATTAGGATAACAGTAAAAATAACTTTATAATTAGAATAATAGTAAAATCAACTTTGTATTTAGAATAACAGTAAAAATAACTTTATAACTATAATGATATAATAAAATAACTTTATATTTACAGCAGAATAATAGTAAAAACAACTTTATACTGTAATTAGAATAACAAGACCAATTTTCTGACTACAGTGACTGATTTCTTCCGAATGCCAGTCATGTAATGAATGAATCAGTTATCAAATGACAAACACTTCAGTGAATATAACAGAGCTGTTATTTCCACTGAAGTGAAACCTACCCTCTGATTTAATAAGTAAATTGAATAAGTAAATTGATAAGTTACCATCCACACAAAACCGGTTCAACTAAATTCTAAGATAAGTTCTGTGTGAATAAATGAATGAATGAATGAATGAATGAGTGTCCGACCCTCCTCCAAACGAGAGACAGGGCCCCCTACAGGTCAGTCAGATTCAAAGACGGCTGCTGCAATTCAGATTGACGAGCGATCCATCGACCCAACACAACGACTTCATCAACTATTAAACAGAATTAATGCAGTAATGGTTCCTCATCTGTATTAATTTCACGACGAAGCCAGGGCGAAAGTTCATTAATTCAGAGCCACACGCGCGCGTTTCGCCCTCGCGGAGATTTGCAGTAATGTATATCATCGTCAGATCTAACTGAGAGTTTTACATTACATATATATATGTGTGTTTGTATGTATGTATATATATATATATATATATATATATATATATATATATATATATATATATATATATATATATATATATATATATATATATAATATATATATATATGTGTGTGTGTGTGTGTGTAGGAGCTCTCGCAGGAAAAGGTGAAAGGAAAGATCGTGGGCACTAAGCATTCATCTTTATTTCAAGACTGCTCACAGGTCTTGAAGTAAGCTCAGGGTCTACGATCTTTCCTTTTCACCTTTTCCTGCGAGCGCTTCTTATATATACATAGATATATATATATATACATACATATATAATAAGTAATTTTCTTGGTCGTCAGTGGCTGTAGATAAGAACAAAACAACAGTGGTTACTAAGCGTACCTTTCAATGATAAATCCACTGAATACAACCATAACAATGCATATATATATATATATATATATATATATATATATATATATATATATATATATATATATATATATATATATATATATATATATATATATAGTAGTGGTATATCACGTGTAAAAGTACTAACATTTAGCCGACGGAAATGTTCCTATAGCTTACGTGATACTGAGGTGAATTTCTATACCGATAAATCAACATCACTTCAGTCCTGGATTAAATTGAAGGGTCTTCATAAATGCTGTCAGAATCAAGTAAATGGACTGGCTAGGCAAATTTGACTTAGAGATGCAGATGCTTTCACATTTTTTTAAATGCCGGTTAGAGAGAGAGAGAGAGAGAGAGAGAATTTGGAAAGTCGTAAGCCCTATTCATTTCTCATTTTTCCTCTTTAAGGAGAAGTCTCTCTCTCTCTCTCTCTCTCTCTCTCTCTCTCTCTCTCTCTCTCTCTCTCTCTCTCTCTCCTGGTCTTTTTGTGTACTAATTAGGTCCACAAGAAACAATATCATAAAATCTGCTTCAATATTATTTAGGATTTCAGAAGAGAGAGAGAGAGAGAGAGAGAGAGAGAGAGAGAGAGGGGGATTTCTGTTTCAAGAGAATGAAAAATGAGAAATGAATATAGCTTAGGACTTTTCAAATTCTCTCTCTCTCTCTCTCTCTCTCTCTCTCTCTCTCTCTCTCTCTCTCTCTCTCTCTCTCTCTCTCTCTCTCTCTCTCTCTCTCATTCTTTTTGCGTACGAGTAAGTCCAGACTTAACAGTATCATAAAATCAGCTTCAATACTGTTCATGATACCAGAGAGAGAGAGAGAGAGAGAGAGAGAGAGAGAGAGAGAGAGAAAGGACTTCCATTACAAGAGAAAGAATTGAGAAATGAATATAGCTTAGGACTTTCCAGACTAACTCTCTCTCTCTCTCTCTCTCTCTCTCTCTCTCTCTCTCTCTCTCTCTCTCTCTCTTTGTGTACGAGGTAAGTCCACACGGACAATATCATAAAATCTGCTTCAATATTACTCAAGATTTCAGCTCTAACCTTTTGCTATCAATAACAAGCACCCAGCTGCTAACGTATTTCACTTAGCTATTAAGTGAAACGCTGCAAGACTTCATAAAATAATGATTTTTTGCATTTCGTGTATCGTTAGCAATAACATTGTTTTGATATATATATATATGTATATATATATATATATATATATATATATATATATATATACTGTATATATATATATATATATATATATATATATATATATATATATATATATATATATATATATATATATATAGATAGATAGATAGATAGATAGATAGATAGATATATAGATAGATAGATAGAAAGAAATAATCAAAACACACCCTGATGTGAGTCAGAAAATTATTTATATATATATACACATATATACTGTAATACATATATATATATATATATATATATATATATATATATATATATATATATATATATATATATACACATTTTATATATATATGGTTTATTAAGGTTTCTGCACAAGTTGTTAAAACTAAATTGAGTAATCAAAAGGTGAACTTGTCACTGTTAGGTACACATGGCTTTAATAATAATAATAATAATAATAATAATAATAATAATAATAATATATGTGTGTGTACATATACATATATATGTATACGTGTATATATACATAAATGGATAAAACAAGCAAATAGTTGTCAAAAGGCAATACCGGCCAAGAAATGACTTCATTCCTGTAAATAATTGGGGCCAGTGTCCAACAGAGAAAAGCAATTTCACTCTTCAGCTTTCCAGCAAAGCGCAAGACTTCAAAGTGTTTTTCAAGCCGGTGCTTTAGGGGTCGCTGACACTCCCCTCTCCCTCCTTCCCTCCCTCCCTCCCATTTTCCACCAAAATCTCTCCCACCCCCTCCCTCTCACGCCCCATCCCCCTACCAACCCCTCCCGATCTCCCCAAACCATTTTTCTCTCCCGGATTTACGTAGTTCCCGTCATAAAAGAGAAACGATGAATGTTCTCACTTTATATTTCTTTTTTACTACTCATTCATTCTTTTTTTTTTTCTTTTTGTATTCGTCCGTACTCATCTTCTGTTCTGGCTGCCCCCCTTTTATTCCAGCTACGCTGCAGAACCTTTTCGTGAGACTCTAAGATTATCAGATGTGCGAGGTGCGTTTCGCTGGGAACAACGAGCCACTCTCCCATGCTTGATATTGCACAGTAATGTAAGCGCCCATGTTGCTATGAAAGCGTGTATAGGACTTTCAGCCAAAAATTGAAAAATAAACCACTTATTCAGTTAACCATTTGATAAACGAAATAAATCGGTAAGATAAACAAAAATAAGATGGCCATAAAAAAATGAAAAATGAATGAACATATCAAGGCATTCACATCTGCATGGCGTGCCTACACGAACCCCACGTCAGCGAGAGGCAGCGGGGAAAAGTGGGCCGCCCGTTTCAATGACGATAAATCCTGTTCCCCAATTAACAGGGCCTCCAATAATCAGATTTTATCTCGCGCCGTATCAAGGTCGCAAATGGCAGTGCAAAGGGAACGGTTCGCTTCGTGCGCGTCGGAATTACCTAACGAATTATGATTTCAATTTGGGAGAGAGAGCAGGACGCCATTCTTCTCGTCTTGCGCAGTTTGTTACACTGCGAGTATTGTAATTCCAGTCTCTGAATTAGGACGAATTCTACCGTGTGGAAATATGTAGTAATTATGATGCAGAACTTTAGGTTTGAAACTAGGAAGAATTCTCTTCATTCTGTAAGTCGAATGGCGTAGGGGTTATAATTATTCTGCCATGATAGCATTCCTATAAGCCTTCTAGATGTGCATCGCAGTATGTGTCCATACATTTTGCTTTCTGTGTGCAACGCAGATAATCCACTAGTAATCAAGCCCCCGTCTTACTATTACAAAATCTTAAACAAGGTGCAGAGCCATGCACAGCCACCTGACTTACTGATATGAATATGACGCACTTGCAAAATTGCTTAAAAATATGCCCGGGACTGCTACAGTAGATATTAGTAATCTGCATAGTGAGTGTACTGACGCAAATACAGAGCATGGATTGGTTCCATATCTGTACATGCACGTGTGTGTGTGTGTGTGTGTGTGTGTGTGTGTGTGAACGTAGGCACATGATAAATAGGTTGGGAAATTCGTCTGAGTGAATGGGTCATTTCATATAGGTTATTATGAGTGTTCTGACACTTGTTGCGCAAGCGCTTGGGTGCCTATACATTTTATATTTGAATGAGTATTAACATTCGCCATTTTTTCCTCACACGGAAGTTGACGAAGGAACCAGGCAATCTAGTTTTCCAGTTAAACGAAGTATGGAGAGAGAGAGAGAGAGAGAGAGATTATAATAAGAATGAAACCATTTTAGAATAAAAATGGAGAGAAAAGATCCGAAGAAATTTCACAGCTAAATCTCGCTTTTACCTTTCACGATTTTTTTTGTTTTATAAGATGGAACTTCAACGAGCCCTTTAAAATACGGTCTCAGTAAAAGGGGAGAGAGAGAGAGAGAGAGAGAGAGAGAGAGAGAGATTATAATAAGAGTAAAGCCATTTTAAAATAAAAATGGAGAGAAAAGATCTAAAGAAATCTCACAGCTAAATCTCGCTTTTACCTTTAACGATTTTTTCTTATAAAATGGAACTTCGGTGAGCCCGATAAAAAACGGCCTCAGTAAAAGGAGAGAGAGAGAGAGAGAGAGAGAGAGAGAGATTATAAAGGAAAATAGAAATGTTAAAATAAGAAGGGACAGAAAGAGGACCCAAAGAAATTTCACAGCTAAATCTCGCTTTTACCTTTTACGATTTTTTTTTTTTTTTTTTTATAAAGTGGAACTTCGACGAGCCCGATTAAAAACGGTCTCAGTAAAAGGGGGGAAATGGCGATGTCAGGAGCAATTAACAAAACGCAGCAAAGAAATTCCCTTCCAGGCTCCTGGCTCAGGACGCTTGGAAAGAGAGGCAACGATCCTATTTCGAAAAAAGGAAATTCGACCGATAAAAAAAACCCTTCAGCATATAATATGTCTGTCTATTCTGTCTATATATATAATGTATATATATATATGTATGTATATATATATATATACATATTTGTATATATAAACATATGTATAACTGAATGACGAAAACAACTTAACTTTTATATTTCTATCAGCCTGCTAAGTAAAGGACAGTAAGTCGAAAGGCCTAGCACCACTCCGTTGTTTTAATTTCCTTCGTGATATTTCCTTTTTATACATATATATATATATATATATATATATATATATATATATATATATATATATATATATATATATATATATATATATATATATGTGTGTGTGTGTGTGTGTAGATTCTATTGATCACTTTTTACCGGATAAGCCATAATACCCTCTTAACTTCTCGATTTCTTAACATTTTTGAAACGTTTGTTACTACTAAGCCTAGATCGAAATACTATATATATATATATATATATATATATATATATATATATATATATATATATATATATATATATATATATATATATATATATATATATTACTCCAACACCAGAGCTGCAGCTCTCGAAATCATACTCGCAGGCGTCAGGGGAAAGGCACTCGATACAGTTGACAGTTTATTACTAATGCCGACGTTTCACAACTTGAAAATGCAGCAATGCAGTTGTGAAACGTCGGCATTAGCAATAAACTGTCAACTGTATCGAGTGCCTTTCCCTGGACGCCTACGAGTATATATACATTTATATATGTGTGTGTGTGTGCACACAGACATAGAGAGCAATCGCTGTGCTGCGTCCAAGGGGAAATAGAAAGTGAATAATATTGATAATTGATGAATTTTGCGCGTAGAAATTCATGAGAGTGTTTGAGGAATGTAAATGAACAATAGCACTCAGCAGACAGCGTACCTCTGTAACCAGCGACAAAGTATGACGGCCGACAGCGAAATCCGTATATTTTATGACGATAAATTTGTCAAATCTGTACCGATTCCCATTCGAAGTTAATCATCAGGAGGTCAGTTGTATTGCAATTTCTCTCTCTCTCTCTCTCTCTCTCTCTCTCTCTCTCTCTCTCTCTCTCTCTCTCTCTCTCTCTGTGTGTGAGTTGTTTATTTCAAGACGCGATTATGTCTCAGTAACAGCAAAGTTTGGTTTCTGTGACGAGAAATTTGTCAAATCTGTACAGATTCCCATCTGAAGTTAGTCATCAGGAGGTCGGCTGTATTGCAGTTCTCTCTCTCTCTCTCTCTCTCTCTCTCTCTCTCTCTCTCTCTCTCTCTCTCTCTCTCTCTCTCTCTCTGTGTGTGTGAGATGTTTATTTCAAGCCGGGATTAAGTCTCAGTAACAGCAAAGTTTAATCGCAGGTTTTTAGAAAGCAAAACGCGATAATGAATTGGGGTTGGCCCTCGGCCCGCTACAAGACTAACGACAGTGTGAAACGCAAGAGGCCAACTGACCCACATCACGAGTCCTTAGGGACGAGCTTGCAGAACTTCAGAATGGGAATCTGACCTTTAATGCAATCGCCGTAAAAAAAAAAAAATGCGTTTGTCATAAGGTCGTGGGCGGTGTGTTACGGCCCCGAAAATTGAAACTTGCACGCTCTAGGAAAAAAAAAACACGTCTGCCTGTTTCATTCTCCATTAAATCGTTAATCATAATTCAGACGTTTAAAGGTTAAAGATGATTTATAACTGCCTGACGCCCACCTTTACCTTATTTGCTAATGCAAAGCTTGGAAAGGAAACGTAAGCGGCCTATAGATGGACCAGAAGTCTTTTGAAAACGCCGCCATCTCGTCGTTTTTTTTCTGTTCCGCAGCTGGTCGTAGATAGGTCTGAGTAGTGTCTGTGCTTATGAATGAGGGGAAGATGGCCAGGTAGCTTTCAGGTGTTAATGGAGTAGAGTAAATAAGAAGGCGAACCACTCCAACCTGTAATTTCTGCCATCACAGCACCCTTAGAACTGATGATACTCATGTTCCTCCTCAGTGTAGAGTGGAGGCCATTTTAGTTTTCTGTAAAAGAAAACTATTGTGCCGACTTTGTCTGTCCGTCCGCGCTTTTTGGGTCCGCCCTCAGGTCTTAAAAATTACTGAGGCTAGAGGGCTGCAAACCGGTATGTTGATCATCCACATTCCAATCATCAAACATACCAAATTGTAGCCCTCTAGCCTCAGTATTTTTATTTTATTTAAGATTAAAGTTAGCCATAAACGTGTGTCTGGCAACATAACAACACAGGCCACCACCGGGTTGTGGATGAAAGTTTCACGGGCTGCGACTGAGAGTTTAATACAGCATTATACGCTATACAGAAAGCTCAATTGCGCCGAAGAAACTTCGGCGCATTTTTTACTTGTTTTGTTTCGCTGCAATTTCATCCTCAGGCTACCTGCTCATCAGTGTAGGCCTCTCAGGTGAGATCAACAGGTGACGTATACCCCGTCGCATTTGTAGCAGACAGCCCTCGTGTGTGGTCGCTCTTGGCATTTTATAGATTTTTGACGGGCTCTGACCCCAAGACAAACTTTCATATCTGAGTTATTCAGTTTTCCTTGCCACATTTTTTATATAAATTAGTCTACTCTTTTTGGTTTATGGCTAATTGGGCTACAGCTGCTTGATTCTTAATTTCATTTTGGTTTTTCTTGACAATGATCTCTCGCATTACACCCTCATGGCTTTATTTCTTTTACTTTACTCTGAACCCTTCCATCCGTGAGCAGATACAGATTTCTTTGTCTCTTTGTCGTAATACCGAAACTGTTTCTTAGACACGCGTGTCCAACATTCTGGGAAGCCTTCTCTGCTCCCACCAAATTTCTGTGTTCTGTCACATTCTTTCTGCCTATAGGTATGACAGCACCTCTGACAATGTCAACAATTTCTAAAGAAATGCAGTTCGCATTCACCCTTTACTCTACTTCCGGTTCCCATTTAGATTTTCCTGATAACTTTAGTATGAAAGATTTTTCAGCCCATACAGAAGTTTTGTAATACCGACCCTAGGGAACTAACACGTTTTGCGCACTCTCATGTAGCACGATCCTGCTAGGTAGAGTTGAATCGCAGCACGATCCTGCTAGGTAGAGTTGAATCGCAGCACGATCCTGCTAGGTAGAGTTGAATCGCAGCACGATCCTGCTAGGTAGAGTTGAATCGCAGCACGATCCTGCTAGGTAGAGTTGAATCGCAGCACGATCCTGCTAGGTAGAGTTGAATCATAGCAATCAAGAAATCAAGGTTTGTTTTAAATCATAACTCCCTCTTACCCTACGAAAACACAGTTGCTCTCTGTAAGTACTTTTTCAATCATTACTCCGGAGATATGTTGCATAACCTCTCGCGTGACCACATAACACATGTCGGCATTTCCTTCATGGTGAGAACTTTGATGGGAAATATAAATACTTAACATTTTATTTATGCAATCTCCCACTTATCTCCCTATTCTGAGGATCACTCTTCAGTGTTCCAAGATCTCTGATTTTATAGTTTCCACTGTAAGTCTGGTAAGGAAATATTAAGATACCCTTGGTTCATTTTGCTTTCTTGTTGGTTGATGAAAAGAAGAGGTATTCTACCTGACATTTGTGACCACTGAAAATCCTGAAGTGTTGATGATACATCTATTTATTTATTCATTTTTTTTATTGAGGAGAGAGAGAGAGAGAGAGAGAGAGAGAGAGAGAGAGAGAGAGAGAGAGAGAGAGAGAGAGAATAGTACGAAAGTCTTAATATTGGGAAACTGATACTAAAAGTTCCTTGTCGAACATAATTCAGTGTGTTAATCTAATGCTTGCAATTTTCTTACGAATAATAAAAGGATAACATTCAGGCATCCACAAACCAGTAACTGAAGTTAACAGGCTCAGTAAAACCCCAGAACTCAATTACCTTGAGTACAAATCAACTCCCAAGAAATATTCGAACAAAAACCAGTATGCAAATTTCATTCATTAAAATTCTGTAGCATGCCTTTCGATTGACGTGCGAGTATAGCACGCGGTTCAGATTACTTGACCTTGTCTTGACTTTGCTTTGTCAAATATTGCAGTTTAGATCGATCGCATGACTTTGACATATTTGTTTTGTCAAAGTATGTCATTCATTTTAAGATATGACAGTTTTGTTTTGTCAAAGTATGTCATTCATTTTGAGATAGATTTACTGGTCGTTTGAACTCGACAGAAAATCCTTTCGTCGAACCAAACCTTTCGGTTTCTCTGAGTCTGAATAGACTGAGTTTGTTTGTTTTATATTTAGAATGTTCGAATCGCTCGGTTTTAACGTGACTTCGCTTCGTCGAGTCCGATCCGTTCTCGTTGGACTGGCGTCCGAATACATGGAATTTGTCCACCACCTCATCGTTGAATATATAAGTTTGAATATAAGTCGTTCTTTCTTGGATCTGTGATCGGAAAAAGCGAACTATAAACTGGGCCGAATTTATGATCGAAATTTCAACTGTTCAGTATGAACGTATTGTTCTGGCTGCTAATGTTTAAACAGCCACACATTTTCTTTCTTAGACTGATGCCTAAATAGATAGATTCGGACTGACTGCAGTTTGTGAAAGCAGCGCATTTCATCTCTGAATACGAGCCAGATAGCTAGATGAAGTTTGTCAAGACTTTATCTCGTCAAAGCATAGTATACTTTTCTCAAGTTCGAATCGCCTGCCAGTGACCTGCAGTGATTCACTGACCAGTATCATTGTATCATTTATTCTGAGAATACTGATTAAATTCCTTGAACTCTGACTTGAATTGCTTTGTCTGACCATATGTTTGGAAATGTTCGACTTTGACCTGACTTCGTCGATCTAGCTGTA